>NW_026606200.1:0-600000 GCF_029834395.1 Sorex fumeus | reverse complement strand
ACTTTAGAATATAAAATACAAATACTTTATTTGTATTCTAAGTATTTAGATTATTTTAGAATAAAATGTAGGAATAAAATATAGAAATACAGGAAGAATAAAAGAGAAACCTTACCATATTTTCTCCTTTGGACATGGTTTTTATGGCCCTACCTTGAGAGGAAAGCAATTAATACTAATAAGAACTTACCCTTGGAGCTAAAGGCAAGTGAACTGGCATCAAAAGTCTGTTGAAAGGGCAATATAACAAAGTCAGATGCTCATGGTGATCATGGCAATCTCTCTACAAGTCTTCAAAAATTTTTCAAAAGTTTTCTGCTCAGAGTTACAGTGGAAAAAATGCAAAATAAATAAATAATCTGTGGTTGGGCTGGAGCGATAGCACAGCGGTAGGGTGTTTGCCTTGCACGCAGCCAACATGGCCAACCCGAGTTCAATTCCTCCGCCCCTCTCAGAGAGCCCGGCAAGCTACCGAGAGTATCTCGCCCGCATGGCAGAGCCTGGCAAGCTCCCCGTGACACATTCGATATGCCAACCACAGTAACAACAAAGTCTCCAATGGAGACATTACTGGGCCCGCTCAAAAATCGACGAACAATGGGAGGGCCTTTACCTTTTTTTTTTTTACCTCCTCCAAATAGAATGCCTGCTGTTTCCAAAGTAGCTCAAACCATTCATCTCTTTAACTACCCACCAAAATATCTAAATACAATTGTAATTATTGATATCAGAACTGTGTCATGCAGTAGATGGTGGAATGGCTAATTCCCATCATCCATGGTCACTTCTGAGCAAGGAGGGCTCCCACCTATGCTGGGTTATGTGCAGATCTCAACAATGTACTGCCACACAGAGGAGGGAAGGGTGTTGCCCACAAATATCAGTGCTCTGGGCTTACTCCTGACTCTGTGCTCAGGGATCACTCCTGGCATTGTTTGTTCTCGCTAATGTGGGGCAAGAGAGCCCACTAGAGTTAGCTGTGTACAAGGCCAGCCCCTAAGCCCATTTACTATTTCTCTAGCCTTGAAGTCAGCGTTTTAAGCTTTAGATAGAAATAGAAATTAACGTTTCAAATGTTAAAAATGAATATTGTATACATTCTGAATATTTTAATAAATGAAAAGTAGAACTTTCAAAGGGAAGAGAAAACTCGAGAAAGCAGGAGAGGTGGATATGTAAGAATCATTTTCTTTCCAGAGTAAGTACGTTATAACATCATTACATCATGGGGTCTTGCATATTTTATCTCCATATAATATTTAATTCCATTTTCTCTGGTTTTATCATCCTCTAGCTTTTGTGTGTGAATG
Organism: Sorex fumeus; assembly: GCF_029834395.1. Lineage (NCBI taxonomy): Eukaryota > Metazoa > Chordata > Mammalia > Eulipotyphla > Soricidae > Sorex > Sorex fumeus. The sequence continues at coordinate 598,690 of NW_026606200.1, read as the reverse complement.
AGATCGCTGATGACATGAAAGAGTCATGCTATAAAGCAGCGATTAAAGCTAAAGAATATCGGAATAGTTAATAGAAAAAGTAGCTTGCCAGTTCCCAAACAAACGCTTCACAGAAGAGAGAAACTTTAATAATCATGTAGGCTATTATTATTTTAAAGGTGCAAGCAGAACAAAGGCCACGGCAGGAATTACTTAGAAAGTATTTGAACGTTCTCTGTTTAAAAATATCTTCTCCATATTTTTATTTCTCTAGTTATTTTCTCTGGAATGGAAATACCACTGGGTGAGGTAATGTATCACATTATTATGTTACAGCTCTATAATATCTCTTTTTCTTATTTATGGAAGAACACAGAGGAAAGCTGTGAAAATTAGCACATATAAAAGAAGGAAAAATGTGAAGAAAAATGTTTCCCAAGCTTTCCTGGGAACACAGAATAATTAGAAACTATTCAGGAGTTTTATCAATAAACTCATTGGACTCTATTGAAGATGACTATGATGAGATTCTGAAAATAATTATCATTGGGAAACAATTATTTACTTTTGTTCTTAACAACAATTAACTATGTTTCGTTTTATCTAGAAATCCTCTATACTAACAATGTGAAAGTAATCATCTTCTGCAAATTTCCCCAAATTTACTAACATATATTGCCATCAGTTTTCCTTTTTAACAAATTCTTAGTAAGTTATAGTTAATGGATGTACTGTGTGGTCTGTAATTGACTTTGAAAATCCATTCATGTGAACAGTTACCAAAACAGCATGTGTATTAGACAGTTTATACTCAAGGGTTGGAATAGAATTGGTTCACAAACCTGTTGAAACCAGATTTTTATTTTTATTATTTTTTAAAAAATTTTTATTAGTGAGACACCATGAGGTAAAGTTGTAGACTTACAAATTTTCGTGCTTGGGTTTCAGTTATACAATAATCAAATACCCATCCCTCCACCAGTGCCCATTTCCCACCACCACGGATCCCTCCCACCCCCCACCTCCCCCATCCCACCCTGCCTCTGTGGCAGGGCATTCCCTTGTGTTCTCTCTCTCTCTCTCCCTCTCTCTCTCTTTCTCTCTCCTTTTGGGTGTTGTGATTTTCAAAAGAGGCATTGAGCAGCAATCACGTTTGGTCTATAGTCTACTTTCAGCATGCTTCTCCCATCCTGGGAGGATCCTCCCAACACCCTTTATTTGGTGCTCCCTTCTCTATCTGAGCTGCCTTTTCCTGTAGCATGTGTGAATAAAAAGTTATAATTACATTCAACTATAAAATACTTTCAATACTGCTTTGATAATTAACATAAACAAAATAAACTGTTATTTATGTTTTGTTCTGGATTATACCCAGCAGTACTCAGGGCTTACTTCTGGCCCTCCTCAGGGATCAGTTCTGGTGGGACTCTGAAGACAGTGCTGGGGATTGAATCAGGGTTGACCTTGTGCAAGGCAAGTGCCTACCAGCTGTACTAGTTTACCGATGTGCACCTATATTGATTGGGTAAAATAATTTGGTGACTCTACTTTTATTTCAAAAGTATTCTAGAGTCTAGTGAATCCTCTACCTGTTATCTTCATGGTGCTGATCAAGGATGGATACTTCTAGTTCTGTTGTATCCACTGAAGAAGGAGTTCTTGACTTCCTGATACCAATGGTGCAGTGGACTCAATATGGCATCTGAATGTTTTCACCTGGGCCGTAAGAGAAGCTTCCATAAAGAAAGCAGTTGAAGTGCCTAAAAGAACAGTGTGTTTGCACTTTTAAGTATACAAAATAGAGAGTGCAGATAGCTTCTCAGTCCATTGCTAATAAACATCTGTCTTCTAATTGCAGTCGAGGCTGACTTTTATCTTAGACAGTTTCTTATCTAGAACTGAGATTGATGGAGAAGTTACTCATACCACCTCATTTATCTCTAACTATTACTCACTATTTTGGTCTCCTGAAAGAGTCAAAGTGGTATCTCACTATTTACAGAAGTGCTTTTATTAGGTAAGGTCTATAGCAAACTCTTCTGAATTCAGTATTAAATTCAGTAGTAAGCAAAGCAGGGATCTCAGATCATAGCATGAAATCTGGTTAACCGGAAATAAGATACAGGGAAAATTTAAAGGAGTAATAATTATAATATTTTATATTCACGGTCACGGTTCTCCCGTTGTTCATAGATTTGCTCAAGCGGGCCCAGTAACATCTCCATCATGAGACTTGTTGTTACTGTGTTTGGCATATCGAGTACGTCACGGGTAGCTTGCCAGGCTCTGCAGTGCGGGCGAGATACTCTCGGTAGCTTGCTGGGCTCTCCGAGAGGGGCAGAGGAATCGAACTCGGGTTGGCCATGTTGGCTGCGTGCAAGGCAAATGCCCTACCCAATGTGCTATCGCTCCAGCCCAATATTTTATATTATTTTAATTATATAAAGAAAGATTTCTGGGCTGCTCAGTCATTCAAAAGAAAAAAGTGATGACATGATGATGCCCTGAGATATAGAATCTGTCCTTCAAATCCATCATGCAATTTGCAGCATGAAAGTTTTTTTTTTACTCTTTGTCATAAAGGTATATATACAGAATGGAATACTATGCAGCTCTAACAAAGAACAAAATCAGACAATTTGCAGCAACATGGACGGAACTAGAGGAGATCATGGTGAGTGAAGTCAGTTGGAAGAAAAGGACAGAGACAGAATAATCTCATATGTGGAACTTAAAGATACACAGCAAGGGAGCAACAAAGAGTCAAAGGAAACATAATGGGGGAGCTGATACACACAACTGAATTGGGGAGGGATATGGGATATGATAGGAAGCTTGTTGGGATCCTGGGGAAAAGATGGAGGTACACTAGTGATAGGTGTGCTGTTGGAATTATGTCTTTGAGAAATCATTAATAGCATTGTAAACCACAAAATCTCCATTAAAATTTTTAAAAGAACCTAAGTTGAATGCAAAAAAGAGATGTACTTATAGATGATGGATAAATTTTAAGACCTTCTTGGCTTGCATGTTTTTAAATTTGGAACACCAATCCATCTGAGTCTGGTTGTTGGCCGAGAAGTGGAATGCAGAGGATACCTGTCCCATTATCTCTTAAGGAGGGTCAAGATAGCAGTTAAATAATAAGCACATCCTCAAGGAAAACAATCACTGACATAATGAATTGAAACACTTCAATCAATGAAAAAATACAGGTTTTAGAAAACTCATTCTATTTAATTTAGATAATTAAAAAATGAAAAAATAGCTTGCTATTCAAGCCTGTGTTCTGCCATGAACACACACTTCTCGTTTTTGTCTTCCCTTAAATCTTTCTAAATAAATTTCAATACAAAACTACTTTGCTTCACCCCCCCAAAACTAAATAAATAAAAATTAAAAAATGAAAACTGAGCTTCTAGGTTTGGAATGCAATAATTTTTTCTGCCATCTATTTTTATCATATATGTATAGGCATAGTATATTTTTATATATAATAATTTGTATAATTATATACAGATGAGTTTCCTGTCCCCATGTCAGGATGTCTTCACTGGGGATCCCGGGGGGGGGGGAGAGTTGAGTTTCCCTCCCCACCAGAAGCAGAGCCCCAGCAGCTGAAGACCTCTGGAACCCAGCCACAGCCATGCTCAAGGCCACTCTCCACATGCTTGGAAGAGCATCATGTATGAAGAACCCATGCAGAGGAACCCAGGTGTGCGTGACCCAGGGCTGAGATCTCCAAGCCTGTTTTAATGGGAACTGGGCTTCCTCCACCCAGATCTCCTATTTTTCAGTATCTTGGCAGTCACACCCACAAATTGCTCCTGGCACCATGTAATCCCATCAACAGCCAAGATCCAGAGACTATAAAACAAAGCTCCCGGAAAAGAATGATGCAGAATCTCGCATGGCAAAGCCTGGCAAGCTGCCTGTGGCATAGTCAGTATGCCAAAAACAATAACAATAATGGACCTCATTCCCCTAACCCTAAAAAAGCCTCCAATACAGCACCATTGGGAAGAACGAGTAAGGAGAGGCTGCTAAAATCTCAGGACTGGGACAAATGGAGACGTTACTGGCGCCTGCCTGAGCAAATCGATGAATGACGGGTGGACAGTGATATATTTAAATTTAGTGATTTTAAATATATATTTCCATAAATATATATTCAAACCACAATGCCATTGGGAGTGAAAGGGAAACTACTAATAATTATCTTGGGGCAAGAAAATACAACGGGCTGGTCTTAGAATCACACTGGGGTAAGTGGCGACTCTAACCCAGAATGCACTTTAAACTCAACAAGAACCCACACTCTTCATGAATAAGCAAATTTACAAATGAGTAGAAATATGAGAAAAGTCGTGAAGCTTAGTGATCAGAAGAAAAAGGAAAAGAAACAATAAATTAATGGAGAGAAAAGCAAAAAAGAATGGAAAAAAGTAGATGTTTATTAACCTTAAGATACAAGAAATGATTCTGCGTTGATGAAACAATAATATAATACCTTTAAAATAGAAGCTTTATTAAACAAGAGATTTATAGTTTTAAACTGGGGTAAGTTACTTCTGTAGCACTGTTCTCCCATTGTTCATTTATTTGTTCAAGCAGGCACCAGTAAAGTCTCCATTGTGCGATTTGTTGTTACTGTTTTTGGCATATCAAATCTTATATCTCTGCTTAAATCTTAAAGCTTAATCTTAAAGCTTAAATCTTAAAGCTTTAATCTCTGCTGTGCTGGTGAGATACTCTTGGTAGCCTGCCGGGCTCTCTGAGAGGGGCAAAGGAATCGGAGGAATCGAACTCGCCTATTGGCTGCATGTAAGGCAAGCACCCTACCCACTGTGCTATCACTCCATCCCTGTGCTATTGAGAAACCTAAGGTCCTATACGGGGGAATGAAGAGGAAAGGAGGGAGAGAGGAAGGGAGAGAGAGGAAGAAGGGGATGGAGAAGGAGACAAAGGGAGGGAAGGGAAGGAAAGAGAGAGAGAGAGAGAGAGAGAGAGAGAGAGAGAGAGAGAGAGAGAGAGAAGAGCAGTTTGTGTCTGAGCAATGTGGAATCGCTGTAACCCACCCACTCTCCTTTCACAGTCTTGGGAACATCAAAACAGTTCCTGCATTCTGTTCTTGACTTTCTCCAAAGATGTCAGATAAACTCCCTCTTCTCACCTCCATGTCCTGCTGCTGCCTAAATCAAGCAGAAACATTCATTTCACTTCTCAAAGGCACCTTGTTTTACCTTCATCCCCAAACTTAAAGGCATAGCAAGTGACCTTGGACACCCAAAGGGCAAATGCAGTGCCAAAGAACAAGCCCTAACATTGTGTATCTAAAAGCAAAGAAGGGATAGCAATGGCAAAGAGGAGGAGGAAGAGGAGGAAGAGGGAGGAGGAGGAGGAGGAGGAGGAGGAGCAGGAGGAGGAGGAGCAGGAGGGGGAAGTGGAGGAGGAGGAGGAGGAAGAGGAGGAGGAGGAAGAGGAGGAGGAGGAAGAGGAGGAGGAGGAAGAGGAGGAGGAGGAAGAGGAGGAGAAAGAGGTGTACGCTTTTGTTTAGAGTCCCTTATAAACAGGACTTTGTTTACTCAGACACAGGAAACAGATTATGAGATAATAATTCCATGAAGGGAGACAGACTCTTCTGAAGGCTTCTGCACATCAACATATCAGAGACTGTTGATGGCCTCACTCACACTCTCCCTCCTGCCCAGTGAGGCCTGCTGTGACCTAATCACACCAAGCACTATGAGCTTTCTGAATTTAAGTCAGTCTCCAAGTTAGGCCACATGCCATATTGGGACACTTTCTCTTGCAGTTCTCCAAGCAGATGAAAAGGAGATGTGCGGCCATAAAGTAGACATTGTCCCAACAAACTGCCAGGGACTTTGTGATGTGGAAACTGACTTCCTCGGTTTCCTCAGAAGGAATGAAGGTGATCCATAGAACTGAAAGGGCTGGGGAGTGATAACCTTTCAGTATTTGTATTGCAAATCATAAGGCCCAAAAAGAAAGAGGAAGAGAGAGAGAGAGAGAGAGAGAGAGAGAGAGAGAGAGAGAGAGAGAGAGAGAGAAAGAGGGGGAGGGAAGAAAAGTTCCTACCCTAGAGGCAGAGGCAGGAGGGAAACTGAGGACCTTGGTGTTGGGAAATGGACACTGATGAAGGGGTGGGTTTTGGAACATTATATGACTGAAACTCAATATTGAACAACTTTGTGATTATATATCCCACTGTGATTTAATTAAAACGTTTTGCTTTTTATAAAAGGAAAGCAAAGTTAGGCTTTAACTCTCACCAGAATAGACACATTGCTAGAGAACACATTTTCTTGGACATTTTGGTTTTGATCACAAAGCTGTCACTGTCACAGTCCTCCCGTTGTTCATTGATTTGCTCGAGCGGGCCCAGTAATGTCTCCATCGTGAGAATTGTTACTGTGTTTGGCATATGGAATACGCCACGAGTAGTTTGCCAGGCTTTGCCTTGCAGGTGAGATACTCTCGGAAGTTTGCTGGGGTCTCCGAGAGGGGAAGAGGAATCGAACCCAGCTTGGCCGGGCTGGCTGCATGCAAGGCAAACGCCCTACTGCTGTGATATTGCTCCAGCCACAGAGCAAGTGAACTAACATTAACTGGGTTGCTGGTGATGTCCAATCCCCACTCCTACCGCCATTTTCTCTCTGAAAAGCTGCCTACTACGGACTAGACCAGCGTTTCCAACCCCAAATGATACAGGTCAGTCATGTCCCTCCCTTTAGCACATGGCCATTTCCAGCTTTTGAGCAGGAAAATCGCAATAAAGCAAGACTTTTGTCAATATTTTATTTACTCATTTAATTAGGTTTGGGGGCTCCGCCCTGCCCTCGTGGGTCACTCCTGGCACTGCAGAGGGGTCCCTATGCAGCAGGGAGAGTAAACTGCATGCAAGGGCAGGCTTTAACCTCTGAACTATTTCTCTGACCCAGTGCTCTGGAAGGCAGGGACTTGAAACCATTTCCAGCAGTGGACAAATGTTTGGAAGTAGACACCTTTGCTGCAGAGAAATAATTTTCGAGGTGCCATAAAGGATACTGAGTTTCTGCCACAGATCTCAAAGTCACTTCATGTCTATTAAGCAGCATTCTGAACTCCCACTCACCTCAACACACACACACACACACACACACACACACACACACACACATGCACACACTTCTTGGGTCTTGTTCCACCTCTGAGGGTGCCTCTGCAAAGAGTTTTCTCTGCTTTGCTTGATTTAAAATTCAAAAACCATCGAAGAACTTCCGTGGTATTAACCTATCACTATGACTGGCACCCAAAGAGGAGATTTAAAGGAAGGCTTGGCAGGTAGGAGCCGCCCGTGGAATAAGAGACCGAATGCGCAAGGCGGTCTCAGGTGAGCGGGTCATCAGTTACGCAGGAGAGCTCTCTTTCTGGGCTGTGTTTGATCAGTGAGTTGGTTCCGAGATTTTCAATTGAAGCTGTATGAACAGAATTGAATTCAAAGATTTATACTGATTGTGAGCAGCTGAAAGAGCTGAGCGCGTGAAGCGGGGAGTGTGTGTGCGCGTGTGTGGTGGTGGTGTCGGGGGGTTGCTGAGTGATTCTAAAGGGTTACAACAAAGACAGCTCCTTGGAGGTCCACAAAGAGATGCAGCTGAGAGAAGATGAAGAGGAGAGCTCGTCTGGGCGGAGGTTAACCACACGGGAGGTAAACCAGGTTAGGAGGCAGCAAAGAGGGAAGGAAACACCACAGAGGGAGAAAAACAGAAATGATGGATGGAATCAAACTGGAGCGAGGCGGTATTCTGAGCTTGTAGATACGGTCAGTCATAAACACAGGAGAGAAACAGTGCATGACATAAAGGAACACAAAGGAAGGATAAGCAGAGATGTGTCCAAACTATGATAGAGATTAGGAGAGTTGTGGATCTGCTAATTTGTAGCCAATTTCCTTGCCCCAAAGAGAAGAAGGTAGAATAATCCCATTAAATACTATTCACATAGTCCCCTTTACAACTCCATTTGGGCTGGAGCAATAGCACAGCAGGTAGGGAATTTGCCTTGCACGCAGCCAACCCGGGTTCAATTTCTCCATTCCTCTCAGAGAGCCCGACAAGCTACCAAGAGTATCCCGCCCGCATGGCAGAGCCTGGCAAGCTCCCCATGGCATATTTGATATGCCAAAAACAGTAACAACAAGTCTCACAATGGAGACGTAACTGGTGCCTGCTCGAGCAAATTGATGAACAACGGGAGGACAGTACTACAGTGCTACTTTGTCAAATCATGTTTTGCCAGCTAAAGTTTAATATTTTTGCACTGACAAAGCAACGGGATATTGAGGACACCATTTAGACTCCTGTTAACAGTGTGCTTCAATCCCTTAGGTGATTAAATTAGGGTGCATGAGAAATATATGTAATCTTGCAACGTTCTAAGAAATGATATTGGAGAAAACACTTGCAGTTCAATTTAGATGCAAAATTGACAATACTTGTTTAACGATTTTACTGGAGATGTTGTTCCCTGATTATAAAGCCCGGCACATTAGTTGGACAATTAAGAAGTAGTTTATCACAAAAAATGCTACTTGAACCCTAGAGAATGAGTTAAAGCGATAAAAGGATTTTTTATGATAATGAAATTATATAAATAAAAGATGCTCATTTTAGAAATCATATTGGAAGTCACACTGCAGAATCTAGAATTGAAAATACTGTTCTCACACAGAGGTCATGCAAACACACACCCACAATAACAGCAAACCCTGAGTTACACAGGCCGGATTAAGAAGCCAAGCTCAGTACACAAGCGTTAATGTGTGCCTCAGCACTTAATTTCTTTGAACTCTAATATTCGCATGAAAATCACGGTCACTGTCACTGTCCTCCCATTATTCATCGATTTGCTCAAGTGGGCCCAGTAACGTCTCCATTTTGAGACTTGTTGTTACTGTGTTTGGCATATTGAATACATCATGGGTAGCTTGCCAGGCTTTGCCGTACGGGCGAGATAATCTCAGAAGCTTGCTGGGCTCTCTGAGAGGGGCAGAGGAATTGAACCCAGCTCGGCTGGGCTGACTGTGTGCAAGGCAAAAGCCCTACCGCTGTGCTATTGCTCCAGCCTCTCATGAAAATAAAAATAAAAAAACAAGAAAGAGAAGAAAAAGAGTCACATTATCCACTATGGCAAATATAGTTGGAAATGATCACTCTAGATAAGAACTGTGTGGTGAAAATAGGTAAAAGAAAAAACATGATAACACCTCAATATCTATATTGAAACCCCCTCACCTGCCATAGAGACAGGTTGGTGGGGATTGGCAGGAGGGAAACTGGGGACATTGGTAGTGGAAAATGTACACTGGTGGAGAGATGGGTGTTGGAATATTGTATGACTGAAATGACTGAAACCCAACCATGAACAACTCTGTAACTGTGTATCTCATGGTGTTTCAATAATAAAGGTTTAATTTTACAATAAATGGGATATTCATTATTCTTCAAAAAATCACATTATCTATTGAGATCACTGTAATGAGTTAAAGTGTGTGACTCCTAGACTCATATGAACTTACTTTGCCCTCAATAATATGCATCATTGAATGTATATACTATAAGATCTTTTGGCGAACATTTCCTAACACATTGATGCTTCTTGGTTGCTGGTACTGGAGCAATAGCACAGTGGTAAGGTGTTTGCCTTGCATGTGGCTGAATGGCCAACCCGGGTTCGATTCCTCCGTCCTTCTTGGAGAGCCCAGAAAGCTACCGAGAGTATCTTGCCCGCACGGCAAAGCCTGGTAAGCTTCCGTGATGTATGCGACATGCCAAAAACAGTAACAACAATTTGTTCTGAGATATTACTGGTGCCTGCTCAAGGAAATCGATGAACAATGGGAGGACAGTGCTATATTTTCAAAATTTTCTATTTTGAACAAAATGTTAAAATCATAAGCATGCTCCAAATTTTAGAAATTAAAAACATATCCCAAAGAGCAGGAGGAACGGGAATAATGTCTGATGAAAGGGGGGCATGGATGAGGGTTTGGGGAGATTACAAAACTGTCCCCACCCCCATGTGAGCTATCTACTCACCCTAATCCCCACTCTGCATGTGGGGAACAGGGGTGGGATTGGGGGATGAAGGAATGTCAATCTTGCCACTTTGGGGCTGGGTGAGAAGAAGCTGAATGCTGGAGCAATCCCCATTGGTCAGAAGAATTCCCAAGGGGTATGCATGTGGATTGGTGGTGAGACCCTCTAATTACTGGGCTGAGAGGGGCACCAGCCAGGAACCTGAAGGCATTCTGGACAGAAAATCAAGAAACCAGCAGCAACCTCCACACTCTGGGAAGAAAGTCCCCAGTCTCTGGGAGATGAGGAAACAGCTAATCCATTTTTTTCTCTTTCTTTTTGGGTTGGGCTGGAGCGATAGCACAGCGGGTAGGGCATTTGCCTTGCATGCAGTCGACCCGGATTCAATTCCTCTGCCCCTCTTGGAGAGCCCAGCAAGCTACCAAGAGTATCCTTCCCTCACAGCAAAGCCTGGCAAGCTACGCTTGAGGTATTCGATACGCCAAAAACAGTAAGAAGTCTCATAATGGAGACAGTACTGGTGCTTGAGCAAATTGATGAACAACGGGAGGACAGTGACAGTGGACAGTGCTTTTGGGGTCAAATCCGGCGATGCTCAGGGATTACTCCTGGTTCTGCACTCAGGAATCATTCCTGGTGATGCTTGGGGGACCATATGGGATTCTGGGAATCGAACCCAGGTCAGCCACATGCAAGGCAAATGGCCTACCCGCTGTACTATTGCTCCAGCCCGCTGATTCATTCTTGTCACTTTTTGACATTCTGAGCTACCCAGCCAGCTAACTTGCTTCAGAGCTGGACACAGCGTTTGCAAGATAACACACTGGACTTACTGGAGTCTGCAGAGAGAAGGAGCGTGTGGTGTTGGGGGGAAGAGGGTGGGGTACAGGTAAGAGATCTTCTCCGGGAGTTACATAGACTGACTTTCCTCTATTGAATTTCTGATACTTCTGAGGTGCATAATAATATTCCACATGATATTACTGAGTGCAAGTGCTTAGGAACTTGAGTAACTAGCTCTCTATAAATATTAGATTAAAACGACATGAACAGCTTTTACCGTTATACAGGATAATAGAATTTGATCAGTTAAATCCCAGGGCTTTCTAAAGCACAAATTATACAAACAAGCTTAATGGCTTTTGGATAAAAATGAAAAAGAAGTGCTAGGAAGAAGGCGGGAGGTATCCTTATTTGGATTTTCAATCTCACAAACTACAGCCCAGATGCTTACATAAGTTATCAAAAAAAACGTCCTTCAAGGATGAATGCAAAATGTTATAAAGAACACATATCATCAGGTAGATTCTTAAGGAAAACAGTTGTCATTGATTTAGGCAAAAGCAACAAGTTTCCAAAGGAAATAGCTAGATTACATTTCTGTACTATAGATATTCTTTCTCCTTTGGCAGAGAAACTCTTCAAAGCTCAAGATTTCAAAGAGATCATGGTAATCACTTTTAAAAAAATAAATTTTAGGAAAATAAATAAACTGAACGATTATCAAAATGTACCAATAAAATAGTGTATGATAGCATTTAGTCCTTAAAATTTATAGCAATAAGGCAGCATCTTCAGGGAGAGAGTAATAATGGGACCACATTTTATAATGCACCCAGCAATATGAAAAAAGAACAAGAATGAATTCTTTATCTAAGGATTCAATGGATATGTTCTGTACTCAGTGTCAGCTGTTTAGCACTTGAAATACTCTGTCATTTAGGGCACCCTCTAATTTCTAAGAGATGAAGCTCAGATACTCCAAGAAGAATTACAGAGGAGGACTGCCTTATAAAAAATGAGGAGTGCCAATTTATGTAAAATTTGACCAAGAAATAAGTAAATTTGAGGCTTTATTTTTGACATAAGAGGATTCCATCTCAATCATTTTACAGCAAGTAATGCTACTTTTCGTTCATGTTTCAAGTGTAATACTGTATTTGCGTGTGCATGTGTGTGTGTGTGTGTGTGTGTGTGTGTGTGTGAAGGTATAGATAAGTTTATTCCAAGTTCCACACTTTCCACAGAAACTAAGAGGAAGAGATGTACCTATATACTCCAAGATTTACAGAGAAATTAGTCTTGAATTTCTCTGCCTTCCTTTTTAGTCTATCTCTCCCTTCTACATTCACACCTTCCTCATCTGCCCCTTCCTCTTAGTCCCACCTCTTCCTAATCTGCCCTTCCTCCTAGTCTCACCCCTTTCCCCTTTCCTCATACAACCCTATATTTTTTTTGTGCTCAATTTTATGGAGAGTTCAAAGCAGAAATATGGAATTAATTTTGTCAAGCCCCTCCTTCACTAGACTCTTTCTACATCGAATTATCTTTTAAAAATTGGGAGGTGCTGTGTCACAGCTACCTGTGCTCAGGGCTTACATCTGACTCAGCACTCAGAGTCAATCTTGGTAGTGCTGGGGCGTGGTGTGTAGATGATGTCAGAAATCAAATCTGGGTCGGCCATGTGTAACTATCAAACGTCTTACCTCCTGTCTGATCTCTTGCCCTACTATTTCTCTTCAAATTTGAATTTCAGCTCCAGGGATACAACAGAGATTGTCACACTTGTCTCCCTGTGATGTTTAAGTTTCTTTGGGAGATGATCATTCACGATGACCATGATGGATCTTGCTTTAGTAAAATAAAATCATCCCTTTCTTGCTTCCCCCTCAGGACAAATGCTTTGCATCATACAGAACATCGTGTGAATTGATCTATCTCCCTTCACTCTCCCAACACACACACACACACACACATACACACACACACATCATTTCTGGGCCCATTTTTTTTCTTTAAGACAATTCACGACTAAGATATTTTTTGTGGAATATTTCCTTTGTCCCCGAGTCCAGGTTAATCTCCTGTTTTATGGGTCCAAAGTCTTACCTCTGGACACAAAGTCTTAACTCTGGATATATCCTAGCTGCTCTTTCTAATGCTCTGTCTCACTCATTTTAGGCATTTAAATTGATTTGATCCCACTCTCCATCCTTCAGATCCTTTAATTATTTTCCAGGACCCCATCAATTCAACACGTATGCCAAGGACACATATGTTTCCCCCAATGTTCTCAGAGAGATTTTCCTGCACTCTATCTCAATTACATTCTCCTGCACACGTAGGTAATACTTCAACAGCAGGAATCTGGTGACTATTGAGTCCCATGAGCTCATTCCTGTACCTTCCCTCTGTTTACATCATCCTCCAAATGCTATAATTTCTCATATACTCACATGCTAACAATTAGCACATTTAGATTTCTAACCCAAACATCCCTTTTGGGACTTTTCCAATTTCCAGAGTTGCATCTCAATTTAGATGGCGTATAGCACTTCACACTTAACTAGGTCAAAACTGAATTCCTTAACTTCCTCTGAATCTGTTCCTCCTTCAAGTTTTCACTTCCCAGAGAGCTTTATCATGCAGTCAGTCTCTCAACCCAAATATTTGGGAGTTACTCTTGATAACTGTCATCTTCAATCATCCTGAGGCAAGCTCTCTCCAGTCCTGATAACACTACCTTCAGAACGGATCGAAAATCCACCAATGTCTCCTCACTTGAACTCTTTCAACTCTGGTTCCAGAAAATATCAGACCTTTCCTGATTTCTACAACTGCTTCAGGACTGGTCCCATAGAGTTACCTCTCATGCAAGGCCACTTCCGTGTGGCAGTTTTAATAAGATGCTCTCCTCGTCTGCTTCAAACTCTTCCGTGTATACCTACACACTGCACTCAAAAATAATTGAAAAGAAAACCATTTATTTTTCCAGTGCTCCCGTCTTTAGTACCCAGCCGTTTTCCTCCAGAGACCTTCTCCACACTCACTGAACTCCAGCCCCCTGGGCTCAGTGCTGGGAAAAACATAATTGCTTCTCTGTCCTTGGTGTTCAAGTGTAGAGTTCATTTCCCTTCCTTACCTTTACGAATTCTTTGTCTCTAATTTATAACTGAGCATTTTGCATAACATGTAGCTTCATTGGGTGTTTCCTAAAAATCCTTATAATAAATAGCTTCTTCTATTTCTATTTTTTTCTAGAAAAGTTATTTAGCCTTTCTGCTTTTTATTACTAGTTGCGAATACCATAAAGATACTTACAGTATGTGTTTCTTCTCAATTTCCACTTTAAATTATTTTAGTAGGTTATATAACTTTTACTTAAAGCTTTCTTTGATGTAATTTAGGTTCACACGCAGCTTAATAAATAATGCAGTTTCTTTGCTCTGTATTTGGTGCTTCTTAGTGGGTCACCTTACAAAACTATGGTGCAGTAGCACAATCCAGGATACAGACTCCAATACAAGAAACCCTGTCTAACCCATTTATGGCTCTCCCAGAATCTCCCTTGGCTTAAAACCCTTCATTTGCTTGCCATTTCCAGTTTTTCTTATTTCAAGAGCGTTCTGTAATGACATCGCCCAGGTATGTGAAACTTCAAGTCTGGAGTTTTCTTACTCAGCACTATTCTCTGGATTCAAGTCTCACTTTGCTGCATGGAACCAATACTTGGTTCTTGTCTCTGCTACACAGCATCCTACAGTATGGACAAACCCAGTCAGGTGCAACAATCTACAGATCTGAGCACAGCTGCATTTTTCCTAGTTTGCAGTTTCTTCAGGAAAGTTCTACAAACCCTAGTGTGCAGGTTTCTATGGGACGTGTCTTCATTTTTTTGGGTCCATGCCCAGGAATGCAGGAAGTTACAGGTTTGATTTAGTTTTTGAATGAGGGATGTCCTAAGTGGTGACCAGGGCATCTGTAGGTCACTCCCAGTGACACTCTCTCAGCCAGGTCAGTGGTTCTGTTCTAGGACCCACAGATGTGGTGCTGCCTGAGCCCTGTACTGCTGAAGACCATTTGGGCCACTCCAGGTACTTCAGGGTCACACCCAGTGCAACTCGTGGGCTTCTAAGGCTAAACCCAGTGATGCTAGGGAGGGTCTGTGGAGGGTATGCCGAGAACTGAAGCCAGGTTTGATGCTAGGCTTGCACCCAAACTGCTGTGCTGTCTCCCAGCCCGTGTGTTTAATTTTTGTGTTTAATTTTTGTTTTTTTTTTTGTTTGTTTTTTTGTTTATTGGCCATTCCCAGCAATGCTCAGGGCTTATTCCTGATTCTACACTCAAGAATCACTCCTGGCAGTGCTTGTGGGACTATATTAGATGCAGGGCATTGAGCCCAGGTTAACCTTGTGCAAGACAAGCATCCTCTCTGCACCCTCTGTATGTTTAATTTTTAAAGAAACTGCATAAGTGTTTTCCAGAGTGGCTGTCTCTTCCATTCTGCTTTTGATTCCATTCACTGAACTTTTTTTGTAAATTAGAGTAATTATATGATCCCATTAAAATTTTTCTAATTGCTTTACATCTATTTTCTTTGCTGAGGCTTCCTATTTTTCCATTAGTTTCAAGTATGCATGTTATTACTCTGCGGCATTTTTTTTTTTATCACGGCTGCTTTAAAATAATTGTCAGGTAATTTCAACATCTCTGTCATTTTGTTGACTGCATTGAATAAATGCTTAAATTTTATGTCTAGTTCAAAATTTTCTACTTCTTGGTGTGATGCCTCATTTTTATTTGAAATATGCCATTTTCATATTATGCAGCTATACTCCGGATCTCATTTAAACTTTTTTTGTTGTTTTGGTTTTTGCATCACACTTGGCTTAGAGCTTACTCATGACTCCGCACTCAGGAATCGCTCCTGGTGGTGCTCAGGGGACCAAGTAGGGTGTGAAGGATTGGACCCAGGTTGGTATCATGTAAGACAAATGCTATGCCTATTGTCCTATCTCTCTAGCCTCTGAGTTACACTTGTTTTAAATGGATTTTTCTTGAGCAGAAGAAGGGAGGGTGCTGTCTCATAACTTCTAGGTACAAATGGACATCTGGATTTTACTGGGGTTCCCTTGACACCTGTCCAAAAGAGCTTGGTTTTACTTACTTTATAACATTAATCACTTAATTACTTAACTTTCCGTTAGTCGTCGATTTGCTCGAGCGGGCGCCAGTAACATCTCCATTTGTCCCTGTCACGTGCTAGTGTAGCCCAATGGCATCTGTTCGCTCCGGGAACATGAAGGGCCTCAAACCGATCGTTCATGATCTTGACGAAGAAGTCTGACCATCTGGTAGGTGGGCGGCCATGCGGTCTCTTGACATCCTGTGGAATCCAGTCAGTAACAGCTCTAGTCCAGCGGTCGTCTTTAAATCTCATTACGTGACCAGCCCATCTGATTTTCGACACTTTGGCAAATGAGACAGCATCCCTGATTTTTGATCGTCGATGGATGTCAGAACTCTGGATTCTTTCTCTCATTTGAGTGAAATGTGATATTCCAAGCATAGCTCTTTCTATTCTTCTTTGGGAGACCTTAATAGCGTTCTCATCTTGTTTGGGTAGGGCCCAGGTCTCTGAGGCATATGTTAATGCAGGAAGAACAGTGGAATCAAAGAGATGTGCCCAGAGCCGGAGGTTCTTCGTCCTCTTAGCTATTTCTTCGACGTTCTTGAAGGTGTTCCAAGTTGCTCTCTTCCTCCTGCGCAGCTCGGGTGCCAGGTCATTTGTCATGTTGACCTCTCGACCTAGGTACACATAGCTGTTGCATTCGGAGATGGTCATTCCATTGAGAGCAAATGGGGTGTCAGGAACAAGGCTGTTTCTCATAAACATTGTCTTCGTAAGATTCAGCTGTAGTCCTGCCTTTCCACACTCACGGTCAAAGTCGGCCAGCATTTGTGCCGCTTGGCTGATGTTTGGTGTTATTAAAACAATGTCATCAGCAAAGCGGAGGTGGTGTAGTTGCCGACCATCTATCTTCACTCCCATTCCTTCCCATTCCAGTCGTCGCATGATGTTCTCGAGGGTGGCACTGAAGAGTTTCGGTGAAATGGTATCACCCTGCCTCATCCCTCTCTTGAGGTCAACGATCACTTCTTTGTAGAATGGTGAGATCTTGGTAGTGAATCCACAATACAGCTCACGGAGGATCCTGATGTATCTCCCCACTGACAGACTTCCACTATCAACACTACTTCCACTACCCAGCCATCACCACTCTTCAGGACGCTTTCCGGACCCGCGCGGCCGCTTTGCGACACATCATAAGACACTAAATACCCATCTTTCGGAATTGTCGTACTGTATTTGATAGGGTTCAAATATGGTAACACCTACAAGGGTGATCAGAGGTCACCCCAAAAGCCTCTATCCCTCTCGGAAAGACTGGCAAGCTACCGAGAGTATTCCCCCCATACGGAAGAGCCTGGAAAGCTATCCGTTGTGTATTCGATATGCCAAAACCAGTAACTACAACTGGTCTCATTCACCTGACCCTGAAGACTTCACCGACATGGCAGCATTGAGAAGGATGAGAGAGGAGAGGCCGACAAAATCTCAAGGCCGACCTAGGCTGCCACAATGAAGGAAGACAAAAATGATCATCTGTACTTTCAATGCACGTATGCTGGCATCAGATGCATCCATCGAGGACCTGATGGTACAAGCACGAATGATCAAGTATGACATCATTGGTCTGACCAAGACAAGAAGGCACGAATCTCACCACGCCGTTTTCGACACTGGAGAAGAATTGTTCCTCGGAACATGCGATAAAAGAGGTGTTGGAGGCATCCGTGTCCTTGTCAACACAAACTTGGCCAAGAGCATTGATTCATTCGAATGCCTAACAACCCGAATCGGACGTTTACATTTGAATAGATGTGGCTCACTGCCTGCAGTTGCTATCTTCGTTGTCTACGCACTAACATCTCATTATGATGAAAGAGAAATCGAGAAGTTCTACATGGAGCTAGAGAAGTTCTATAAAGAAGACCACACCTTCTACAAGATCATTGTGGGTGATTTTAATGCCAAGATAGGACCGAGAAGATCAGCGGAAGAACTTCACATCGGGACCCATGGCCCAGAATGGAACGAACAGGGTGAGAGACTGTCTGAGTTCATCATGTCGACAAAGACCATTCATGGTAACTCACAGTTCCAGAAGACAGAATCTAAACGATGGACATGGGAGTCTCCCGGTGGACGATTCCACAACGAAATAGACCACATCATATTCAATCGACGGTTTTGCCTGACTGATGTCGCTATTGTCCCAAAATTTCAAATGGGATCAGACCACCGTCTCCTTCGTGCAAAATTCTACTTCACAGAGCGGGGAGAAAGGGCTGCAAAGTTCAAAAAGAGAACTCCCAGAATGACCACCAACTGGGAACTCTTTGGTACTATTGCGGCAACATGGGAAGATGCCATTGTTGACAACATTGACGAGGAATACGATCGACTGGTTCAGCACCTCCATGAATGTGCGAGGAACATCAAGAGAGAGATAGCCACAAAAAATCGCCTATTTTCGAAAATTCTTGAGCTAATTTGCCAGCGTGGTTTGGCGCATGCCTCAGGCAACCACAAGCTAACGTCCGAGCTTGCAAAGCAGTGCAGAGATGCGATCAAGGAAGACCTCAAAGAGAGAAGAGCAGAAGTACTGGTAGATGCGGCAGAAGCCGGGAAAAGTATTCATAATGCCCGCCTGTCCTTCGCCAACTACAAGACCAAGATGACCACCCTCCGACGTCCTGATGGATCCATCACATCCTCCAGAACGGCAATGGAGAAGATTATCCATGACTTCTACTCAAATCTGTTTGATAGCCATGTCCACTTGCCGACATACCAAATTCCACAGGATGGATATGTCGTTCCCAACGTTCTCCCTTCCGAAATCCGACACGCCATTTCGTCAGTAAAAAAACAAACAGCACCCGGCCCAGACAAGGTCAGACCCGAACACCTGAAGAACCTGCCGTCAGTACTCATCAATACACTGGCTCGGCAATTCACTTGCTACCTGTCTGAATGCAAGGTTCTGTCCCAATGGAAAACCAGCAGGACCGTACTACTGTTCAAGAAGGGAGACATCCATGACATTAGCAACTATCGCCCATCTGCCTATTGTCTGTCATCTACAAGTTGTTCACTCGAGTCATCCTAAATAGGATTGGCAGAACACTAGATGAAGGACAACCATGCGAGCAAGCCGGGTTCTGCAAAGGATTCAGCATCATCGACCATATCCGCACGATAACCAAGCTCATTGAGGTTTCTCGGGAGTTCAAGATGCCGCTCTGTTTAAGGTTCATTGATTTAAAGAAGGCCTTGGATTCTGTTGAGACGGAAGTGGTCATTGAAGCCCTAGCCAATCAGGGCATTCAAGCCCAATAACCTTAATAGTGATTTTAAAGTGCACACTTGCAAAAAATAGGTTTAAATCAAAAGTGATTTTCAACAGAGTGATTTTAACTTTTGAGTTAAATTTACATTAAATTACATTAAGGTCCCTCTTTCACAAGTAAGAAGGGTTTTCAGTAAGGATGCTTCACTTGCCTATATAAGTCAACTATTTCCCATGTCACTGTTTTATTGAGGAGAAAGGAAAGAGGTGGATTATTGCTAAGACATTGCTTCTTCCCCAAATATGTCTTATTCACATTTTGAAAATGTGTTTTATATCCAATAGTAATCACATCTAATTACATTTGGTCACTGAGAAGTGGGACAGCTTTGTCACTCGACAGAAATACAGTGACACTGTATTTCTCATGACAGAATGATCTATCAAGACTTCACAGACTATGTGAGGTCAGCATTCCTTCCCCTTGAACACTGTCTCTTGAAATCTGGACAGCTTGAGTCATGCCCTAAGCTTCTATGATTTCTTCTGATGTTCAGTTCCTGTTCTTTCCAGATCAAGCAAGGATTTGGCTAACAAAGGCCCCAGAGTGACTGCTGGCCTCTGAGGTGCCACTGATATTAAGAATTTTATTGAATGAGAGAAGAAACTGGAGAAAATATACTCTACCCTTAACTGCTCAGCCTGAATTCAACTAAACCTCCGTCATACCATTTAAAGGAGATGTTGAAAAAGATGAGATTTGTGTTACTGAAAAAAAAAAGACTTCAGTTCACAGTAAAGTCATCTTTACTTCAATTTTATTTGTGTGTTTCACCACATAAGGACTCTATATCTTATGATTTTGTTTCATTTTATCCTTGGAGATATAGGAGAATAAGTTCTTAATTGTCCAAAGTTGGATAGGATGCCCTGAAACTATTTCATAGGGAAAGATGTTGAGACTTATTGAATTTAATAAAACTAATAAGGCAGCCAAGATTGCAGACACATGTGCTGGTATAAACCCAGGTAAGCTTAATAAAGACTTTAACCAGGAAATCTAGCACACAGTGGAAAGTTCGTGTCCTACAAATTTCAGTACCATCACATCATCCTTATCAACATCATCTTAACCTTGCAGAAGCAGGGCAGAGAGAATGCTGAGGCTTTCTAAAATGAAGTAGACTATAGACCAAACATGATTGTCACCCATTGCCTCTTTTGCAAACTACAGCATCCAAAAGGAGAGAGAGAACAAAAGGGAATGCCCTGCCACAGAGGCAGGGTGGGATGGGGAGGATGGGGGGTGGGAGGGATACTGGGACCTGTGGTGGTGGAGGATGGGCACTGATGGAGAGATGGGTACTTGATCATTGTATAATTGAAACCCAAGCACAAAAATTTGTAAGTATACAACTGTACCTCATGATGTCTCACTAATAAAAATTAAAAAATATTAAAACCAATAATTAGTGCCTGCCTTGTATTCCCCTCTAAGTTTTGGGAGGGTAAGATACTTCCAAGTGTTACTGTCTAATAGACAATCTGTTATTATCATAGAGATTAATTCTTACACACTATTGTGAGAGTTTATAAGAACTCACAATTTCATTTCATAGCCCAATCTTTACCAACTAGATTCCACGAGACTTCAAAAGAACACCTGGCTGCCCACCTACGAGATGTTTGGACTTCTTCGTCAAGACCCTGAATGAATGGTTTGATGCCCTTCGTGTTTCTGGAGCAAGCAGATGCCATTGGGCTACAATAGCATGCAACAGGGATGAATGGAGATGTTACTGGCGCCCGCTCAAGCAAATTGATGAGCAACAGGATGACAAGTGATACAAGTGATACAGCCCTAAAAAAATTAGGTTCTCTTCCCAAGTAGAAAACCCCACACCAATTGTAGGTAAGCAACCTGTGAATTTTGCTATTTCTAGAATGGTATTGCAGTGTTCACAAAGATCCAAACTGTCTAAGGGAAGCGGAAAGATTGGGGGCATCTCTTATCTTTCCAAAACAATGAAAGAGCAGATTGAACATGAAATAAAACTACAACTAGGTTACTTGTGAAGGGCATCTCATAACAGTTCATGCTATGCACTTGAACTGCACAATTTGAATTTGGGGGATTTTTCTACTTCATCGTTTTTCAGAAATTCCAGTTTCAAGTCAAAAGGTAGACTTTTCAAAATTACAACTTGTAGATGTTTTGTTGCTTTAGAGGTATACTTCCCCATTTCCCCTTAACAAATCCGGCAATATTTAGTTTGATTGCATGTGGTGATAAGAATGTAGAGCAGAAGAAACACATTTTAGTGGAGGTATTAGTCTGAACAGATTGAGAAGCAATCTTCCTAAAACACGAGTAGAGCATCCTTACCTGTCATGTTGCAGTAGACTTTCAGAGGGCCCAGTGGTCCACTGCCATCAGGATCTATCCAGTAGTAATTTGATGTCTGGCCAAGGTGTTTGTAGGCTTCACAGGAAGGTTCATAGATAGCTGAAATGGAAGATCCCACATAAGCTCAGCAGAAGACAAATAGATCCCCAGATAAACATCCCAGAAACATAGCCAGTTCTGAAGAACCACTGCTGGGAGTGAATCTACTTATTAGGAAGACCCTTCTTTTTCTCAACATTAACATCCATCACCCATCTAACAAAAAGAAAGTTCAAGCTACAACTTTATGGCTCAGAAAAGGGCAAAGATAACAGTTAAGTAAATATTATGTTTGTTCTATTAGAGTTCATGATCATTAAAACATTTGAATGTATAGTTATTTATGGGTATCATCTCCTTACTGCAAGGGACTTTATTTTGAAAGGTGATAAATATTAGCAGCTCGGCTGTTTCTCTGGGCTTACAAATAAGAGATTGGAGAAAATCAATCTTTTCTCTCCCTTCCCTATTGCAACAGGCATTGTTTTCATAGTTTGTATAAATTTCCCACAAATAGCATTTGATTTCTACTCTTTATTTCAAGAATAAAAAAGGAAGGTCCCGAATCATTTTATTCATCAGAGAAACTTTAATCACAGTAAATTCAGTAAGCTTGAGTAGAGACTGACATTTATGTGAATTAAGTTGCAAGTTATTTTCCATTGTTTTTCTTTGCTTGCCACGTTTCTTACACATTTGCTTTTCTAGCAGAGGCCATACCTGTATCTGACAGTATGAAATAACATTTCAAGGAAAATATTGCAATGAACGGTTTTGAGAAAGAATTTTTAAACTTTAGGTAGTTAGATACCCTAGCTCTATAGAAGGAAAACAAAAACAAAAGAAACATAACAAAATCAATCCCTTATAGAAAACAATAGATCATAGGTAAGTGGTAGAGAAGGAAATTTGGATTATTGTCATAGGCCAGTTGAAAGATAACCAGTGTTATACGGGAGTGTAAGGATAAGTAATATGGAAAAGATAAGGTTAGTTTTTAAACAAGCAGGTCACGGAGACGAGGTAGTTGGAGCTATAAATGAAGAAATGAAGTTTAGATTGAGATAAACTCACAATACCTAAGAAATTAATTATTTCACTGATTTTCATAACTTCTCTCTATATTACTTTGTGTGTATGTGTACAGATCAAAATAAATCAGATGTTTTGGTTCAATTCTTATCTTCTAATTAGTCTCTCTGGTTAGTTTATCACTAATTTTTTTTACTTATCCTGTCTAATACATAATAAGTAATCATTCTCTTTGAATACACCTGTTATTTTTCATACCAGGTATCTAGTTTATAATAATTACATCATGAATAAGTTGTGTTGATACCTAAAAACCTATTTATATCCCACCAAATTTCTACTTTTTTATTCAATGTTAGTACACAGTGCATTTCTAAATATTACCTTTATTGTGTTAGAAATGTGTAATAGTTCTTCAGTGTCTAAGATACTGTATACCAGATCATCATTAATGTATGTAAGACCTTCCAAAATCTTAAGATATCTTATTTGGATTTAATAATTTGTCAGTGTAAATTTTTTTTTTTTTTGCTTATGGGTCACAGCCAGCAATGCTCAGGGGTTACTCAATGCTCGGCACTCAGGAGTTACTCCTGGCAGTGCTCGAGGGACCATATGGGATTCTGGGAATTGAAGCTGGTTTGGTCGTGTGCAAGGCAAATGCCCTACCTGCTGTACTATTGCTCTAGCCTGTAAATCTTGCACTCTGATTTGACACAAGAGCTTGCTCAATTCATGGTAGGCCTTTACAGGATATGTTTTGGGGGCTATACCCAGAAGTGCTCAGGGCTTAATCCCAGCTCAGTACTCAGAGATCACTCCTGGTGGTGCTGAGGCCATATCCGGTACTTGGGATCAAATCAATGTCTGGCTCATGCAAGGCAATTACTATAATCCATACTAAGTCTACAGACCTGTAACAAGGTAGCTTTTATCTGAAATAATATGAATAGTCTCTTTATCAACCTAAAATACTTCTCAATCAGAACTTACTGTAATGCTAGAAGTAGAAAGAAGTGGGGTTTTTGCAATCAAACAAACTTGGGTTCAAATTTTGGCTTCACAAAGTATAAATATAACATTATCAATATTTCTAACCTTATGTAAAGTTGAATAGAGAATATGTCTCATAATCATCTACATATATTTTCAATAATGGCTGGAGCAATAGCACAGTGGGTAGGGCATGTGCCTTGCACGCAGCTGACCCGGGTTCAATTCCTCTGCCCCTCTCGGAGAGCCCAGCAAGCTACTGCGAGTATCCCGCCTGCACAGCAGAGCCTGGCAAGCTCCCTGTGGTGTATTTCGATATGCCAAAAACAGTAACAACAAGTCTCACAATGGAGACATTACTGGTGGCTATGTGAGCAAATTGATGAAAAACATGAGGACAGTGCTACAGTGCTATATTTTCATTGTGCTATGAGAATTTGAGGAAATACTCAATGACAACACTGCAAGCATGTCTGGCCCATGGTAAACTTTCAATAAATAGAATTTTTAAATTAATGTAATTATTACTACTTTTCTCCCATTCATTGTTCCCTTTTTGGGGTGGTGAGTAGGGTACATCTTATTATCTCATTCCTACTTTGGACAAACTGGCAGGTTACCGAATGTAACCTGCCCACACGGCAGAGTCCGACAAACTCCCCGTGGCGTACCCAATATGCCAAATACCAATAACAATGATGGGTCTCATTCTCCTAACCCTGAAAGAGCCTTGAATATGGCACTTTAAAATCTCAGAGCTAGGACGAAGGAGACGTTACTGGGGCCTGCTCGAGGCAATCAACGAACAACAGGATGATCGTGATCGTGATCAAGTAGGGTACACCTGACTGTGATCAGGGCTAGTCCTGGTTCTGCTCTCAGGGGTCACTCTTGGTGGAGGTTGGGGGAACCATATGGGTGCTGGGGAACAGACCTGTATCTGCTGCTCACAAGGCAAAACCCTCTTCATGCTATCCTATCACCCCAGCCCATCATTTTCTTCCTTGAGGAGACTCCCTATTCAATTTCTGTCTCCGTTATGTCCCAGAACATTCATTTCACATGCTAGAATTCTTGATTATAATCAGTATAGGATTTGGTAGTCTTTCACATATTTTATATTCAAGACTATGAATTACCATGAAGGTAGGGTCTATTGTGTAAAAGTGTCTTTCTTTTCTACTCCATTTAATCTAACATGATAAATGTTTAAGACAAGTTTTAATTTATGAAAACTTAACCTGTACCTATTCTCCTTCCTATTCTGATTTTGATAAATGACTGGTTGGATAATTGGGAGGAGCATATGCATATAAAAGAATAATGAAAGGATGATGTTTAGTATAAATAACTACTGAATTTCCAAGTAGGCATATAGAATATTAAAGAGGACTGCATACTTTATCCCAAGTAACTGATTCTAGATGGTGAAGGCACATGGGTGAGGGAATTTGTGTCCTTAAGAAATTCTAATCTTTTCCTTCCCAAAGAGTCTTTAACCTATCTAGGCTGGCTATTTTCCACTGTCATATCAGTACAAGAGAAAAACAAAAGGAGTGCACCCAAACCTAATGATGTAAGATAATCAGCTGGAGATTGTTAAACTAGTAATTCCTGGACCTTCACTCAAAGGATATTGTGGTTCAGTTGAGAATTAGTCAATTTTTGTTTGTTTGGGGGCCACACCTGCCGGTGCTCAGGGCTTACCTATAGTTCTACAATCAGAGATTACTCCTGGTGGGCTCAGGAGACCCTGTGGGGTGCAGGAAATCAAATCTTGATCAACTGCATGCAAGGAAAATACCCTACCCACTGTACTATTGATCCAGCCCAAAGAATTAGTCATTTTAAAGCAGATTAATGCCGTTGCTGTAAGTCCTACAGCAGTTTAAAAAAAGGGGGGGGGGGGGCTCCTGTCTGACAAAATGAAAGGTGACTCAAGCAGGAAGGACTACTTCTTTATTTTTATTTAAAAAATCAGTAGGAAAAATAGGCCAATGGAAATCAATCAAGTAGAATTTTAAATAGAATAAGAAAAGACCACATCTTATTTCACTCAAAATAATGAAAGTAGGGTAAAGACGATGTCAAAATAGACTCAGGTAGATACACAGAAAATTACTTGGAAATATACCAAAAGAGTAATAGTGATGATTAGAATAGTCATACTACGGATGATTTAAAACAGTTTGTGTACTCTAGTGCTTTATAAAACATACGATTTATGTTATCGCTAAAAACGTTCTTGTAAAATTCTTATCTGGAGTAACGGTACGGAGGCCAACGGCAGTGATGGCTGTGGTATAGTAAAACTGGACTAATTTTATATATGCAGAGGGAATTAAAAGGCTTTCATTCAAATCTCTTTTCTGTCCCGATCTCCCTGGAGACTCTCCTTAACTTTAGTTATCTCAATTAAAATGAAGAAAATGGTATCGCCTCTACCGTGTTATGCTGAAGACTCAAATCAAACGCTTTGTAAACTAAATGACCATACTCTAAGAATCAAAGCATATCAAAAATTCAAAGCAGTGAGCGAGCTTTGATTTTTTTTTTTAAACTGGAGAATTATCCTGCATGTCTCAGGCAGTTAACTTCTACCCAATGTGGGTCTAGCTCGGGTCACAGCTGTACATGGGGCTGGAGTTGAAAACGGGACATTTGAGGCAAAAGCAGCATCTAGTGCAGAAAGAGAAAGAAGGGAGCCATCACATCGATAAGGGGGCTTTTCTAGTAGACTGTTGACGAACAGAAAGATAATTGGGCTGATAGAAAAGAAAAAAACAGACTCATCAAGTTCATTGATTTATTGGAAAGGTAATTTTTCAGTGCTGTCACTCTTCCTCTCAAAAAAATAAAAGTTCTCATATTACTCTAAATATTCTTGAATAAATCTCAGATGCCCAGAATATGATTCTAGAATCTAGCAGACTGAGGTTCAGAGCATGTCAAAATTCAGAAGCTGAAAAAGCCTAAATATCTCACTCAGTTTTCTTTTTTTTAATTTTTTTAAATTATTTTTGCTTTTGGGTCACACCCGGCGATGCACTGGAGTTACTCCTGGTTTATGCACTCAGGAATTACCCCTGGTGGTGCTCGGGAGACCATATGGGATGCTGGGAATCGAACCTAGGTCAGCTGCATGCAAGGCAAACACCCTACCCGCTGTGCTATTGCTCCAGCCCCATGTTCAGTTTTCTTAAGCAATGGATGTTTTCTGGGCCATTTCACGCATAATACAACGGAAAACAACAAGCACAGAATTATCAGATTGTTTCCTCTGGCTGTTGTAACACAGGATCAAATGCTTAGTGGGTTAAAACAGCTCCAATTTATTATTTTAGAATTCTGGAAGTCCGAAATTTCCAGAGGGCAAATTTCCACTGGGCTAAATTCAATAGACTAAATTCAATGAAAGTGTTGGTAGGGCTGAGTTCCTCTGGAAAAATCTAGGAGAGACTTTGCACTGCTATCCTTCCCAGCTGCTTGCATGTTCCTACTTTCTTGACTTTCTTGTGGTCCCTTTCTCCATCTTACATTATGGCTGGTCAAGGCTCTTTTTACTCTCCATCACTCAGATCCTCTGCTCTGTGATGATATCTTTTTTTTGGGGGGTGGGATTTTAAGAAGTCCTCTAATTACATTAGGTCCACTAGATAATCCAAGATAATCATCTATTCAAATACTTCATCACACAGTCCCTATGACTTGTTCATAGACCCCTAGACTAAGGATATAGTGTCATTAGGAAAGAGGCATTATTCTGATTATTCAAATTATAATAAAATTTGTACGACTGCTTTATTTCAAGTGAAAATTTTATTATGCACCTAATGTCCCATTGGGCTGGAGTAGGGCACAGTGGTAGGGCATTTGCCTTGCACATAGCCGGTCTGGCCAAGCTGGGTTCAGTTCCTTCGCCCCTCTCAGAGAGTCCGGGAAACTACTGAGAGTATCTCACCCGCACCGCAAAGCCTGGCAAGCTACTCCTGACGTATTCAATATGCCAAACACAGTTACAATTGTCACAACAGAGACATTACTGGGCCTGCTCGAGTAAATCGATGGGAGGACAGTGCTACAGTGCTACAGTCCTCCCATTATTGTTGATCAGCCATAAAACAGGTTAGGCAGACTAATCCCAGAAGAAGATTAGAGTCAAGTTTGCATTGAACATAAAAGTTTCGTGTAGCCTTAAAATCTGTGATCATCACAGAACATTAAACAAGAGGTGTGCCTGCCCCACCCCTATCTCTGTCCTGAAGCATATAATAGATAATTGGTGGCTCTGTTCAGGTGCAGGCATGACATGAGGTCTCTGAGAAATTGCCAAATCATTGGAAAAGGACAAAGCAAAAGATATGACAGAAAGAAAGTATAGCAGGTCTACAATGCTGAAAAATAAAGCATTCCTTCAAGATGGTGAGAATCAGTGCACAACATAGCAAATGAAAAGCTTCATATGCCAGAAAATGAAAAATAATAGTTCTCAGTTCTAGGCTGAGGTCTGAAATCTATTTTAATTGGTGTTGTTTAGATCAGAAAGGTCTCTGGAGCCTTCCTTATTCTGATCTCTCTTAGTTACCAAACCATCTTCTGCCAGTAACCCATCAATGGAAAGCAAGTTTCTTTAAAGAGATACTTCTCATCTGAAATGAAAGAATTGACTTTCTGAGTTCAATCAGACTCTGTCACATTGCATGGGGAAAACTAGTTTCCCTAGAATCTCTCACTATTAAGACAACTATTAAGTTTTTGCACAGCCAACAGGAAAATCCAGGAAAGCAATGGTGGCTTTGAGACCTTGACCCCAAAGAAGCCCTAATTCTAGGACCCTGCAATTATTTTTAATTAGTACCATATAAGCGTCACAATACCCAGGTCTTCATTAACACGTGACTATTGACCTTCCTTTGTTCTTTGTCACTTTGAATTGCTTTATAAGCTTGATTAAACACCCTGAGTAAACTACATTGTCTCTCCGGAGAACTGTTGTCTCGTTGGCACGCAGCAAGCCATGTTGCTAGAGCGAGCTCGGGTTTAAAAGCATATCTTGCATGCTAATATGATGTCACGATCTTCCTATAAAAGTAATTTCTGTATGAGATGCTATTCATTAGAGTCTTCTAATGGGATTTCACCTGTCCAAATCTCAAGGGGAAGGTATAATTTAAAAGGAAAAAAAAAAGAGAATGTTTTGATTTTCCGATAATAAAATAATAGCTCACAATTCTCTCACCATGAGTTTACTCTTTACCTTTATTGAAAGTCAGAATAAAGATTAACCTTTATTTTTGGTGTATAGCTACACTTAAATTTAAATGGAATAAATAACTCTCTATATAACTCTACTTATTTAATATAGCATTTCTACTTTCTTTTCCCCACAGCCATCCAGTTTTGCTTTTTGGCCCTTCCCAAGTCCCTTCATTCTGTACATTGGCTCCAGTGCGATACTTTATGGTCACGGTTACGGTCCTCCCGTTGTTTATCGATTTGCTCGAGGGGGCCCAGTAACGTCTCCATCATGAGATGTGTTGTTACTGTGTTTGGCATATCCAGTACGTCACAGGTAGCTTGCCAGGCTCTGCTGTGCAGGCGAGATACGCTCGGTAACTTGTCAGGCTCTCCGAGAGGGGCTGAGGAATTGAACTCGGGTCGGCCATGTTGGCTGCATGCAAGGCAAACGCCCTACCGCTGTGCTATCGCTCCAGCCTGCGATACTTTAAGGAATACAATAATCCTGTGTAAAGACCTATGTAAAGCTAGTCACAAAACTACACTCATTGTATTTTCATCATCATCAATTTCATAAGCCACAGTGTTATAGTAATTCTTGATGGGCTTTACCTTCATTCAACAGAAAATCAACCTGTGATTTTTTCAGAACTCAGCCTTAACAATGTTTTATCTGTATTATCCTTATTATTGCCTTTAGAAGTGTAGGAGGGAAAGCCTCTACCCCAAACCCATCACCATCCCATAAAAACAGAATGGGAATACCAAAAATTGAGGCATCTTGCATGTAATAGGCTTCTACAGTGGTGTTTTGCAACCTAACTTATTACTTGCTCAGATTTTGTTGAGTTTGCCTAGGTAGCTTCTTCTGCATCTGCTGCATCCCGCATTTCTAACTGAGGATATTGATATCTTCCTCAATATGGGCAGACATATAGAAATATCACTGTCACTGTCACTGTCACTGTCCTCCCGCTGTTCATCGATTTGCTCGAGCGGGCCCAGTAACGTCTCCATTGGAGACTTTGTTGTTACTGTGTTTGGCATATCGAATACGTCACGGGGAGCTTGCCAGGCTCTGCCGTGCGGGCAAGATACTCTCGGTAGCTTGCCTGGCTCTCCAAGGGGGGCAGAGGAATCGAACTCGGGTTGGCCATGTTGGCTGTGTGCAAGGCAAACGCCCTGCCACTGCGCTATCGCCCCAGTATCACATATTTATGAGTGTTAGAAAAAATAAAGACAGAGTGGACTTGATCAGGACTGGATAACTTAGCTTATGGTAGTCATAAAACAGCTTCAACTGTGAAGCCACTCTAGGGTGAGTCTTCTTAAAATCAAGGCAACGCTATTAACAAAGTTATTCATAATTGAATATTGGGGATATAATATACCAACATGAATTCACCTACCAGTATAATTTCCCTCCACTAACATTCCCGTAAGCTTAGTCTTAAAGGAAGCAAAGGATTTTGCAGGGAAGTAAAGGGAGAAGGATACTTCTGTGCAGAAAACAAAGTATAAGACTCACTCTACCCCACCCCACCAGGTTCGTGGTGGGGAGCTTAAGTTGTGGGTCAGGGACAATACCCAAGGTGAGAATAACAACATACAAAGCAATTCCCAGGGATAGAACTAAAACTAACCTGTTGGTATTATCACTGTTATTCATGTTCATCTTTGAGCCCAGTAAGTCCCTTCATAGGCCATGACTGTTCTCATGGCTGTGTTCGAATGTTCTTTGTTCTGCCTTTGTTTTGTATGGTATACCATCTCCCCCTGCCAATGTCCTGGTGTGGTTCATGCATGCCAATGCACCCAGATCAGCACACTGACACTGGTATGGTACCATTTGCTTGACTAGTTCAACTTTCTCAGCTTGTCCTGTTCTCCTTTTTGCCTGTTTCTGTAAGCAGGACACTAATCCTATGTCTCTAATCACTGGATGTACAATTACTTTCTTTGGAATTAGTCATCATTATGTTCAAGATCTCAAATATCTGGTCTTGCCACATGATACCTACTCATTCAATCTTTTGCTTCTATATAACTCCCACCTGCTATGCTCTCAAGTTAGAAAGTCATCATTCCTGTCTCCTTTTTAAGATGTCTATGCTGGCTAATACTGATGTCAGTAAAATCAGTCACTCTCAGTCATCTGCTGCTGGGCTGACTCTTCTCCAAGTTTTGCGACCCTTCATTTGCCTGCCTTATGTGTACCCTAGATTGTTTCTGCATAGCTGTTGTTTTCTCCTGGCCTACAAAGTTATTCTCTGAGGACTTGTGCTCAGTGTTTGGTATCTACTGATGGATTAGTTCACTTTTTTAAGATTGTGCACCCAGGAGAGAGAGAGAGAGAGAGAGAGAGAGAGAGAGAGAGAGAGAGAGAGAGAGAGAGAAAGGGAGGGAAGAGAGAGAGCAAGAGAGAGAGAGAGAGAGAGAGAACCGCAGGTAAGGCCTTTGCCTTGCACGTGGCTGACTCACCTTACAGACTCAGCTTGAGCACAGTGCCAGGAGTACTGTTTACGGCCCAAACAAACAAAACAAATAAAAAGGCTGCTCATCCAGCAAAAGGCAGAGCCACAATTGGAACACAGAAATTCTGGCTGCAGAATTCCTCCTTGTAAATGATGCTGCTTGATAAAAATAATTTCATGATCTCAACTTCTTCCTGTTGAGAATATCTTGAATAATGAGAAAAAGTGTCTGCTGAGAAAAAGTCTCTTGAAGGCAGAGTATATTTTCCTGATTTATATCTGTGTGTATGTGTTAAAGAGAGAAAATTGGAATGAGAAAATTCTCATTTTCTGAACGGCTCTTAGCCAGAGTTCAGTTTGACAAAAAGTAAAATCTGACTCTAATTAGAAAGTGTTAATTTTGATTCAGCTCTGTCGAGGACGCCAGCCCTCATCCTGCCTTGTGATTTCTGGATCATCTGATGCCACTTTCTGGGTCCCCAGGAAGTCCCTCCCACAGCCTTCTCAAACCCCAAACCACGCAGACCAACACCATGCCTCCTTCCTCATGAACTTCCAGGTGTCCTGGATCTTATATATTTCCTCAGGTAAGGTAAGGTAAGGTAAAGGCCCTCCCGTTGATCGTCGATTTGCTTGAGCGGGCCCAGTAACGTCTCCATTGGAGACTTTGTTGTTACTGTGTCTGGCATATCCAATACTCTCCGTAGCTTGCCGGGCTCTCCGAGAGGGGTGGAGGAATCGAACTCAGTTTGGCCATGTTGGCTGCTTGTAAGGCGAACGCCCTACCCGCTGTGCTATCGCTCCAGCCCAAAGGTAAGGTAAGGTAAAGGCCCTCCCGTTGATCGTCGATTTGCTCGAGCGGGCCCAGTAACGTCTCCATTGGAGACTTTGTTGTTACTGTGTTTGGCATATCGAATACATCACGGGGAGCTTGCCAGGCTCTGCCATGCGGGCGAGATACTCTCGGTAGCTTGCCGGGCTCTCCGAGAGGGGCGGAGGAATCGAACTCGGGTCGGCCATGTTGGCTGCGTGCAAGGCAGACGCCCTACCCGCTGTGCTATCGCTCCAGCCCTATTTTTTCATTTTCATTTAATCGTCGATTGCCTCGAGCAGGCCCCAGTAACGTCTCTTTCATCCTAGCCCTGAGATTATATTCAGGGCTCTTTAGGAGAATGAGACCCATCATTGTTACTGGTATTTGGCATATTTGGTAGGCCACGGGGAGTTTGCCAGACTCTGCCCTGTGGGAAGGCTACAATCGACAGCCTGCAAGTTTGTCCAAAGTAGGAATGAGATAATAAGATGTCGCGCGGCCGCAAATGCGGCCGCGCGGTTCCGGGATCTGGATTTTATAGTCTCTGAGTCTTGGCCGCTGATGGGATTACACGGCGCCAGGGGGCCAGGTGGTGGGTGTGACCCCCGCCTACTGGAATTTGGAGGATCTGGGTGGAAGATGCTCGACTCCAATTCGAGTAGGCTTGGAGGTCTCGGCCCCGGAACCCGCGTGGCTTTGTCCCTCTGCCAGTACCTTCAGGTGTGCGGAGAGTGGTCTCAGCATGGTGGTGGCTGGTCCTGGAGGTCTCCAGCTGCCGTAGCCCTGGCCGGGGCGGGGAGGAAAGCTCAACCCGCTCCCCTCCAAGGGACTCCGGGAAGGAACACCGAAGCGCGGGGGCAGAGACTGCACTGCTCTCGTCCGGGATCTGGATTTGATAGTTTCTGAGTCTTGGCCGCTGATGGGATTACACGGCGCCAGGGGGCCAGGTGGTGGGTGTGACCCCCGCCTACTGGAATTTGGAGGATCTGGGTGGAAGATGCTCGACTCCAATTCGAGTAGGCTTGGAGGTATTTTAACTTTTCTATACAAACTGATAAACTAAAAACTGAACAGCATAACCAGAGAAATAACATACAAAGAGCACAGATATTGTTAGAATAGTAGTTTATAACAAGTATTGATTGCTAAAAAATTACAAATTAGATCAGACTTTAGATATCTGGCTTCTAACTTGAACCATAGAACTCACAAATCTTTAGGAACAATGGTGAAACAAAATATTTTGCCTGCTCAGGTAGATAGAGATTAAGTCCTGAAAATCACAGTGCTCAAATAAACCCTCAAGCCTCATTGTTGGGAACACAAATCAATGATCCATACAATGGCCATGGAACTAAAACAATCACTGGAAGAAAAATTCGATCAACTTAAAGATGAATTATCCAGGGTATCAAAGAGTCCATACACTTGGAACTGAAGGAGTTAAAACATACAATAGCAAGTCACAGCAACAGAATTCAATATGCAGAGGATCACATCACTGATACTGAAGACAAAATACTAGTCACCACAAATAACGAAGTGAAAAAAAAGTGAACAAATAGAAGAAAATATAAGATTCTTGATATATAATAGGAAGAGAGTGATCTTCAAATCACAGGAATACCAGAAGGAGAGGAAGAAAGAACAGCTGGTCAAGGAAATAATAACTGAGAACTTTTCTGATATCTCAAGAGAGGCCTCTGCACAGATTGAAGAGGCCTAAGGAGTACCAAACAAAAGAACATCAAGAAACATAGTAATCACAATGGTAAAATTAGAAGACAAGGACAGACTATTTAAAGCAGCAAGTGAGAAGAAAACCCTCAAGTATAAAGGAAACAACATAAAAATTGCAACAAACCTTCTATGTGGCATCTTGCAAACCAGGAAAGAATGGAATGACATATTCAAAGTACTGGCTGAAAAAAACTTGTAGCCTTCAGTCCACTACCATGCAAAGTTATCCTTTAGACATGAGGGAAGGATAAGAATCTTTTCAGACAATCAATAGCAGGCAGAATTTGCAACAACTAATCCAATCCTAAAAGAATTACTGAAAGACCACTTACAAAAATAATGAACTCTTACAAACAACTGGATATCTCCCCTGCCCTCCCTCCCCCTCTCTCTTTCTCTATCTCTCTTTCTCTCTTTCTCTTACACACACACACACACACACACACACACACACACACACAACAACAAACACGCTACACGGCCCCTTATGTAAAAAATCTCTCTGAATGGAACAGACTAAAATCCCCTATAAAAAAACCTTAGAGTAGAAGAAAGAAAATTTACCCTTACGTTGCCTACAGGAAACAAACCGAAACTCTCAGGACAAAAACAGACCTAGAGGAAAAGGATGGAAAACAGTAATACAAGCCAATAGAAGATAAAAAAATAAATCTGGTATAGCCACACTTATGTCAGACAAAATTATGTTCAAAATAAAGTAATCCGAGACAGTGATGGATACTACTTATCGGTTAAGTGAACAATTGATCAAGAAATACTGTCATCAGCATCTATGCACCAAATGGAGGCTTAGCAAAATTCATAAGTCTTCTGCTCAAAAACCTAAAGAAACACACCAGTAAACACAATAGTAGTGGGAGATTTCAATACCCTTTTCCCACTTGACACTTCAAGTAGACAGAATATTTGAAAAAAAGAAAAGAGCCGTAAGTTAGGAGCCGAAACAACTGGGACTGTGAGACATATACAAAGCTCTATATTTCCCAAAACAAGAACACACATTCGTCTCTAATGCACATGAAACATTCTCCAGGATAGATCACATATTAGGGAAAAATTCAAACATGCATAAATTTTCAAATAGAAATTGTACAATCTAACTCCTCAAACCAGTGTCATGAAAGTAGAAACTAATCATAGAAAGATCACGACGACGAGATCACGACCATCCTGTTATTCGTCGATTGCCTCAAGCAGGCCCCAGTAACGTCTCCTTCATCCTAACCCTGAGATTATATTCAAGGCGCTTTAGGAGAATGAGACCCATCATTGTTACCGGTATTTGGCATATTGGGTACGCCACGGGGAGTTTGCCAGACTCTGCCGTGTGGGCAGGCTACATTCGGTAGCCTGCCAGTTTGTCCAAAGTAGGAATGAGATAATAAGATGTCATAATAAGATGTCGCGCGGCCAAGAATTTTGGTTTTTATAGTCTCTGAGTCTGGGCCATTGATAGGATTACACGGCACCAGGGGGCCAGTTGGTGGGTGTGACTCCCGCCTACTGGAATTCGGAGGATCTGGGTGGAGGATACTCAGCCCCGATCCGAGTAGGCTTAGAGATCTCAGCCCCGGGCGGGACCCACTTGCCTTTGTTCCTCTGCCGGTACCTTCAGGTGTGCGGAGAGTGGTCTCAGCATAGAAAGAAGATGGAGAAATTTACAACATTTGGAAACTGAACAAAACAATGCTAAGCAAAAATTGGATCAAAGAAGAAATCAAGGAATAAATAAAATGATTCCTTGAAACTAATGAGCATGAAGACACAAGCCACCAGAATCTATGAGATATAGCAAAAGCTGTACTAAAAGGAAAATTCATAGCACTGCTATTTAAAAAAGAAGAAAAAACTCCAAATTAACAACCTAAACACACATCTTAAAAATCTGCCGAAAGAACAACAGACAAACAACAAACAAATCCAAAAACTATTGGAAAGAGGAACAGTAAGAAAAACTAGAAGAAATTAACAACATAGAAACCAAGAAAGTGATTCAAAGATTTAATGATGTGAGAGCTGTTTTTTTCCTTTTTTTTTTTTTTTGTGACAAGGCTTTTCTTTTTTTTCTTTCTTTTTAGACTTACAAATTTTTGTGCTTGGGTTTCAGTTATGCAATGATTGAGTACCCATCCCTCCATCAGTGCCCATTCCCCACCTTCAATGCTCCCAGAATCCCTCCCACCCCCCTCACCCCACCCCATTCCACCCCACCCCTGTGGCAGGGCATTCCCTTTTGTTCTCTCTCTCCTTTTGGGTGCTGTGGTTTGCAAAAGAGGCATTGAGTGGCAATCATGTTTGGTCTATCATCTTCTTTCAGCATGCATCTGTCATCCTGGGAAGATCCTCCCCAAATTAGAAATTGAGCTCCCATTTGACCCAGCAATACCACTCCTGGGAATATACTCCGGAGAGGCAAAAAAGTACAGTTGAAATCTCATCTGCACTTCTATGTTCATTGTTGTACTATTCACAATAGCCAAAATCTGGAAAAAACCTGAGCGCCTGAGAACAGATGACTGGTTAAAGAAACTTTGGTACATCTACACAATGAAGTACTATGCAGCTGTTAGAAAAGATGAAGTCATGAAATTTACATACAAGTGGTACTACATGGAAAGTATCGTGCTAAGTGAAATGAGTCAGAAAGAGAGGGACAGATATAGAAAAATTGCATTCATCTGAGGAATATAAATGAACAAAATGGAAGACTAACACCCAAGAATAGCTGAGATAAGTACCAGGAGGTTCACTCCATGGCTTGGAGGCCAGTGGCACATGCTGAGGGAGAAGGCAGCTCAGAGAGAGAGGGGAGAACCGAGGAGCTCTTTCTTAAAAAAAAATAGATAAACTTTTAGCTAAACTCGCACAATGGAATACTCACACAACGGTCTCTTGCAGCTGCAAGGAACTATGAAATCATGCAATTTGCTACAACATGTTTGGAACTGGAAGATAGGTTAAGAGAAGTAAACCAGAAGATGAAAGACAAACACAGGCAGATATCACTTATCTGTGGTGTATAGAATACTGGGTGAGAAAATATAGTAAATATAGTAATAATATATAAAAAAATATAGTAAATATAGTAAATATAGTAATAATATATATATATAAAATATAGTAAATATAGTAAAAGACAGATGCCTAGATCATCTTTGACGCTAATGTTTAGAGATGAGAAGGACAGAGAAAGAAAGAAATCAAAGAGGGAAGAAGAGAATGAGAAGTAATGGGTCTACAGGCTCAGGGCTTCAGTTATACCAGTGATATGAGTGAGTGGTATCGCTATAAATTCAAAACAGACTCAACAAAACTGAAAATATGAGATCTAAGCTTCAACCACTGAAATTTTGTAATGTGCCTGTAAAGTTAACAGGTAGGGATGGGGTGAGGGCTGGGATGGAGAGACAATATGGGAACAGTAGAGGAGGTATTAGGGTTGAAATATTATGCCTAAAACACAACTATCAATAACTTTGTAAATGATCGCTCCTTAATAAAAATAAACTTTTTAAAAAGTGCTAATTCCTTTGCAAACCAGTCATTTTGAATAAAAGATAAAGCTGCTAGAATTTAATGGAAAAACAAAACATCAGCAATAATGTACTGAGAGCTGGAGAGATAGTCCTGTGGGTAGGGTGCTTGCCTTGCATGGGGCAGACCCACGTTCTATCTCTGGCACTGTATGGTCCCCTGATCACTGCTAGGAGAGATCCTGAGCACAGAATCATGAGTAATACCTGAGAACCACTGGATGTGTCCTCCAAAATTATAGATTTAAAACTTAAAAATTAAATACACTCTTTACTATACTAGAGAGATCATATCTAAACCATTAAAGTGACCTCAAATTAAAACAGAACGTACACCCCACAAGATGTTAAGGAAAGTAGTATCTAGTCTAATAGTAGTAAGCATTACCTATAGATATACCTATGGAAAATTGGAAGTAAAAATAAAAATTCCCATTTTGAGTCCTTATTACTTTTTAATTCACTACTTATACAAATTGGATTGTTTATTATGACTTTTCTGTATATGACTTTTCTCAATTAAGGAATCAAAAACATAGGATGCTTAAGTTTTATCTGGGCCAATGATCTTGGATCTTCATAGTTAACGGTTCATATTTCAAAAGGGTAATCTCTGCCAAGTATTTACTGCACCTGTGCATTATTTAAAGCACAGCTACTGTGATCTAACCAATGTCCAATTCAGAGCTCTTTTTCTGAGTTAAAATAACATCTCAGTACAATCTGATTAGGAAATAAAAATATTAATTGATGAATAAAAGCTAATATATTTCTTTGTTAAAATGGAAACAAAAACAGAACTTTGAAATTGATTTTAGGACAATGTTTTTCTTCAACTTTTTTTGCTATGGGAGCATTGGATATGTGCAGACTTTTAATTTTTGAATAACAGAACAGGTGTCGAAAGCAATTCACCAGTGCAGAAAAAAAATAAAGCATCCAGCTATTTCTATGATTGTTAAGTGTGATTTACAAAGCTTTCTGTGGTTGAGAGCTTTGTGCGAGCCATCTCTGGAACAAATGGTGGAATTACTAGTTTTCCAAATGACCCAGTTTGATTGAGGGCCGGTGCCAGCAGCATTCCAAATCAAGAGCCAGGGAACTACTATTTTAAAAACTTTCAGAATCTTGAAATATCTGTCACTAATCTCAACACATGGAAATGGCTGCAGTAAATTATTCACGCTGATAGGAGCATCTGTGGCCTTCACAGTGAGTTTACTTATCCTATTTACAGAGGGTGCAAAAAAGGGAAAATATGGAGGAACACCGAGTAGAATAACTGATGATAACAACACAGCTGAGTTATTAAGAAAAAGCTACACTACTACTTGTTTCTTTAAGAAGACATTCTGTCTAATATTTACTTTGTCTCCTGGGGAGTCATGCTCTCCTTTTCCTTACTTCCCGGTCTAGAGATGCATCACATCTTGGACATGTGGCTAGGAGGGTCTCTTGGGCCACTGATCGAGGGAAGTAGGCACTCTGTGGTTGGTGTGGTGTTGGCATGATGTGTTTATGCATTGTAGCGCTGCCCTCCCATTGTTCGTTGATTTGTTCGAGCGGGCACCAGTTACATCTCACAACAAATTGTGAGACTTGTTGTTACTGTTTTTGGCATATTGAATACGTCACGGTTAGTTTGCTAGGTTTTGCTGTGCAGGTGAGGTACGCTCGGTAGCTTGCCGGGCTCTCTGAGAGGGGTGGAGGAATCGAACCCAGGTCGGCTGCGTGCAAGGCAAATGCCGTAACTGCTGTGCTATAACTCCAGCCCATTTATAAAGTATAATTAACAGTATTTTAAATACTATTCACAATACTTAAAAATTAATTGATAATGATTTTAATAAAAATTGTAGAAGAGGGGCTGGAGCGATAGTATAGGGGGTAAGGCATTTGCCTTGCCCATGGTTGACCCAGGTTCAATTCCCAGCATCCCATATGGTTCCCTGAGCAACTCCAGGAGTAATTCCTGAGTGCAGAGCCAGGAGTAACCCCTGAACATCACTGGGTGTGACAAAAAAATGTAGAAGAAATGTGATATAAGTGAGAAAGCTTGCTAAATTCCTCTTTCAGGCTTGACATCCCATACTCTTGAGAGCATTTCTGCTCCTAAGTGAAGCAACTTGGGCTTGTCCGCTAGAGATGCATGAACTCATTGAGAGGAGTAACCATCAAACTTATGAACGAGTGCATCCCAGGCCATCCAGCCCTGACCTTTCAGCTCTAGGTGATCTGCTTTTTAACCTCACCTACAAGGAATTATCTCTGGGGAGATTCACCAAAGAATTCTCCCACGGAGTGTCTCCCACACCAGTAACCCCTTAGAATCATGAACAGATGAAACTAGAGTTTGGAGGCTGGAGAAGTAGCTCAGTGGAAGAGCATGTTTCACCTGGAACAAACCCTGATTAATATCTCTAGCATCAAAAAGGTTGCTTTAGGGTCCGGAGTGATAGTACAGCAGGTAGGGTGTTTGCCTTGCACTCGGCTAACCCGAGTTCAGTCCCCGGCACCTCAAAGTGTCCCCCTGCGCCACCAGTAGTAATTCCTGAGTTCAGAACCAAGAGTAACCCCTGAGCATCGTTGAGTGTGACCAAAAAAGAAAAAAATGTTGTGTTAAAGCACTCAATTGTAGGGAGATTTGTTTCACCTTTGTTCCAGTAACTTTGTACACTTTCTAGGTACATGATCTCTGAATATACCCTACCCAAGTGAGGGCCCACCCTCTCTCAACTTCAGAGCACTTCCCTGGGATTATGTCTAGTTTACAAATGAAAACTGAAGCTCAGGAGGATGCTGTTAATTTAGCACATTCACACTGCTTGTGAGTAAGTGGAAACACTCAGTGTCCTTTCCTATTTTTCAGCACAAATTCCTACTGGTCCAGTTTCTTGCTGGGGTGCTATTTACCTCTGAAATTTCAGATGTCTCACTGCAACATTTTTTTATTTTTTATCAAAAGGAAAGGACCTCTTTTTTAAATGATGAAATACGTGCTGGTTTGAAAAAAGACTTCATGGAATAGTGAGTGCTTAGATAATTCGCCTATTACAGCATTGGGCTATAGCCAAGGTACTGCAGAATTCTGATTAGATATGACTTACATAGACTGATTTTGAAAATTAATATAGACGTGAGGCAAAACACTTGGCAGTAAGTTTTACTCTGTAGTTTATAATCCACATGGAGTTGAACTACTGAAATTCTGAAAAAGCACCATCAGGAGATTTGAGACTGTCAACTGGGTCAAAACTATATTCTCCTGCTTGATTTTTCCATTACCCAATTGGGTGTTGGATAATTTTATCTAAATCGCTAATGATAAAGTGAGATACCTCATATATAATACCTGACATTGTTCAATTTCTTTTCTCTTGATGAACACAGAAAGGCCAAACCCATTTTAATCATTAAACAGACTATTGAAAGGGGTTGAAAGTATTCTCGTGAAAAGTTCTGTGCATTGCAAGATCAAATAGAAATACATTGAGTGTAACCAAAGTTTTGAATAATTCATGCTCCACTCACTCTACCTTACTGCTCACAATTGAAAATTGGCCATATTGATTTCTTGCCAAATATATAGTGAAATCTCATTTATCTGACAGCATTCGGGATGAACTGTTCATAGAAGCATAGAATTTTAGAGCTTGGGAAGACTTTGTAGTGATCAAATCTATCATCCCTCACTGTAAATAGTTACAATAATTATAACAACATCTAGTTGAGCTCTTCCTACAAACATCTTGCTCGATGTTTGAAAAGGATTATGCCATCTTTTTATGGTAATCCATGATACATGAATTATTTTTTCCATTTTTACATATAAGGAAATTGAGGTTTAAAGAGATTTAAGAAACTGAAGATCACAAATCATAAAAATAATGGAAATCGCATTGAATTTCACCCCCTGGACTCCGTTTTTAGCCATGGTTTTATAGGGGCTTTAAAAATGAAATTGCCATTGGTCCTATTCATCTGTCATTCACTCATTGTCAATGACAATATAGGCAATGACTAATGACAATAAACACGTGTCTCCTGACTACCTGTTTTCACATTCTCTCTATAGCATAGAAACTCTTAACATTTAAAGTGCATTTTTAACATATAAAACCGATAAACTGCTTCCTGATTTAAGTACTAAAACTCATTTTAAACACTTTCAGTGAAAGCCACTCTAAAGATTATTGTACTTTCCTGCCTCCTTAATCATACTACATTAAATATAATTGCCATTTCTTGCTGACTCAGGCTTTATAATTACCTTCATCCATCATTGGATTATGCTGTAACAATATGACACCCGAACCAAATGAACCCAGGAAACTTTGCTTCTTTGACTCGTTGCTTTTCCTTTCTGTAAGAGATTCCTTTATGAGTCTCTAATATACTATTAGCTGGGAGTCATGTTGCTGTTTTCAAGTTCTACTTGCTTTGCTAGTATACAGATAAGTAAAAGTACTTATATATTACAAAACAAACAAACGTGACTTTCTATACCTAAAATAACAGTAGTTAAGAGTTGAAAATGAGCAATGAGGAGGCATTGAGAGTAGAGACCAGATCTTCAAAAAAACATGGAGAACAACTTAATGTGAGTATAAATAGGAGTGCTTAAGTTTAAAGAAGTTGTAAGAGGTCATTGGATTGTATTATGAGTCCTTTTGGCTGTGATATGAACACTGGGTATGAGACCAAAGGGTGGAGTGAGAAAGATCAACTATTAGGCAACATCATGGTTTTGAACTAAGATTTTCTAGGGTAAAATAAAATATTCTTATTTCTGCGATGAGAGTGGACAAAAGGACAATCCCTAAACCTCCTTTCAGTTCCTCAACTCTGCAATTCAATGCTGCATGTCTTATGTTTCTCCAAAATATCCAATGCTGTGCAAAGAAATAAAAGATCATGTTGTGGTTTGGTGATCTCGGTTATTACTTGATTTCAGCTGGCAGGTGATATAGCCCCAATATTTTAATCATAAAGTGACCACTAGTGGCTCTTAAGGTTGTCCTACATTTAAAAAGCTTATATTCACAAATTTTATTTTTTTTAATTACCACTTATTGATGCAAGAACATTTGGCCTGTGACTTGTATAGGAAGTGGAAGGGTAGCACACTTCTCATCTTATTGACAGAGAAAGAGTTGCTTCTCATTTAGGTTTTTAATTATTAATTTTCCATTTACTTCTGTCAATAACGATCTCCTACTGTCTCAAAGGTTTCTTCTTCAATCCCTTTCTTGTCATCATAATTTCACTGCTCTATAGGCAATATATCAGGTTTTCTTTCATTGTAGATTGTCTAATCTTTAGCTTTTTTTTCTTTATAATGCACGCAGGAGTGAGATTTCTGGTATTTGTCTTACTCTTCTGACTTACTTCATATTTAGCATGATATTTCCTTAATACAA
Source organism: Sorex fumeus (assembly GCF_029834395.1). Lineage (NCBI taxonomy): Eukaryota > Metazoa > Chordata > Mammalia > Eulipotyphla > Soricidae > Sorex > Sorex fumeus. The sequence continues at coordinate 555,706 of NW_026606200.1, read as the reverse complement.
GTATAGTGAACTACAAGATTTCTTTTTTATAATAGCTGAATAGTATTGCACTGTGTGTATTTTTGCCATAGTGATTTTGTTGAGTTTTTTGTTGAGTTTTTTGGTTATGTCTTTTGTTGAGTTTTTTGTTATGTCAGGTCTTATGTTTGTAATATTTGTAATTAGTGTTGTGATAAACATAGTATATCATTACTTTGAAAATTAATGTTTAGCATTTCAGATATAGATTCCAGGAGGTGAATCATTGCATCATATGGAAGTTCTATTCTTAATTTTGAGACATCTTTATATTTTTTTACATTATTTTCCATAGAAGATGAACAAGATAACAATCTCACTAAGAGTGAACCTCTTCATACCCCTTTTGCCAACACTAGTTGAATCTATTCCTTTTGTTTGACTTTTGTCTGGTTCTATTGTCATGAGCTCCATAAACCTGAGCACATCACTTAACAAGTAGTGATGTGGTTCCCATGTCTTGTCTTTTACATGGAGTAGTAGTGTCAGACCTCCTGGAGTTCTGTGAAGTGTCAGAATTGCTAATTTTAGGTTAGTACTTGTTATTATTGCGTTAACTATTATCTGCCCAAGAACCATTATTCTAGATGTGACAAAGACGCTGAGTAATGGAGATGGATTGGAAGTTAGTTTATATTAATGTAGATATACAGATATAAAAGTATATTTGCATGCATTATACATGAATGTGTATTATATCTATTTATATAAATGTATATTTTGACGTTGATATACATGAATAAAATGTATTTATTATTTGTCAAGATATATAAAAACATCAATATATAGGTATTTTTTATCAATACATGATAAATATATAAAATCAATAAATATATGATATGTATTTTTTACAAAATACATTGATATTTTCACTCTTTGAACCGAAGAACACATTAGTTTATCAACCAGACATGATTTATAAACATTCCTAGATCAGAGGAGCATCCTAGGTAACCTAAAATGAACATTAAATCCAAACTGCCATCATTCAGCCTCTGTATGAGCAGTTCTATTGAAGGCAATTCTATATCTTGGGAAGAAAACACAGCAATTTTAAAGAGTTCTAATTATCCAAAGCTTTCCTTTATAATGAACTGAATTTGGACCCCCCCCATCAATTATTACCACTGATCTTAATTTTTCCCTTTGATTACAGAGAAAGAAAGCCCAATACCCCTTTTACATGATATGGCCCATTTTTAATTTAATTGCATGGCTCTTTGAAATTAGTTTAAGATTTAATCCTCATTAAAACATGGGGAGTTCTTAAATGTTTTGAATATCACTTACTTGTAAGCAGGACTAACCCTCAGTAAACTTGCCAAGCACTTTTCAATTACCTCCCATCGTCCCAAAACACCACTCCAGGGGACTCCTTGGCAGTTTGTATATTTTCCTCCAAAACAATTCATGCCTTCTTAGAATAACACCCCTTTACCTACCCTTTATACATTTCTAATTAGTTCTTTACTTGTTTTTTAGCATTTGACACAAAGATGAGAGATCTGTAGAAGCTAATTCACATTTCACAGGGTCTTTTGAGGAGTGTGCTTGAAAGGCAAAGTAATCTTGTTAATAAAATTTCAGTAAATTTTAGCTACTGGAGCAGACAGGAGAAGGAGAGTAATAGCCCCCAAACATACTGCTAAAGCCTACTATAGGGGTTCAATGATTTTAAAACTCAATTACAGCTGAATGTTGAGAGAGAGTAGAGAAGAAATCATTAGGAAGATTACCACTCAGATGTAAGAAAGTACATCCCATGAGCCATCACCTTTTATCATAGACTATTATCAATTCACCAATTTTACAGGAAGAGAGATATTTACTGAGAATAACTGAAGAAGAAAAAATGCATCCCTCCTTTAATTGTAAAGTTACTTAATAAACTAAGTAGAAAAAATGAGTTAAAATATTCTGGGAAAAACTGGCATGAGGGTGATAATGGAGCTTTTAGTTGAGGATTATTAAATTTATTATTTATTAAAAAAGATGAAAATATAGTTTCTGTTCTTAAAAAGTGAAAATATATGGAGGATTTATCTTCCTTCCTTCCTTCCTTCCTTCCTTCCTTCCTTCCTTCCTTTTCTCTCTCCCTCTATTCTTTTCTCCCTCTTTTATTGTAATAAAAATTTTATCACTCTAGGAGATAGTTAGAAATAGTCGAGAAAAAATATGCCCTTCCAATAAAGGTTTGTTATGGTCTTAAACAAATCTTCACTGGTCAATAAACATTTTATTCAGCATTCTGCACCCTCTCCCTGGCCTTTCATCACCTCAACTTTGATTCAGTTACACTGATCACTGCTTGGTATCTTCTGTCTTAAATTTGAATTTCATCAGTTTGAGAGCTTGTTAGTTGAAAGGTCTTAGGGAATTCCTGTAAATATTTGTCCAGAAATCCAGAATCAAAGAATAATCACTAACTCATTCCCCTGAGAGATTTATAGAGGTCATGAATGAACTTCTAAACTTCATACAAGAAATAATGAAAGAGAGGGGTATGGTGCCTCCAGTAGGTCAACCTGTACTTGCAGGGTGAGTGCATCAGCAGCCTGATGGTGCCTTCAGACTTCCTGATACCCCAAAATTGCTGCCGTGCCTTTGACTGGACTCAAAAACTTGGGGCCAAGTTAACCACAAAATTAAACGGCCAAAAGTTAGGTATGTGGGAGCCACATCCACAAACCACTCCAGCTCAGTTATACAAGCTCATTTATTGGCCTTATTTCAGAGACCTATAAATCTCAAAAGAGATTGAAAGTCACAGTTAATCTCAGACCTGTGGATGGCTGAACAGAGCTGGGGTGAATCAGACGGGGGCAGGTTGGCTTGTGCCCTTCCAAGCAGAGCCCCCGGCAGCCACTTACTTCCATAATCCAAAATCACCACCATACCCCCTGCCTGACTCCACATCCCAGGACGGTACTCACCAAGATAGCACTGCACTGCACTGTCCTCCTGTTGTTCATCGATTTGCTCGAGCTGGCCCAATAACATTGTGAGACTTGTTACTATGTTTGGCATATCAAATACATCACGGGTAGCTTGCCAGGCTTTGCCATGTGGGCGAGATACTCTCGGTAGCTTGCCAGGCTCTCTGAGAGGGGTGGAGGAATTGAACTCGGGTTGGCCATGTTGACCATGTGCAAGGCAAACGCCCTACTACCCACTGTGCTATTGCTTCAGCCCCACCAAGATAAAATCTGCTAAAATTCAGGTATGCAGGATTTGTGGCTGAAATCTTCAGGTTTTCTTGGTGTCAGGATGGGCTACCTTTCCCCACTTCCCTGTACTTTCAGAAGCCTTGGCAGTCACATCCAAACCCCAAAGCTTCCACCCATATTGAAAAGCTACTTCAGCTTTACCATCCTGATCACGATCACAATCACGATCATCCTGTTGTTCGTTGATTGCCTCGAACAGGCCCCAGTAACGTCTCCTTCATCCTAGCCCTGAGATTTTTTTCTAAAAAGTGCCATATTCAAGGCTCTTTCAGGGTTAGGAGAATGAGACCCATCATTGTTACTGGTATTTGGCATATTGGGTACGCCACGGGGACTTTGCCAGATTCTGCCATGTGGGCAGGTTATATTCAGTAGCCATCCTGATAAAAATATCAAATGCCCCAAACAAACACCATGACCTCTTGGCACCTGTACTTCAAGCCATAATGTACAAAAGGAAAGAGAGAGAGAGAGAGAGAGAGAGAGAGACAGACAGAGAGAGAGAGAGAGAGAGAGAGAGAGAGAGAGAGAGAGAAGGAAAGTACCTCCCATAGAGAGAGGCTTGGGGGGGGTGTTGAGAGATGGTAGTATGGAAACAGGGGACATAGTTGGTAGGAAATGTAAAAAGGTAAAGGTAAAGGCCCTCCCGTTGATCGTCGATTTGCTCGAGCGGGCCCAGTAACGTCTCCATTGGAGTCTTTGTTGTTACTGTGTCTGGCATATCGAATACTCTCGGTAGCTTGCCGGGCTCTCCGAGAGGGGCGGAGGAATCGAACTCGGGTCGGCCATGTTGGCCGCTTGTAAGGCGGACGCCCTACCCGCTGTGCTATCACTCCACCCTGTGGGAAATGTAGTTGGTGGAAAATGTACACTGGTGGAGGGATGGGTGCTGGATCACTTCATGACTGAAACCCTATTATGAATAGCTTTGTAATTGTCTTTCTCATGGATAATCAATTTAAAAAAAATTTTAACAAAGTTAAAAAAAAAAGAAAGAATGAAAGATATAAAAGACATAGTCAAGAAATACTTTGCTAGCATGTGTTACTAGGTTGTATTGTGGTGATTGTTGTGTTTAATACTGTGCACAAAGATGTCTTGGAGTCTGCCTAGTATATTATGCATACATCAAAGCATAAGCTTCTCAGTCCCAAACTATGTAATATGAATCTCTGTATCCCTCCGCAACTGAAAACATATTATGGGAGGTATATTTGTTTATGTAAATGTTTGCATTTTACTCTTATTTATTTTATCTTTAGCTGAGATTGACATGACATAGAAGAGTGTCTCAAAACATTTTTCTGACAGACCGTCTTTCGTCTGTCTTTATCTCTTTCCTGGGGTGCTCCTATCCTACTGGTTGGCCCCATAAACTTATGTCATAGCCTCCCATTTATGCAATTTCACCTGTGGCATCTCTGGAATATACTGAGGAGCCCAAGTGGCCTGGTTGAGAAATACTTCTCTGACATTATCCCCCTTAATTATGTCACATCTAAACTGAAGATTCCTTTAATGTGAACCTATGCAACTGTTACAGATTATTTTAAGGTAGCAGACAGGGCTTTCATAGATGACACCTGAGCACAACTAGATATGGTCCTAATCCCCAACCCCCAAAGCATAAGTACAAACTTAAGAATCAGCCTATGGACATATGCTGAAGAGAGTAGCATATATATTAGGTTGGAAATCAAACAGGATAACACTTCATAACCCTTGTGTTCACACTCTTCTGGCTGGTGACCTATTGATCCACAAGTTAGAATGCCAAAGACCTTTAATAATTTTATAGTAGCTATCTTGGATTTGAGGGATTAAAATTCACTTTTCCTTTGGAAATGGTAAAATGTTAAAAATGAGATCTTAATCTTTCATATTATCCTGTCTATCTCCTCATTTTTATAGGCAAGGAACTTTAAATACAAAGGTTTTAAGTGGGATGCAAAAGGCCATACAATCACTGGAAAGAATAAAACCGACGCTCTCAACTCTATTTTCAGTGATAAATATTTGTCTACAGTTGCTGGCACCTTACCATTAAATATTTCTCGAGCTGTTTCTGTATTTAATACCCCCCTGGGTGTTTGTGACATTCTAGATGCTGCTTATGTGGTTGCAGCAGTGATGGGCCCAGGCATTGCTCTTGGACACACACTCTATCAGTGAACCGCTGGTGCCACTTAGTTCATGATACAGAAGGAAGGTTAGTCTGAGAGAGTTAAATATATGATCATTTAAAAATGCAGACAACTTGCATTTAATTTATACCAGGACATTAAAGATTATGACATGATTTAAAAATAATAAAGCATTTTCATTTGAAAAAATAGGGGTGGGGAGAATGTTCCATGGGTTGGAGGCCATGCTTTCAATGGATTTGATGTTTTCACTTCATCCTTACCTCAACACTGTCAATAATGGTGAACCTTGAGCACTGAACTGAGAGAAATCCCCCACAGCCCTTCCAAGTATGGCCCCCCCAAAAGAAAAAACACCCCCTCAACACACTGCATCTTGTTTGTAATCTGTTTGAAATATGAATATTCAGTTATGTGGAAGGAAGAGGAAAACTACAGAAGAATAAGAGACAATATATTTCAGAATGAGACTCACAGGATACAAAGTACCTGGGTTTTGTATCCAAGTACATTATTAATTATTGCTTCTTGGTATACACACTAAAACTTTGACTCTTAGTTCTGTCTCCAATGGAAATACTTACTCTGTATTTTATTTATTCAATTGTTTGAATACCCAATGTTGCTCAGCGATTACTCCTGGCTCTGTGCTCAGGGGCCACTCTTGTCTATGCTTAGTGGACCATAAATGGTACTAGGATAAAATCAGGGTCTGCCATGTGTAAGGCATGTGAACTACCTACAATACCATGATGCCAGCCCTCTGCACTTTAAGATTCAAAACTCTTATCTCTATTTGCAGATGCCACGATACTATATTTAGAAAAACTGAAATACTCTACAAAAGAGCTCTTAGAAACAGTAAATTTGTATAGTTAAGTGATATGCTACAAAATTAATACACAAAAGTCCATGGATTTCCTATATGTAAATAATGAAAGAGAAGAGAGTAATTAATAAAACAATCCTATTCACAAGTATGTCTCAGAAAATCAAGTACCTCAGAATCAGCTTAACTAAAGACGTGAAAGATACAAATAAACTACAAATAAACTACAAAACGCCAATCCAAGAAATAAAAGAGTACATGAGGAAATGGAAACACATTCCCTGCATGAATTGGGAATATTAATATATCAAAATGGCAATGATCTCCAAAGAATTGAAAATAATTCAATGCTGTCCTTATAAGGATAACCATACATTTTTCAAATAAATAGATCAAACACTCCTGAAATTCATATTAAACAATAAATCTCACACCCCACCCACCTAATAGCTAAAGCAATCTTGGGATAAAGCAGATGGAAGGCATTTACTTTTCCCAACTTCAAACTGTACTAAAAGGTAGAGTTTATAATTTGTAATTATTACTACAAGATAGTAGTAATTAAAATAGCATGTTACTGGAATAAAGACAGATTCTCAGATCATTGAATAGAGTTTAATATCCTTAGACTGTCAAGTACATGGTCAGTTAATATTTAATAAAGGATAAAAAAATATAATGTGGAGAAAAAAAGTCTCTTTAACGAGTAGTGTTGAGAAAACTGGTGAGCTACATGCAAAAAAAAAAAGGCAAACAAAAACCTCTGAACTCTTTCTAATACCATGAACAAAACATCAAATCAAATAGGATTAAAGACCCTTAGACCTGAATGCATGACGTACATAGAGGAAAATATAGGAAGGACTCTCCATGATATTGAAACTAAAGGCATCTTTAAGAATGAAATGCCACTGACCAGGCAGGTGGAAGCAAAGATAAACAAATTAAGTTAAGTAGCTTCTGCACTTCCAAGGAAGGGATGATAAGGATACAAAAACAGTCGATGGAAGGGGAGATACTTGTATACATCAAAAAGAATGAACAACTACTGCTGGTGTGGATGTTGGGAGAAAGGGACTGTCATTCACTGCTGGTGGAACTGCCTACAGAAGAGGCCTTTCTAGAAAACTATATGAACATTTCTAAAAATTCCAAGAATTGAGCTTACATTTGTTCCAGCAACTCTACCTCTTGGAATACATCCTGAAGGCCCAGAAAACAAAGGGAGAAAAGATATTGTCACCTCTCTATTCCTTGCAGCACTATCCACAATAGCCACAATCTAGAAACAACCCTAGTGTCCAAGAATAGATGACTGGATAATAAAACGATGGCACTGATACACAATGGAAAATTACTCAGTCATAAGAAAAGATAAAGTAATCAAATTTACTGTTACATGGATAGTATCACACCGAGTGAGGTTAGTTAGAAGGAGAGAGATGAACAAAGGATGATCTCTCTCATATGTAGGACATAAAAAAAAACATGATAACAGATTTCGAAGAACCAAAGACAGTGGAAGCAAAGAACATGAGAACTGTAATCAGGAGGAAATCAGAAACTGTAATCAGGAGGACACTTGAGGGGGCTGGGGGCTGGGACAGGAAGGAGGCAGCCACTACAATGGAGGGAAACATTCAACTTAGGAGGAGGAGGTGTGCTAGGAGGTGGGAAAGTGTTATGTATAAAATCCTATGAGCAACAAGACTATTGACCATGGTACAAAATGAAAGAGAGAAGAAAGAAAGAAAGAAAGAAAGAAAGAAAGAAAGAAAGAAAGAAAGAAAGAAAGAAAGGAGGGAGGGAGGGAGGGAGGGAGGGAGGGAGGGAGGGAGGGAGGGAGGAAGGAAGGAAGGAAGGAAGGAAGGAAGGAAGGAAGGAAGGAGAGAAGGAAGGACGGAAGGAAGGAAGGAAGGAAGGAAGGAAGGGAGGGAGGAAGGAAGGAAGGAAGGAAGGGAGGGAGGGAGGGAGGGAAGAAGGAAGGAAGGGAGGGAGGGAGGGAGGGAGGGAGGGAGGGAGGGAGGAAGGAAGGAAGGGAGGGAGGGAGGGAGGGAGGGAAGAAGGAAGGAAGGGAGGGAGGGAGGGAGGAAGAAAGGAAGGGAGGGAGGGAGGAAGGGAGGAAGGAAGGAAGGAAGGAAGGAAGGAAGGAAGGAAGGAAGGAAGGAAGGAAGGAAGGGAGAAATAAAGAGAGAGAGAAAGAGAGAGAAAGAAAACAGCTCAGCAGAAGCTGACAGGTAGGTGACTGGAAAATGGGGGAGAGGGCTTTGGGGGAGGGGGATGGACATGGCTGAAGTGAAGTGGTTGTTGTAGAAACACTGCATTTCTGAAACCTGATCATAAGTAACTTTGAAAAGACACAGTGACTACATTTGAAAAATATTAAATACTTAAAAATATTTAAAAATAATTTTTCAAAACTCTGTAATATTCCATTTTCCCCCCAAACTCCATAGACTTTGCATACCTATAAAAGAGAATGGGGTTTAAGCAAATTTCTTGGGACCTGTATACTGTGTCATTCACTATTTGAAGCTGCAGCAGCCTGAAATTCGTCTTGACATTCAGCCCGTACCGGCACCCCATCTTTGTTCTCTGAAAGCTTACTGTTGCTTTACTCTACTGACCCCTTAGGAGGTTTGAGCTAATGGGGTTTCAGCTATCTTTTCCCCAAATAAATTTCCTAACGGTACAATACAAATTGATTTAAATCAAATTTCTCATTATTGTTCTGTCAAATAGGGTTATATCAGGGTTTCTTAAACTCAGTCACATTCAGTTTAGACTTGAAAACTTGTTATGCATCTGTGAAATGTTTTGTAGAACGTTCTACCACCACTGCTGGCTGACACACTCTAGATATCAGCAGCAAGAGGCTTCCAAATATGACATCAGAAGTCCTTAGAGGTTTCTAAATTCCCAAGAATTTGAGGGCTTCCATCAGTGAGGAACACTGCTATATTGGATTTCTGAAAAAGCACTTTGAGCTTCACACTTATGGGGCTTTGCATAATACATACATTAGGAACTTTGGACAATCCTGATCACTTTAAACCAAATGGCTGGCTAACTTAGTAGCAGTACTATTAAGCTCACTGAATTTTCATTTCTTTATTGGTATATGAAGATGAACGTGAAAGAAAATAGAGTTAGTCATACCAGTTTAAGTTAAACTTGCATTGACAATTAATGGTTATGGTATAATTGTGTCCACAATAAATGTCAACTATTGCTATTAAGTTTGTAAGTGAAGCCAATGACATGCCAGCTGTCCTTATCAGCTTATTATTTTTTCTTCTAGGGTCATGGAGGGAATGATGAAAACATAGGGGATCTGAAAATAACCATTCTCTTATTCTTTTAAGCACAATAATATAAGTAACCATTAAAAATCTTATACTTTTAAGCATCCAATTTAAATATACTTTGCTTTCTCATATGTCATCAGATATTAAGATTCGATTTTATAAGTATTGTGCTTTTTCATTTTTGCATTATTAGAAATGTATGGAGTGAGTATTTCTCCCTTTCACTCATTCAAACTCATTTTCATAAAGTTTTCTGATTTTCACAAAGTCATTTCTGGGAAGGATTTACTCCAAAAACTTCCATTAGAATAGGAGAATATTTAGGTTACAAAAATAATGAGGTCATGAATTTCTTTTCATGGATTTTGGCAAGATTCTTTCTCTCACAAGATTTTTGGCACAGCCATGAATTGAGACTGTTACAATAAGAGTTTATAATAAGAATGCAAATAATGATTGCTTACTCTTTATATTGATTTTATATCAATAACACTGTGATTTGTGAAGTTGTTTGTGATAGTTATTTCAAGCATTCTAGTTTTCCAAAATACCAGTGTGACCTTCCCTTCACCAGTATCCTGTTTCCTTCCCAATCCCAACTTGACCCCTTTAGTACATAACAAAATTGACTTTATATTGCTTAGTCCAACAAAACTTTAAGAACTGGCAAATAAAATGATCAGAAAATAAATCAGTGAGGGCCAATTAGTATTCTGCTTTTCTTTTTTTAAGATCAAATAGGCTAAGACAAAATCCCCCAGGCAACTCAATTCCAACCATAGATTGGTCCTGCTGGTTCGCATGAGCTGGGGCACATCCCTTAAACTCCTGCAGTTTCCTCATCAGGAAAATAAGAATAATGATGTCGTTTCTTGGAGTAATCATGAAAAATAAAAGAGATGCCTTATGAACAACTGCATTAGGAATTAATGCAGAGGTAAAATACTATGGTTGCCATCTTTGCCTCTTTATCTCTGATAATAAGAATGAATACTCTGAGTAGCATTTTGACCTTTTTTTTTTATTTTAGCTTTTTGGGTCACACCCGGCGATGCTCAGGGGTTACTCCTGGCTCTGCACTCAGGAGTTACTCCTGACAGTGCTTGGGGTCCATATGGGATGCTGGATATCTAACCCGGATCAGCCACATTTGAGGCAAACACCCTCCCGGTTGTATTACCACCCCAGCCCCTTGACCTTTTCTTGAGTAAGTAGGTTTACATAGAGAGGTAGGGAGACAGTTCAAGGACCACAAGGTTAGTCCTCCAATTTCCTAGTAATTGGAACAGTTTTTCCGTGCTTAGCAGAATAATGAAACACGGAAATAGGAAAAAAAATCCTTTTATTCAATATACATTATTTGTTCCCTATAGACAGTAACTAAACTCAGGTCCTCCTTGAAATCTCTAATATTAAAACTGCATAGGTGTTAAATTTTTAGATCACGGAAATTTGTAGTTATCACACATTAAAAATATACAAATCTCCTTTTCTTTGGCTGCTACCAGACCTTGACTCTCTGATTCCCTAGCATTTGCTTTGGAAAAAGTTGATACCATCTCCATGATAGTTGTATTTCAAACAATATTGTTACCATGTCAGGGGAAAAGGCCACAGATGGAACTATTTCTCTGCAAAATATCGTGTTAGGCAACGATTGTGTTGTTGCCTGATTATATCCAACAAGGCAGAGTTAGATCTTGTGTCAACTGTTAATTTAAAGTACATGGCACAGCATCTGTTTTCAGTAATAATGAATGAATGAAAAACAAGAGAAAGGGCAGGAGAGAGAAAGGGTTCTTGGTTAATGTATTGGGTCACCAGAATATATGTAAATATCAATCAAACATGTCTGTATCAAGATGAATCAAACATATGCTTCTATTGGAAAAGAAAAGTCAGCCTTGCATTTTCTATAACCATGTGTATAAAAATAGCAAATTCCAGCATCACTTTTCAGGATACAGTGCTATTAAAGTCAGAATCTATAAAATCTCAAGATTATCATGTTGGAGATGCTGATTCTCACATTTTTTCTGCATTGTTGGATTCTAAAATGGACATAGCTCTATTCCACTTGAAAATCAGCATAACTTTCTTGCACATTACTCCATTTCCAATCCTAAAAGCAAATTTCAGAACTTTAACCTGGCTGTGTTTTTCTGCTTATCTAATAGTTTCCAGACAGCTACCGTACTAGATGAGATATTTGGGGCTTAGCCTATATAATTTTTGAAGCACAGCTAGAGATCAAGTAAGACGGGTAATGTTGGGCCTTGCAAAGGCCCAACCTAGGATCAATTCCCAAAGCACCATCAGAAGTGATTCCTGAGTTCAGGGCCAGTTGTAACCTCTGAGCCCCATTGGGTGTGGCCCTAAAATAAATCAATAAAAATACAGGTGATTTTTCCACTTGTCTCTCAAGTTGATTATTTGTCAGGCTATTACTGATCTGCTCTGGTAATTCCAGCAGAGTGTTTACATGTGAGGTTAGCTCTCCAGTGCTCGCTTGAACAATCCTTGTGAGAGTTAAACACCCTGCCTCCATTGTTTCACATGCAGTGGGCCAATCACAGTCCCTTCAGCAGAAATGTAGAATGGTAGTTAAAAGAAAGGTCAGAGTTGCCTCAACCAGACTCATAACATGCAATATTCATAAGAAAACAGAGAGAGAGAGAGAGAGAGAGAGAGAGAGAGAGACAGACAGAGACAGAGATACAGAGAGACAGAGAGAGTGTAGGAAGACAGTGAGAGAATCAGTAGAGAGAAACTGAGAGGAGAGAGATAGAGAGGGATGTTGGCATGCTGAAATAAGTCTTATTAAAGATAGGAAGAAGGCTGGGGATGGGAGGGAAGTTGAAGACACTGGTGGAAGTTTGTGGGCACTGGAAAAGGGTTTGTATTGGAATATTACACATCTGAAACTAAATCATAAATAGCTATATAACGTTGTAATTTACAGTAATTCAGTAAAAATAAATAATTTTATAAAAAAAAGATAGGAGAACCTTTAATGACCCCAGCTTGTCTGGGTCTGTCTCTGATGTTGTGTACCTGAGTTTACACCTGTGTTCTAGAAAGCCAGGTAAAGTGGCCATGCAGAATGTCATGCTACTGGCAGAAAAAAAATCATCCTGACTCACAGTTTTCTCTCTGATCATGATACTTATAAATGAGAAAACTCAACCTCTTATTTCCTTTAATCCCTCAACATACCTTTCAGTTAGGTTGCAGTTGAGGTGGAATTAATACTACAAGTTCAATGATGGCTTCCTGCCTCAGACCTCCTCAGTCATATACGAGTCACTGAAACACAGTGATGGAAGCTTTCAGAGTCCATACTGCATCAGTGAGGAGCAAACACCCAGCGTCCCTAGATACCAAAGGTCTCTAACATCCTACAGGGGATTGTGCTCCAATACTGAATGCAGTTCTTCCTCTCTCAGGGTACCTACTGTTCATTGTCTTCCCTCCCAGTATGACTCTCTCCACTATCTCCAGGATAATCTCCCAAATAAACTACTTCCATCCAAAAGTTTGTTTCAGAAGAAACTAGAGAGAATCAGAATTATGACAAAAGGCAATTATTTCATGAGAAAAACTTTTCAAGGGGACTAAATCATTGCTTGGTTAATACCTGCATTCACTTATGCATCAATCTCCCTCATCTCATCTTGAACAAAAGAGTTTGAGAGAAGATTTGGATCATACTTCAAATGCTGTTACATATTGTGGTTTCTGATGCTACTTGGCAAAAGTACCTCTAGTCTTAGAACATCATTCCCAGAATGTAATTTTTTTTTTTTTTGCTTTTTGGGTCACACCTGGCGATGCACAGGGGTTACTCCTGGCTCTGCACTCAGGAGTTACTCCTGGCGGTGCTCAGGGGACCATATGGGATGCTGGGAATCGAACCTGGTTGGCCGTGTGCAAGGCAAACGCCCTATCCGCTGTGCTATCTCTCCAGCCCCCGCAGAATATAATTTTAAGACAAAATGAATGGCAATTTGTATTTTGGGGGAGAACTTTTATACCACATATAAACATTTCTTTGTGAGAAATGTGATACATACACATATATATCACATATATATTGTGCTTTTTAAAAAATGTTTACAATATAATACAATGTATGTTTACAACATAATGCGATGGTACATACACCCAGAAGATTTAAACTCTATTTCAAATTCGGTAGTGTTTTATTCTTTAGGGCTTTGGGTATAATCTTTAATGTTTTCTGAGATTTGGTGTTCAGAGATATAAAATAGAGAAAGAAATATCTTTGTTGCATAATTTGTGAAAACTCAATATATACTATTGACATCAACTACTACTGTGTCATTAGTGTCTAAATTATACGCAAAACCTCATTAATGTTTTTTTCAATATTTAAACACAAACAAGGAAAGCAAAGGAAACCAAAGTCTTCTGAAAATATCATTCTCTCCACCACCCCTTTGACATCCTGGTGAAAGACCATTTGTGATAACCACATATCTCTTTGTCTTCAACAGTTAAGCCAAGTTAATCCACTATGTCTGAATTCCAAGAGGCTTTTACCTTCATTAAAAAATCTAATTGATTTGGCAAGCACATGCAAAAATGCATCTTAGAAGCCTGACCTATATACTCCAGGTTCTAGTTCTTACTTATGGCTGAGGCAAAAATGAACATTAGCCTTTAAAAATCATGACCTTGTTAAAAATCATTCCTTCAAGCAATGTGCCACTAAGCCATTATTAGAGTATTCCAGCCGATTATATATTTTTTCTTAAATATGTGACTTGTCACTGATTTAATTCTCATGAGTGAAACTTTACCTCAAGCTTGATATCTATATTCCAGACAGGCTGAGTATAGGCTGTTTTCCATAGAATACTCGAAAGAACATTAATACTAGAAGGGAATCGCAGAAACTACTTAATTCTTCCCTCACTTCTTGGTTTTCAAGTTAAAGAAAAAAAAATAAAAGCCCAAAGAAATGAAGTTATTTGCCCCAAATCACACTGTGAATTAGATGAAAAACCAAGCCAAGGACTTGGGTACCTCTTTGAACAACATTTCCTAAAGCATGTCTGTGGAACTGGGATCCCCTGAGATTGGGCAAATCATCAGCCCCCGAGAAAAGATTCCAGTTGTAAAACAACTTTGGAGAACAAGGCACACTCTGGAGTATTAAGGAGTCCCTACATCGATTTAATTAAAAGTATGTTTCTGTAGCAACTTGGTCACAGAGAAATTCTTGTCTTCCCATATGCGATTTATTAGTATAATCTTTCCTTATTACTAAAGGAGCCACACAATTAAGGATGGTCTGTTCAGGACTGAAGTCAAGCACTTAAATTTAAGTGGGCAGCTTTGCATCTTCCCAGCCAACCATAACCCCTTCCGTTGTCTGTGCTTCCCCCAATCATTTTTTTTTGGCTTTTGGGGTCACACCTGGCGATGCACAGGGGTTACTCCTGGCTCTGCACTCAGGAATTACCCCTGGCGGTGCTCAGGGGACCATATGGGATGCTGGGAATCGAACCCCCGGTTGACTCGGGTTGGCAGCGTGCAAGGCAAACGCCTTACCCGCTGTGCTATCACTCCAGCCCCTCCCCCCAAATCATTTTTAGTTTCTCCTGTGTCCTTACTGTCTCATTACTTCCTTCATGTGGGTTATTTTCAAGGACTCTGAAAGTTGGCTTAGGCTCTCTCCTGCCCAAATCTCTCTACCTTTTTGCCTTTTTTCCTCACATGCTCCTACACGCATGCGCACACACTTCTGGCACATGAAACACCCTCTGTTTTTGATGAAAATATAACTATATTCATCTCTGCTTGAATTTGTATGCGGTATAACAAGGAAACATGCCAGGCAAGAAACTCAAGAGTGAGACTGAATCTCCCTTGACGCATTCTATTACCTGTTTGTTGTTCTCCTGCCTGCCAAAATTGTCCATCAAAGGGAAATTCAAGTTTAGCTGCCAGCCTCTGACTTTCCCTGATATCGGCCTAGAAAGACCTTCACAGACTATTTAGGGATATGAAGGAAACTTTGAAAATGGGATTAATAGAAGGAAGAAATGGTGTAGTAAATTAGAATTTTCTGGAAAAAACTTTTAAAGTCTCTGAGGAAGGTTAGAATTTTTGGTGCAGAATGCTCTTGACAAGTTTTGGAAAGTTTTGTCTGGGGAACGGATGGAAAGCCTGACATCAAGTGTAGGTCCTTGTCTGCTTGTCCAGACTAATTAAATATGAGGGTCTGTGGTGAGGCCGTCTAGGTTACTCCCCTAATGAATGAAGTAAAGTAAAAGACCAGTGGCAGGAAGGGAGAAACCCAAGACACGGCACACATAACTATTTTAGATCTTCCATTAGGTGTGATATGGAAAGGACAAGACTAGGAAATAAAGTCATTCTTCTTTTATTATTTGTGTGTGTATGCACGAGCTTACTTTTAATGGTGACTACCAAAATCGAGATACACTTTTGCTGGATTGAAAGTATCAGATACACTGAAAAAGAGAAAAATGTGTCAAACCAAAAAACAGAGGCTATTTTCAGAGTGATGCAATCCTGGTTTTTTTTCCTTTGTGATTCTCTACAAATTTTCCACATCGCATATTTCCACAATAAAATTATTTTTGTTTTTGAAAAAAAGTATCTTTTTCTTTATGAAAGGAGCGCTGAGAATTCTATTAAATCTCATTTCTAAATCAATTTTTAGGGCTTGGACTCTTAAGTTGCTAGTAACTGAAATAAATATTTTTAACAAAGAAATGACCAAGTCCGAAAAGGCTGAATCTCACCTACTCTCCACTGTATTTAGAGCCATGCGGGAATCCTCCATTTTTTTATACTGTTCTTACAGTGGATTCCATCCTTGAGATATGCTGCTCTCTACAATGAGATTTGATTCACCACACTAATGCTCCATTATTATTATTATTATTATTCACATTTTCTGCCTGCCCTAAAGTGGTGTGGTTTAAAAAAACATTTTTCACAGACATCGTTTGACTGATCTCAAGACTCCCCAGCTTGTCATACCATTTGTGTTTGGGTCCCATTTTTCATGGGTTCAACAATAGTTCAGTGGTCAGTTAAAGATGAATCAAGGGGGCTGGAGCCATAGCACAGCGGGTAGGGCATTTGCCTTGCACGCAGCCAACATGGCCGACACAGGTTCGATTCCCAGCATCCCATATGGTCCCCTGAGCACTGCCAGGAGCAATTCCTGAGTGCATCAGCCAGGAGTAACCCCTGAGCATCACTGGGTGTGACCCAAAAAGCAAAAGAAAAAGAAAAAGATGAATCAAGGGAGTTAGCCATGCTCACCACAGCTAGCTTAACAGGAGAAATCCCTCTCTCCCCTCAACCCCATATCACCACCTCCCCAACCTCCCTCCAGTAAATTGCTCCAGAAGCATTGAGAACAGTTCTTTGTGGATACCTTTAATTCTATACCACATTTTTCTTCTTGACTATCTCATTGGAATTGATTCCAAATCTTACTTAAATTATCTCATCAGAGGGTGGCTGAATAGAAATTTGTAGGTTAAACCCTGAGATAAACATAGAGAACTAGAAAAAGTCTATGGACACAAAGAACAAGAAAGAGAAAACATTTGAAATGGAACTTAGTGTTTACCAGTAGTACAGATTTGCACACTTTCTTCTTCTCCATCTCTTTGATGGTTTTATGACTACAATGTTTGCGTGTGTATGTTGTGTGTGTGTGTGTGTTTTGCTGATTCAGATTTGTATCGAATATTTTATTTTATTTTCAGTATTACTAGGGATGGCGGGTTAGGGGATCTGTACTGTTGTCACTGGGCTGGAGCGATAGCACAGCGGTAGGGCGTTTGCCTTGCTCACAGCGGGCCCAGCCAAGCCAGGTTCGATTCCTCCGCCCCTCTCGGAGAGCCCAGCAAGCTACCAAGAGAATCTCGCCCACACGGCAAAGCCTGGCAAGCTACTCGTGACATATTCAATATGCCAAACACAGTAACAAGTCTCATGATGGAGACATTACTGGGCCCACTTGAGCAAATCAATGAACGACGGGAGGACCATGACTACAATGAATGTAGATACTAAGAATATGTATCTACATGGACATACATAAGTCAGTCAAATTTAGAAACGACTACATTCACATTCTCAGAGTATGGTTATGTACTTTTGCAAAACTGCTTTGACCCAGCGCACTTAGGAAAGGTGGATTTGCAAATCCACATTAAATGCTCTGGTTCTCTGATGTTTGTTAGTGGATTTTTAATATTAGCCCCTAATAATGTTTTCCAATTAACCAGCATTTTAACACTGAAGTAAGCAATAATCTAATGCTTTAACACTTTTTTAATTGCAAAGATTAAAAGAAAGCTAATTAATTTGTAAACTGTACATTGTGAATCTCTCTGAGTCTATAAATAATTTGTTCCATATCTTTGTTCTACACATGAGTAACTTTTTAAAAAATGCAAAACGTATAATTAGATAACTTTTATGAGAAAATATGGAAATATTTTCTTGTGTATTTTTTTTTGTTGTTACTGTGTCTGGCATATCGAATACTCTCGGTAGCTTGCCGGGCTCTCTGAGAGGGGCGGAGGAATCGAACTCGGGTCGGCCATGTTGGCCGCTTGTAAGGCGAATGCCCTACCGGCTGTGCTATCGCTTAGATTTCATGTTGAGAGGATTGATTACGTTTTCTTCTAACATTTCAAAGTTCCAAAAATAAGACCAGAGAGATGACACAGACCTTAAGACACTTGCTGACCCCAGGTAGATCTCTGGCACCACTGCGAGTGACTCCTGAGCACAAAGCTAGAAGCTGCCACTGAGCACTGTCAGGTGTGGCCCTGCTAAAATGAGCAAAACAAAAATGGTTTTTAAATTATTAGTATTTATTTTTGGCTTTGGGTCCACAGCTGGTGGTGTTCAGGACTTATTCCTGCCTCTGCACTGAAGGATCACTCCTGGCAGTGGTTAAGGGACCATCTAGGATCCCAGGCATCAAACCAGGTCAGCTATATGCAAGGCAAGTGCCCTACCTACTGTACCATTTTTGTGTCCCACTTCATATAAAAATGTTTTAAAAATATCTTTTATCAACTCACCTATAGTTTACAAATCCTTTATCACTGCTACCATAAAACAAATAGTCAAATACTATTTTCTTGGAATAAATTAGTTGGAGATATTTATTCCAGGATCTTCTATTTTTTTCTTTGGGGAAGGGTCATGCCCTAAATTGCTCAGCAGTTATTTTTGGTTCTGTGTTCAGAAGTGACTCTTGACAGTGCTCAGGGTGTAATGTATGGTTTCAGGGATTTAAACCACAATGGAAACCACTGTCACCACATGCAAGGCAAATGCCTTCTTTTCTGTACCATCTCTCTAGCCCAAGCTTTCAGGATCTTCTTAATTTGTACTTTGTTTGCTATTTTGCACTTATCAGTATATAATGTTCCACAACTTCTATCTTAATACAAGATCTCAGTGGTTTTCCACTGGAAATCTACTGAATTATCCTCTTGTAGGTCTAATTTTAATCACTTTCATCCAATTTCCCTTGCAACCCAAATAAGTCATTCAATGAAACCAACATTTACTGGTGACCTACTATTGTGCTAGGAATTATTTTAAACACTGGGAATATGATGGCAACTAAATAAGTAAAAATCCCTGCACTCATGTTAACTACATTTTAGGTGTGTGAGACAGGTACTAAATCAAGTAGATTCTATGGTACATGGAAAATGATAAGTGTCAGGAAGAAAAATGAAGAAAGCCAGGGAGGTGAGGACTAAGACTGTCACTACCATTTTTTAATACAATTGTCAAGAAGATCTTGATGAGCAGGCACCATCTAAGCAATACTTTGATAGGGTTGATGGAGCTCACTATGCAGGTACAAATTCTGAAGGACAGAACGTGCAACGATTTCATATATTTATACAGAAATGCATCTATTGTGGCTGGAGATGCACATGTGAGTAAGTAAGCAGCAGGTACTGAGGATTGCAGAGCAAACCTAGGGGAGTTTAGGGTCTCAGAGACCCTAAACTTAGGAGAGGTAACAGACGAGGGCAGAGATATTGATAGGATAGTTATGGCTACCGAGACGGACTGGGATAGCAAGGGTAGGGCAGAGAGGGACAAAGGGCGGTAGATGATCCCATGTTGGAAACACTGAGCATATATCTAGCAAAGGGCTAAAATCCAAGGACACTAGACCAATGTACAATATATATTAAGCACTCTCACCAAATTAGCAAGAAAAAATCAAACATCATAAGTATGGTGAAAAGAGTTGAAAAGATACTTCCTAGAAGATTTATGGGTAGCTAAACAGTATAAGAAAAATGCTCTTTGTCACTTATCATTAGAGAAATGCTAATTTAAAAGATAATAAAAAGGAATAGAAATAATTGGGAATTTGGCCAAAAAGAAACTCTCATGTACTCAAAGGGATTTGGTGAAAAAGGAACTCTCACCCATTTGATTGGTTTAAATGACAAATGACCTGGCACCCAAGCTGCACAGGAGGAAGAGAGCGGCTTGGAACGCCTTCAAGAACGTCGAAGAAATTGCTAAGAGGATGAAGAAACTCCGGCCCGGGGCACATCTCTTTGATTCCACTGTTCTTCTTGCATTAACATATGCCTCAGAGACCTGGGCCCTACGCAAACAGGATGAGAACGCTATTCAGGTCTCCCAAAGAAGAATAGAAAGAGCTATGCTTGGAATATCACGTTTCACTCAAATGAGAGAAAGAATCCGGAGTTCCGACATCCAGACATCCATCGACGATCAAGAATCAGGGACGCTGTCTCGTTTGCCAAGGTGTCGAAAATCAGATGGGCTGGTCACGTAATGAGATTTAAAGACGACCGCTGGACTAGAGCTGTTACTGACTGGATTCCACGGGATGTCAAAAGACCGCGTGGCTGCCCACCTTCCAGATGGTCAGACTTCTTCGTCAAGATCATGAACGATCGGTTTGAGGCTCTTCATGTTCCCAGAGCGAACAGATGCCATTGGGCTACACTGGCACGCGACAGGGACGAATGGAGAAGTTACTGGCGCCCGCTCGAGCAAATTGATGACTAAAGGGAAGTTAAGTGATTAAGTGATTAACCTCTATGAATAACAATACGGAGACATCTCAAAAAATTAGGAAGAAAGCTTACATATGACCTAGCATCAGTCCTTGGCATCTACCCCCAAAGGAACCCCAAAATGAGTTTGAAACAACATTTGCAGTTATATACCTCTAACAGGGTTCTTTACAATAACTAAGATTTGGAAATAACCCAAGTGTCCAGAAGCAACTAGATCAAGAGACTGTGGTATATACACACAACAGGATATTACTAAACTATTCATATTCCCATTTCATAATAAAATATGACACCAACAGATGCAATGTGTCCTGAGTGAAGTCAGCCAGAGGAAGAGGGGGCAGTTACAGTATGGTCTCTCTCATGGGTTTAAGCTGAAGAACCATAGTATGGATATCACAATGGTCATCAGTAACAGATCCCGAGAGACACCTACAGAACTGTGTTTCTCCAAGGGGTGGGGAATGGTGGAATGGGGGTACGGGAGACATTAGTGGGGAGTTGTCTGTCTTACAGCAGATGCACTGTTGAAATACTACATCCTTAAATCTTGCTTAGTGTCATCGTACATAAAAAAATGAAGATTTCGTTGAGTGAGATGCGAGATGTGAGTGGATAAAGGTGTCAAAGATGGCTTTGGACTTTGAGAACTCAAGGCCATGCCCTTCGTCTTCTTGGTACATGGTGAGAACACACTCGTACTGCATAATTTCAACATGACAAACTCAGTTACTTTCATTTGAACCTCACTTTCTAAAATTTTCGACTCAGTTAATCGCATATTTTTGTGAACACCCCACTATTCCACATCTCTTAAGGTGTACAGTTTAGTTTCTTTTGTAACTTTGTCCTGATTCTACTACTTTTTAAACATATATATATTATATATAAGTTATTGATAGTTGAGTTTTAGGCAGGTAGTACAACATCAGTCCCATTCACTTAATCACTTAATCACTTAACTTCCCGTTAGTCGTTGATTTGCTCGAGCGGGCGCCAGTAACGTCTCCATTTGTCCCTGTCGCGTGCTAGTGTAGACCAATGGCATCTGTTCGCTCTGGGAACATGAAGAGCCTCAAACCGATCGTTCATGATCTTGACGAAGAAGTCTGACCATCTGGTAGGTGGGCGGCCACGCGGTCTTTTGACATCCCATGGAATCCAGTCAGTAACAGCTCTAGTCCAGCGGTCGTCTTTAAATCTCATTACGTGACCAGCCCATCTGATTTTCGACACCTTGGCAAATGGACAGCGTCCCTGATTCTTGATCGCCGATGGATGTCAGAACTCCGGATTCTTTCTCTCATTTGAGTGAAACGTGATATTCCAAGCATAGCTCTTTCTATTCTTCTTTGGGAGACCTGAATAGCGTTCTCATCTTGTTTGTGTAAGGCCCAGGTCTCTGAGGCATATGTTAATGCAGGAAGAACAGTAGAATCAAAGAGATGTGCCCGGAGCCGGAGGTTCTTCGTCCTCTTAGCTATTTCTTCGACGTTCTTGAAGGCATTCCAAGCCGCTCTCTTCCTCCTGCACAGCTCGGGTGCCAGGTCATTTGTCATGTTGACCTCTCGACCTAGGTACACATAGCTGTTGCATTCGGAGATGGTCGTTCCATTGAGAGCTAATGGGGTGTCAGGAACAAGGCTGTTTCTCATAAACATTGTCTTCGTAAGATTCAGCTGTAGTCCTACCTTTCCACACTCACGGTCAAAGTCGGCCAGCATTTCTGCCACTTGGCTGATGTGTGGTGTTATTAAAACAATGTCATAAGGAAAGCGGAGGTGGTATAGTTGCCGACCATCTATCTTCACTCCCATTCCTTCCCATTCCAGTCATCGTATGATGTTCTCGAGGGTGGCACTGAAGACTTTCGGTGAAATGGTATCACCCAGCCGCACCCCTCTCTTGACATCAATGATCACTTCTTTGTAGAATGGTGAGATCTTGGGAGTGAATCCGCAATACAGCTCACGGAGGATCCTGATGTATTGGGCTTGAATGCCCTGATTGGCTAGGGCTTCAATGACTGCTTCCATCTCAACAGAATCAAAGGCCTTCTTTAAATCAATGAACGTTAAACAGAGTGGCATCTTGAACTCCCGAGAAACCTCAATGAGCTTGGTTATCGTTTGAATATGGTCGATGGTGCTGAATCCTTTGTGGAACCCGGCTTGCTCACATGGTTGTCCTTCATCTAGTGTTCTGCCAATCCTATTTAGGAT
Source organism: Sorex fumeus (assembly GCF_029834395.1). NCBI lineage: Eukaryota > Metazoa > Chordata > Mammalia > Eulipotyphla > Soricidae > Sorex > Sorex fumeus. The sequence continues at coordinate 532,841 of NW_026606200.1, read as the reverse complement.
GACTCGAGTGAACAACTTGTAGATGACAGACAATAGGCAGATGGGGCGATAGTTGCCAATGTCATGGATGTCTCCCTTCTTGAACAGTAGTACGGTCCTGCTGGTTTTCCATTGGGACGGAACCTTGCATTCAGACAGGTAGCGAGTGAAGAGCCGAGCCAGTGTATTGATGAGTACTGACGGCAGGTTCTTCAGGTGTTCAGGTCTGACCTTGTCTGGGCCGGATGCTGTTTGTTTCTTTACCGACGAAATGGCGTGTCGGATTTCGGAAGGGAGAACGTTGGGAACGACATATCCATCCTGTGGAATTTGGTATGTCGGCAAGTGGACATGGCTATCGAAGAGATTTGAGTAGAAGTCATGGATAATCTTCTCCATTGCCGTTCTGGAGGATGTGATGGATCCATTAGGACGTTGGAGGGCAGTTATCTTGGTCTTATAGTTGGCGAAGGACAGGCGGGCGTTACGGATACTTTTCCCGGCTTCTGCCGCATCTACCAGTACTTCTGCTCTTCTCTCTTTGAGGTTTCCTTGATCGCATCTCTGCACTGCTTTGCGAGCTCGGACGTTAGCTTGTGGTTGCCTGAGGCATGCGCCAAACCACGCTGGCGAATTAGCTCAAGAGTTTTCGAAGATAGGCGATTTTTTGTGGCTATCTCTCTCTTGGCGTTCCTCGCACATTCATGGAGGTGCTGAACCAGTCGATCATATTCCTCGTCAATGTTGTCAACAATGACATCTTCCCATGTTGCCGCAATAGTACCAAAGAGTTCCCAGTTGGTGGTCATTCTGGGAGTTCTCTTTTTGAACTTTGCAGCCCTTTCTCCCCGCTCTGTGAAGTAGAATTTTGCACGAAGGAGACAGTGGTCTGATCCCGTTTGAAATTTTGGGACAACAGCGACATCAGTCAGGCAAAACCGTCGATTGAATATGATGTGGTCTATTTCGTTGTGGAATCGTCCACTGGGAGACTCCCATGTCCATCGTTTAGATTCTGCCTTCTGGAACTGTGAGTTACCATGAATGGTCTTGGTCGACATGATGAACTCAGACAGTCTCTCACCCTGTTCGTTCCATTCTAGGCCATGGGTCCCAATGTGAAGTTCTTCATTGCCAAGAGCATTGATTTATTTGAATGCCTAACAACCCGAATCAGATGTTTACATTTGAATAGATGTGGCTCACTGCCTGCAGTTTCTATCTTCGTTGTCTACGCACCAACATCTCATTATGATGAAAGAGAAATCGAGAAGTTCTACATGGAGCTAGAGAAGTTCTATAAAGAAGACCACACCTTCTACAAGATCATTGTGGGTGATTTTAATACCAAGATAGGACCGAGAAGATCAGCTGAAGAACTTCACATCAGTCCCATTACCAGTGTCAACTCAACTTCCCTCCCCCAATATTCCCGTCCATCTCTCCACCCACACACACCTGACAGGCACATTACAAAGTTAAGTGGTTGCAGCTTAGAGCTAATGTTTTCAGTGCTCTTGAATCCGTGCTTTGGATAAGTAGTTACACCTCTCTCTCACATCAGCAGTATAAACAAATCCCTAACCTCTCACGCCCATTTCTTACCTTTCTCATCTTCCTTTCTGCCCCACCATCCCTGATGTCTTTCCTTCCCTGTCCTTCTCCTTTTCATACTCTAGATCATGGGTGATCTAGCACACTTCCGTTTACTACCTTACACTTCTTCTTCCTGTTACTCTATATATCACATGCTAGTGATTTCACTTGTCTATAATCACACTTCTTTACCAGTTTTCTAACTTTCTAATCTGTCATATAAAATATACACGGATATAAAATTTTAGAAACTTATAAAATACCTATGGAGCAGAAATTATGTTAGAACCTGCATACATGTATACTATTAAAATGTTAAATAACTTTGCATTTATAATACATTTTAATATTTATGAGCTATTTATAAAATGCTAATATATGACAAAAATATATAAAATAAGTATTAACTTATGTAAAACGACATCTCTGTCTGTTTTTCTAGAATGTTCCTTCACCCATCCCCAAATCGCAGCTATGTAAGGGGCTGATATACATACTTAGCATTATTTTTAGTGCCTAATGCTGCATCATAAGTATAATTACAGAATAAGACAAGCAAAGTCTACTATCCTTGTATTTTTCCCAAATTCAAAATGTAATATAACCATTAATCTCACGCGGCTGGCACTTTCCTTAGAAAGGAACAGAATCTGCAGTCAGGTTATGATTTTTGCCAGAGTCAGAGCAGAGACCTGAGTTGGAAATAGAGCCTGACAAATCCCTCCCTCCTTCCAACGAAAGGCGCTGATTCCAGCAGGAGGTGCAGGGACCTTCAGCAGGTTGGCAAAGCAGCAGAGAGCGACTTCGGAGGGAGTGCTAAAACGGAAGATGCTGACCTGGGTCTTTGTCTCAGGCTGATCCTTTCTCCTCACTGCAAAAATCCCCCTGGAAGCAGAATCCTACCGCGTCCCTATTCTGCTGATCTTTGATGAAAGTTGGAGTTGAAAATTAGAAAGAAAAGGTGCAGGGTACTAGGTGTGGTGCAGGTAGGTGGGAAGGGCAGGGGGTCTTGAAAGGGAGGTGGAGGCAGCTGGAGCCTCTGCCTCCTTCCAGATTGTGCCTGGAACCGCGCCTATGGAAGGGATGTGGGAGCCGGCTTCACTGAGTGTTGTGTGGGCCCTGGGACTAAGCTTGCTTTGCATCCCTGATGTGCTTTACAGGCCATGGGAACATTCAACCACCTTGGGGACAAAGGCTGGGCTACTTTGTACACGAGGACAGTAAGCCCTTGGACTCTGGGTTCAAGAGGAACAGGAGCAGAGATCCTCTGCCCATTTTCCCCCAGTCTCTGGTAACCAAGGGGTCATGCCCATAAGTCACCTCCTGCCATCCCCAGATAATCTCCTCACTGGCCACCGTACAGACCTCATGGCTTTCTCTCCTGGAAAGGAGCAACATGATGCCCGCCATAGCCATGCCATCGGACTCCGTGCTAGGCTGTTTCACTCAGAGTGTCCCAGAAGGGGGTGGGTGAGAGCCCTCCCCACCCCAAGGGTCCCAGCCCTGGCATCCAAAACCCTCCAGAACCCAATTGCCCCTACATTCAAGACCATTTCCCACATGTCAGGCCGAGCCTCACGAGTGAACATATTTCTGGACTGTGCAGCCGCATTTGAGACACATCATGAGACACTCCCTTCCCGTTCTCCATAAGTACCACACCACATTTGATGGGGTTCGAATAGTACGCAACAAATTATAAAGGGAAATATATATATATATATATATATATATATATATGGTCACAGTTCCCCCTGTGTTCATCGATTTGCTCGAGCGGGCCCAGTAACGTCTCCATCATGAGACTTGTTGTTACTGTGTTTGGCATATCGAGTATGTCACGGGTAGCTTGCCAGCTCTGCCGCGCAGGCAAGACACTCTTTCGGTAGCTTGCCGGGCTCTCCAAAAGGGGCGGAGGAATCCAACTTGGGTGGGCCATGTTGGCTGTGTGCAAGGCAAACGCCCTACCTTCTGTGCTATCACTCCAGCCCATAAATAAAATAAAGGTAAAAGGTAAAGGCCCTCCCGTTGATCATCGATTTGCTCGAGCAGGCCCAGTAACGTCTCCATTGGAGACTTTGTTGTTACTGTGTTTGACATATCGAATATATCATGGGGAGCTTGCCACACTCTGCCGTGCGGGCGAGATACTCTCGGTAGCTTGCCGGGCTCTCCAAGAGGAGTGGAGGAATCAAACTTGAGTCGGCCATGTTGGCTGAGTGCAAGACAAAAGCCTTTCCACTGTGCTATCGCTCCAGCCCATATATATATTATATATAAGTTTATAATATATATATATATACATATATGTATATATATACACAAATACTTTTGTAGCATTGTCCTCCTGTTGTTCATCTATTTGCTCGAGTGGGCACCAGCAACGTCTCCATCATGAGACTTGTTGTTACTGTTTTTGGCATACTTAATGCACCAAGTGGAGATTGCCAGGCCTTGCTGTGCAGGCGGGATACTCTCAGTAGCTTCATATATATATATATATGTATATATATATGTATATATATGTATATATATGTATATATATGTATATATATTTATATGTACAGCTCATATCACTCCACCATGCTGAGACCACTCTTCGCACACATGAAGGTACTGGCAGAGGGACAAAGTCACGCGGGTTCCGGGGCCGAGGTCTCCAAGCCTACTCGGATTTGGGCCAAGCATCCTCCACCCAGATCCTCCAAATTCCAGTAGGCAGGGTCACACCCACCAACTGGCCCCCTGGCGCCGTGTAATCCGATCAACGGCCAAGACTCGGAGACTATAAAAACCAGCTCCCAGAAGAGAACAGTGCAGTCTCCTGCCCCCCGCTCCTGACTGTCCTCGCTCGCCAGGACCCCTTGGAGGGGAGCGGGTTGAGCTTTCCTCCCCGCCCCGACCAGGGCTCCAGCAGCCAAAGACCTCCAGGACCAGCCACCACCATGCTGAGACCACTCTCCGCACACATGAAGGTACTGGCAGAGGGACAAAGTCACGCGGGTTCCGGGACTGAGATCTCCAAGCCTACTCGGATTTGGACCGAGCATCCTCCACCCAGATCCTCCAAATTCCAGTAGGGGAGGGTCACACCCACCAACTGGCCCCCTGGCGCTGTGTAATCCCATCAGAGACTATAAAAACCAGCTTCCGGAACCGCGCAGCCACATTTGCAGCTGTGCGACATCTTATTATGACATCTTATTATCTCATTCCTACTTTGGACAAACTGGCAGGCTACCGAATGTAGCCTGCCCATACGGCAGAGTCTGGCAAACTCCCCGTGGCGTACCCAATATGCCAAATACCAGTAACAATGATGGGTCTCATTCTCCTAAAAAGCCTTGAATATAATCTCAGGGCTAGGATGAAGGAGACGTTACTGGGGCCTGCTCGAGGCAATCGACAAATAACAGGATGATTTGTGATTGTGATTTTGTGACTCATCCTTTAACATGTTAGTGATATCCTAAAGAATGTCTCAATGGGTCCTGCCAAAATGGAACAATATTCACACTATTTCCCCTATACATACTTTTTTGTAGCATTTTCAGTGGTTTTCCATAACAGACAATACAAAATATATCATTTGGGTTGTGCTTTGGGACTGGGATTGAGGATTGGGATGGAAACATCACAAATTTGCTGGTGGGAAGGCATAACTGTGGTGAGATTGGTGTTTGAATATTAACTGTAATCAAATATCATGAACCATTTTATAGAATTAAAAAATAAAAAAAAAGAGAGGGTCCACATGGTTACACATCATTCAAAACTATTTACCATGACTTGCGACAGCTTACTCTTCAGAAAACTGGGAGTAAATCAGTTACTAATACACATATTCTTTCCTCAAAGAATTTATAATCCACTTAGGTGCTCGTATCTTCCACCCAGATCCTCCAAATTCCACCCAGATCCTCCAAATTCCAGTAGGCGGGGGTCACACCCACCACCTGGCCCCCTGGCGCCGTGTAATCCCATCAGTGGCCAAGACTCAGAGACTATAAAATCCAGATCCCGGACGAGAGCAGTGCAGTCTCTGCCCCCGCGCCTGGGTGTTCCTTCCCGGAGTCCCTTGGAGGGGAGCGGGTTGAGCTTTCCTCCCCGCCCCGACCAGGGCTCCAGCAGCCAAAGACCTCCAGGACCAGCCACCACCATGCTGAGACCACTCTCCGCACACATGAAGGTACTGGCAGAGGGACAAAGTCACGCGGGTTCCGGGACTGAGATCTCCAAGCCTACTCGGATTTGGACCGAGCATCCTCCACCCAGATCCTCCAAATTCCAGTAGGGGAGGGTCACACCCACCAACTGGCCCCCTGGCGCTGTGTAATCCCATCAGAGACTATAAAAACCAGCTTCCGGAACCGCGCAGCCACATTTGCAGCTGTGCGACATCTTATTATGACATCTTATTATCTCATTCCTACTTTGGACAAACTGGCAGGCTACCGAATGTAGCCTGCCCATACGGCAGAGTCTGGCAAACTCCCCGTGGCGTACCCAATATGCCAAATACCAGTAACAATGATGGGTCTCATTCTCCTAAAAAGCCTTGAATATAATCTCAGGGCTAGGATGAAGGAGACGTTACTGGGGCCTGCTCGAGGCAATCGACGAATAACAGGATGATTTGTGATTGTGATTTTGTGACTCATCCTTTAACATGTTAGTGATATCCTAAAGAATGTCTCAATGGGTCCTGCCAAAATGGAACAATATTCACACTATTTCCCCTATACATACTTTTTTGTAGCATTTTCAGTGGTTTTCCATAACAGACAATACAAAATATATCATTTGGGTTGTGCTTTGGGACTGGGATTGAGGATTGGGATGGAAACATCACAAATTTGCTGGTGGGAAGGCATAACTGTGGTGAGATTGGTGTTTGAATATTAACTGTAATCAAATATCATGAACCATTTTATAGAATTAAAAAATAAAAAAAAAGAGAGGGTCCACATGGTTACACATCATTCAAAACTATTTACCATGACTTGCGACAGCTTACTCTTCAGAAAACTGGGAGTAAATCAGTTACTAATACACATATTCTTTCCTCAAAGAATTTATAATCCACTTAGGTGCTCGTATCTTCCACCCAGATCCTCCAAATTCCACCCAGATCCTCCAAATTCCAGTAGGCGGGGGTCACACCCACCACCTGGCCCCCTGGCGCCGTGTAATCCCATCAGTGGCCAAGACTCAGAGACTATAAAATCCAGATCCCGGACGAGAGCAGTGCAGTCTCTGCCCCCGCGCCTGGGTGTTCCTTCCCGGAGTCCCTTGGAGGGGAGCGGGTTGAGCTTTCCTCCCCGCCCCGACCAGGGCTACGGCAGCCGAAGACCTCCAGGACCAGCCACCACCATGCTGAGACCACTCTCCGCACCCATGAAGGTACTGGCAGAGGGACACAGCCACGCGGGTTCCGGGGCCGAGACCTCCACGCCTACTCGAATTGGAGTCGAGCATCTTCCACCCAGATCCTCCAAATTCCAGTAGGCGGGGGTCACACCCACCACCTGGCCCCCTGGCGCCGTGTAATCCCATCAGCGGCCAAGACTCAGAGACTATAAAATCCAGATCCCGGACGAGAGCAGTGCAGTCTCTGCCCCCGCGCCTGGGTGTTCCTTCCCGGAGTCCCTTGGAGGGGAGCGGGTTGAGCTTTCCTCCCCGCCCCGACCAGGGCTACGGCAGCCGAAGACCTCCAGGACCAGCCACCACCATGCTGAGACCACTCTCCGCACCCATGAAGGTACTGGCAGAGGGACAAAGCCACGCGGGTCCCGGGGCCGAGATTTCCAAGCATACTCGGACTGGAGTCGAGCATCTTCCACCCAGATCCTCCAAATCCCAGTAGGCGGGGGTCACACCCACCACCTGGCCCCTGGCGCCGTGTAATCCCATCAACGGCCAAGACTCAGAGACTATAAAATCCAGCTCCTGGAACCGCGCGGCCGCAAATGCGGCCGCGCGATGTCTTATCAGAACATCTTTTTATGACATCTTATTATCTCATTCCTACTTTGGACAAACTTGCAGGCTATCGAATGTAGCCTGCCCACAGGGCAGAGTCTGGCAAACTCCCCGTGGCCTACCAAATATGCCAAATACCAGTAACAATGATGGGTCTCATTCTCCTAAAGAGCCGTGAATATAATCTCAGGGCTAGGATGAAAGAGACGTTACTGGGGCCTGCTCGAGGCAATCGACGATTAACAGGATGATGAAATGAAAAAAAAATGAAAAATAGGTGCTCGTATAAATAGATATTAAAATGTGAGTATGGCTAAAATATAGTAAGACTTGACACCTGAGTCTCCTATTTTATTTCTCTTAACCACAACATCTTACAACGGAAGCATTTGCATTTATTATGAAAGTGTTTGTTTAAATATGCCAAAAACTGTAAAATATATAAAAAGAACATTAAAATAGCCTGTTACACAGACTAAATATTAATTTTTATTTTCGTTTATTCAGAGTATGATACAATTAAAATATGCAAAAATATTTCTGATTTTTTTCTAATCATTTCCTTGATACCAGTTCCAAGATGAAATTGATCAAAGATTCAAAGATCACATTTAAGTTGTAAAATATTGAACATTAATAAAAATAAATTCTTAGTCTCTGAAAGCAGATTGAGTTTATCAAAGCCAGAAGGTGAGAAATGGGATTGTAAGGTGGGATTGGCATTTTGGGGTGGGTATAGCAGACATTTGTAAATATGTAAAAAATAAAATCAGAAAGTAAATCATACATGTGCAATTTGCTATAACTTGGATGGAACCGGATGATTGCATGATAAGTGAAGTATGAAGGGGAAAGACAAAGGCTAGCCACTCTAGCCTGTGGTCTATGGAGTAACAGCGGAATGAAAGATACCAAATGTGGGTTTACCCAGTGGTACAAAGATGGAGAGGCTACAGCAGGAGAGAAGTGGAGTGGGGAGTCAGAATTGGGGGCCTTCAGGTAACGTAGGAACAAAATGAGAGGCCTTGGGCATACTGGTAGTGTAAGAGGTGAGGAATTCTTATTCATCTAACCCAGCAGTGTCAACATAAGTGTAAGCATGGACCCAAATTCAATCACAATTACAATCACAACCATCCTGTTATTCGTTGATTGCCTCGAGCAGGCCCCAGTAACGTCTCCTTTGTCCTAGCCCTGAGATTTTTTTTCAAAAAGTGCCATATTCAAGGCTCTTCAGAGTTAGGAGAATGAGACCCTTCATTGTTACTGGTATTTGGCATATTAGGTACGCCACGGGGAGTTTGCCAGACTCTGCCATGTGGGCAGGTTACATTCAGTAGCCTGCCAGTTTGTCCAAAGTAGGAATGAGATGATAAAATGCGGCCGCGTGGTTCCGGGAGGTGGTTTTTATAGTCTCTGAGTCTTGGCCGTTGATGGGATTACACGGCACCAGGGGGCCAGTTGGTGGGTGTGACCTTCGCCTACTGGAATTTGGAGGATCTGGGTGGAGGATGCTCAGCCCCGATCCGAGTAGGCTTGGAGATCTCAGCCCCGGGATCCGTGTGCCTTTGTTCCTCTGCCAGTGCGGAGAGTGGTTTCAGCCTGGTGGTGGCTGGTTCTGGAGGTCTTTCGGCTGCCGGAGCCCTGGTCTGGGAGGGGAGGAAAACTCAACCCAAATTACAATAGTTAAATATAAAAATATAAAAATGTATCTGTTAAGGGAGTCCCTGGGGCTCTGGTGGAGGGATACTTCCACTGGTGATGGGACTGGAGTTGGACCATTGCAGGCCTGAAATTCTATTGTTTACAGCTTTGTAAATCATGGTGTCTAAGTATTTCTTTTAAATTTTGTTTTGGGGCCACACCTAGTGGTGATCAGAGATTACTTCTGGCTCTCCACTCAGTGATCATTACTGGCAGAGCTTAGGGGACCACATGAGGTGCAGTGGATCAAACCTGGGTCTGTCATGCACAAGGCAAGTGTCTTATCCGCTCTACTATTGCTCAGGATTTAAATAAAAACTTTAAATGATTGGACTATACAGAGTGAGAACAAATTTCAATTTAAGTTCAATTTGTGATCCTGTGAAAGAGAATACAAAAACCTGATCTTTCCTAATTGTTAACACATTTAAGATACAGTATAAAATTTCCCTTTGTGATATGTCCAATAATGTCTTCTACTGCTTAGATATTTTCTCAATTATGGAGGAAAAACCTCTCTGAAAGATTAAAATAGCCACAACGTTCCTTGAATAGGTCTGAATTTTGGGGCCTAAACTATTGATAATTCAAACAAAAATGACAATGTTAAACATTAGGTTATGAGATGAATTGCTGGTCTCCACTGATACACTTTCTTTAATTGCTAAAGTGAATACTTGGCACTAAAGACTTAGATAGAATCTCTTGATAAAGTATGCTTTAATATCCAGACAAAATATTTTAAAATAACATGCATACAAATAAAAGTGTGACTGTCTCTATAGGAGTACATGTATTTTAAATGTTTTCACAGACACAGCTATGGCCAAATACATAGCAAACTGATGATTTTAGGATCTGACATGCATCTAGGGAATATCCCCACCCTCTATTTTTCTCATCCAAACCATATTATCTGTTTTCTCAAAGATTTAGTCAGTTTATATCCATCTCAGTAAGACTTTCTTAACATACTACAGTGCATAATAATGTTATGACAAGGTAATCACATTTATGATGAAGTTGATTAAAAGCAATTTTTTGTTTGTTTGTTTACATTGACACCTGGACTTTCATTATTTAAGGCACCTATAGGCATTCGTCTGTGCTCATGCAAGTTCAAGGAAATAGGTTAGTTTTTCTCCAAGGACAGCCAGCAGAGCGTGTATGTAAGACATAGAAGGTTTTTCTGGTAGCTACTATCGTAATTTGTCTCTGGTTCTTGCCTTTCCTCGGAAAGAACTTCCTATGTACTAGTGATGGACTATATTTGGGTGTTCTTAAATATCCCCCTTTAAACACCTTAGAAGCTGTTATCTGTTTTCAGCTTCTCTTTGTTTCTGGTAAAGTGGGGGAAAAAACTGGCTTTAGTTTAGAGATATTATGTACATATAAAAATATGCACCACATGATGCTAGCTCTTGGATAAAACTCATTAACTTACTATTAGAAAGTTACTAAATTTGTTCCTAGTTTTATTGCAAAACACACAAAAATGTTGCTCTAAAGGATAATTAGCTATTTTTTTATTTTAAAGAGGAAACCAGTTTGAAGAAAGAAGAAACCCACTTTAAAAGAAGCAGTGCCACGCAGTGAAATCATTACTCTCTAACTTCGTGATGCTGGTGTCATTTTAAGATAGTGTATGAAGATCAGAAGAAATGGAGAAAGTATAGGTAGAGTTCAGAGAAAGACCAGGCTGGTATTCATGATATAATAAATAACATTTTGTTTCTGATGTAGGAAAGGTAGCTGGAGGGGTTAAAAACCAAAAGGAACTGCATTTGTCTGTATGTACAGAGAGGCTCTCTCTTTTTTGTCTGTATTCATGACAATGGAAAGATTGCTTCCTCTACTGATATATTTTAAGTTATGATCAAGCTACAGGCACATTGTTGAAATTTAAACATGTTTGAAGTTAAGTGCTGAAGTGCAACAAAATTTACAGGCACAGATAATATATGTGGTATATTAATCTGCATCTTTTGTAATCTGCAATGATTTCTGTAATGCTTTGGAGTTATTAATGGAAAGTGATACAAAACTTTGGATATCACTAATGCATTATTAAGTAAAATGTTTAGAATGTTTTATCTCTTCTGTACTGGCATCAGTTATAATGTGAGCCTGGGGAACCTTTTATCCTGAAGTTTTGTAGTTACTCCATTTGAGTAACTATATTGATTACTCAAATGACTGAGAGGCCAGGACCCCTTCTCACACTTTTCTTTCTCGACTTCCTTTGATAGTGTCTTATGGAGTGACCTGCTTCTAGTCCAATTCTTGAGTCCTAGTAAAGATCAGGTGGCTGGAATTATTTTATATTTTTCTTTTTGGGTCACACCTGGCAATGCTCAGTGGTTACTCCTGGCTCATGTGCTCATGTACTCAGGAATTACTCTGTTGGTGCTCAGGGACCGTATTCGATGCTGGAGATCAAACCCAGGTTGGCTGCATGCAAGGCAAACACCCTATCTGCTGTGCTATCGCTCCAGCCCCATGGTGGAATTCTTGAGCTCAAGGTAAAATTGAACCCTGGGGCCAGAACTTGGAAGGACAATACAGGATCCTCAGTGGGGTCCAGGGAAGACCACAGCTGAAGGACACCTCCAGGAGGTTATGTCTTCCTAAGATTGGGAAAAGGAAAAAGCAGTATATTGGTATTTAGTATGAGCCCCAGACTTTATAATCTTCTAATAATCTCGCCAAAGAGCAGGTTGCAGGCCAGCGAGATAGTCTATGTGTTAGGACACTTCCCTATACAATACCAATCCAGGCTCACTGTCCAGCATCACTTATGTCTTCTAAGAATCAACAGGAAAGATATTTAAACACAGATCTGGGACTAAGCCCCAAACACCCCAGGGATGGCCCAGCCTCCTTTGCAAAAATACCCACCAAATAACTACAGATGGCCTGAGCCCACTATAGAGCTTATAAATCAAGATGGTGCCCTGGAATCTGTACTTTATTAAAGATTTACCCAGACAATTGTCAAACTGGGATTTAAGAACCAATGGTATATAGAAAACAAAATAAAACCAGAGACAGACAAGAGATAAGCTGACTGGTGGTTTACAGTTCGATGACAAAAACTCAAACATTCCCTCCCACCCCCCGAGGTTCCCAGAAATACTTATAAATTAGCTGCCAAGTGACACAATCTTCAGAGAAAAATTTTGACACGTTGCAGGAGCCTAAAGGAGCACACCTTCTATCAAAGGGAAACTTTACAAGGACAAAAGCAAGGGTAGTAAGGTATTTCTATCCTGAAGTTTCTTTTAACCGGAACCCAGCCTTCCTTTGACAAGTAGCTATAAGCTAGCTTAAGTATAAATGACAGGAAAGTGACATAAGAGAATCCCACTCAAATAAAAGAATTTCCCAATACATGGCTGGTAGCAGGCTATCTCTCACTTGACAGAGTTGGAGAAGAAAAGTATGATGAAAGAAAGGGACAGAAAAACAAAAGAAGACCAAAAGGTTAGCCCAAGTCGAGTCATTTTCCTCCCACAAAAGTTTTACCAATAAGTACTACAGGATATATTCGGTGAGGTATGCATGGAATTCTCAATCATCATGCAACATGTGTGCGTTGAGTGCCAACTGGACACATCCATGCTGAAATGTAATTTGGTAGAAGTCAAATAAGCTTTTGTTTGGGACTGCAAAGAAACAAATATCTAATAAGTCCATGTTACTACTGAATATTGCAGAGACAGGGTGACTAGAGCACATGGGAGTTATCCCACCTATAGAGGGTCAGATCTTAAATCAGATTGGCATCACAGAATGTTTCCTGTAAAATGTAACATGACCTGAATATTGAAGAAGACATCGGTTAAATAAGCAGGCAAGAAAAAGGAAAGGTTGCATTCTATGAGAAGGTTTGTTCAATATACAACTTGAGCAAATGGAAAGGGTGTATGGTGAAATTAAAGGCATATATCAGGAACTAGATAGCACAATTTCCTGGAAGCTGTTCCGATTTCGTATTGACACAATGAGTGATTTACTGAAGGATTTTTCACTTGGGAAGTAAGGGCATCAGATTAGCCCTTCTGATTTTTCATATTATTAGTAGTAGATACATGAAGTATAAACTTAGGGTTCTCTTTCAGGAGTTAGAGGATCCTCAAAATTACTCAGAAATGTTGAAAACCCAAGCTAAGAAGCAACCTAGAAAGAAGTAAGTGATATGTATTCAAAAGGTAGAAGATACTGCAATTGGAGACTGGTTAGTGGTGGGGATTTTTAGTCTGGTACTAAGCCACTTATCTTAATAGGTAATGCCAGAGGAAATAAAATCAGAGAAAAAGGCAAAAGGATAAATTGATTTTTAATATGCTGAGCTTGCTCTGCAGGGATAACACACAGAATATTGGGCTGTTTATACAGTAACCAACTATATATTACATTCCTATTGTGTTCTTGTCATTGTCCATTAGGCAATTTAATGGATCTAGGATGCTCTGACCTAGCAGTAGAGGCAAAGGACACTTCCCCACATACACGGAAACTGAAGCTATGGTTGGGGCTATAAGGATAGGGATATGTAAGAAGAAAAAGCCATTTGAGGGGAGCAGGAGTGGGGCTTGAGGGGAGCACCACAATATGAGAAGAAGTAAAAATGGTAAACAGAGAAAGAATGGCTTCCATCAAACTCAACCAAAATAAAGGATTTGTTGAGTGAGAGAAAGAAATGAAACGTGTTATAAGAAGGCAACTTAAATAAAACAGACGTGGCTCACTTTAATGAACTAGAAAGAATTTGCCACCTATCTGACTACCAGTAGCAGTCACCCATGAGGGTAGATAATGCGATAGGGAAAATTAAAACCATATTGAGGGTCGACAGGCATGAGAAGGAGGAGAGCAAGCGTGGGCAATCTCTGAAGATGACTTAGCTGCATTCAGAAAAAAAATGACAAAGAATTCAAACACATCCTGAAGGCCACACTCTCACATTCCAGCTTCCGTAGTCCTTATTCCTATTAGCAATGTTAACCTCTAAGCCCTGCCTTACATGTCAGATCTATTCCTGGGAACTTTGAAAATCTAATAGAATAAGTAAGGGACAGAATACAGTCCCTGGCCACCCGGGAATCAGAGCACCATGGTAAAAAATAACTACTCCTGAATTGTACGTACTATCTTTAAGGATCCTATAAATACCAAATAATGAGGATCTACTTCACCTGTATTCTGAATTGGTCATGAATATAAAATAGCATAATATGAAACTGACACCCAAGGACAGTAGACATGAGGACCAGGAATATTTCCCCGCAGTTGGAAACCTGTCTCATGAGTGGGGGAGAAGGCAGCTGGAATAGAGAAGGGATCACTAAGACAATGATGGTTGGAGGAATCGTTCAGGATGGGAGATGTGTGATGAAAGTACATAAAGGGCCAAACATGATGACCTTTCAGTATCTGTTTTGAAAACCATAACACCCAAAAGTAGAGAGAGAGTAAGGGGAAATTGTCTGTCTTGGAGGCAGGGGGAGGGGTTGAAAGGGGTTGGGGGCATACTGGGGACATTGGTGGTGGAGAATGTGCACTGGTGGAGGGATGGGTGTTTGATCATTGTATGATTGAAACTCAAACATTAAAGTCTGTGACTATCTCATGGCAATTCAATGAAAAAAATTTAAAAATATAAATTGGTCATGAAACCAAAGTGTTCCTGGTAAACATTAGTCTTCATACTAGAGAGAGATGTGAGGACAGAGGTTAGGTCACTGCCTTCAGATCACACAGGTAGTGAGTGAGGGCTGGAGACTGAAATTAGACTCAAGATGCCATTTTTGAATGGCCAAGGAGTTAACTATTAGCCATTGGAAGCATATCAGTATTTCGAGACCTGAAGGGCACGAGTTTCTGCCCTGCTATCCAATAATTCCTCCATTCTGTCGTGCTCATCAGTTCTCAAATGATTGTAGTACCCGGTTATTAAGCCTTAATCACACTGACTGTTTTTACCACAAAGAGAAGTCTTAACTGGAAGGATCACGAAGTGGTGGAAGTCCCACATGACCTTTTACAATCGTTCACTACCCCAGTCTGCAAAACAGTAGGTGAAACTTCAGTCAATTCTAACAAACCATCTGGAGAAGGGACAGGGGACATTCTCGTTATGAAGTCTGAGCCAGACCCATGTAACTTCGATCTTTCTGTATAAAAAAGACATGTTTTCAACTTTGACTTTCTCCAAAAGGCATGGCAGAAAATAAGTGGCAATGATTCTGGTGAAAAACACTTGTCCTGATGTAAGTCTTTTCTGACTTATAACCGTATGGGATGCAGGAGACTTTATATTAGAGAGAACTCTTGTGTTTTAAGGGCATTTGTTTGGTAATCTACGATGTTACATAAAAAGTAGGAGAAAAAAGAAAGTAAAATCAAAGAAATGGATACATCTGTTCTATTTAAATAAATCTCTTTGCTCTTTTGCATTGTTTCTGTCTCTTAAATTCTCTCAGATTTACAACTGAGTGTTGGTAATTGCTGGAAACAGCCACGAATTTTACAGAATAATTGGCTCTATTTTAAGACATGCACTTTAGTGTGTAAACTACATGGTGTGGCTATAAAGTAATAAAATAGATTTTGGTGTGTTGCTTCTGGAAATCATTCTCATTCTTTTTATTCACATATTGTACAGATGTGTGAGTGTGGCCACATTTTTATAGTTGGAAGGTCCTTTATGGTTTTTAGAAGTTACAAAATAATAGAATTAATTGCTTTGAATTTAGTCATTTTGCACTGGGCAAATATTGATTTCTTTCCCAACACCTTTAATTTCTAATGGAGCTTGAAATTAACTTTGGATTTTAATTCTATTTTATTCTCGGCTTGCACAACAGGCCATTAATAATGTCAGGAGAGGGTTGAGGGAACTTTTAGGAACATGAGCCCATGGTGAGGATACACTTGAGACTCACGGGGAAAGTTTGAGTGGGAATGGATATAGCATTCCTATTGTATGAAGAAGCATCCAATCAATAAAAGTTAACTTGAAACAGATTAGTCTCTTCTCATTTGCTGGTTTGCATCTTTGTGTGTGTGTGTGTGTGTGTGTGTGTGTGTGTGTGTCTTCACTCACATCAGGGTTTCTTCAAAAACTGCCTTGGACATAGGCTTTTGATAATCTACTTACTCTCTAGACAAATACATGCCCATACTTACATCAATGTTGTTACATGAGAATGAACTGCACATTTTAAAATAATTTGAATAAGTCTTTGAGATGTCTAATCACTTTTGATGATTTTTATGTTGTCTCCACAAAATGCTGAGATTGTAATAAGAAGGTACTGAACCCCATGGAGGTCTTTGTGGCATTTATACAAAGGAACCTCTTGCTCTAACAGTAGCTGCTGTGAGAAATTTCAGGAAGAATATCAGGAGACAAACATCAGGGAAGGTGGGATGGTTTTATACTATAGCTGCTAGTATCAACTCATCTTTTCCAGGGCCCTTTTCAAAAGTGCTCCAGACACCAGCAATTTTTCAAGAAGAGTTGAGTAGCTCTGCTTGTTACAGGTCAGCATGGCGAAAAATACAGATTTCCTAATGGTTTGACACTGCCATGGCCTTTGAACTTCAGGTTTTTAATTGGCAAAATGGAATAATGACAGCTTCCGTGGGTGCAATTTTTGAAGAAGCTATGAGAGTGAATGCATATTCAGTGATCAACTTGCTTCCTCCACTGTTGTTGTCAATATCCTTCAGGCTCAGAGTGCATTCTCAAAACTAAAGATCTGAACAACGGATAGCAATTCCTGACTTTATATATTAAAACACACACACACAGACACACACACACTCACACACGCACACGCACACACACACACGCATACACAAATATAGGGATAGCTGACTGTTGGCTCACCCAATTTTCATTCTGGAGGAAAGACAGTGAACAAAACATTTGTCAGGGGGAAAAACACACACAGTATCTAAATACTAGAAAAATCCCACTGAGGATAATTCTTATGCTTTAAATTTGAACAGAGAAAGTACTGCAAAATGGAATAGGGTTGTGAAGAGAAAACTGCAGACCACATAGTCTGAGGGTGATGCAGTGTGGAAAAAGGGTTCTGGGAAGGGCTTGGAGGTTGTGAAGGTAATGCACAGAGAAATGAGAGAGCAGGAGGAAGACCAGGACTCCACATAGGGTGGACCCGATACTGCAGTTCAGTGAGTTACATCACAAAAGCCTTTCTCAAGGAACTTGGATGGGGAAACAGTAATTGGGGTGCATGCCTTGCATGTACCTGCCCAGATTCAATTCCTGGTACCACATACACCCTCAAGCATCTCCAGGTGCAGTTCTGAAAGGTCTTGAGCCCTTCCGTGTTGGGCCTCAGCAGTGCCAGTGTGGCCTGCCTGCAAACTCCACCCTCCATGTACACCCCCGCCCTCCCACCCCGCAACCCTACACACTGCAGGGTCTCTGCAGCATCTCAGCCCCAGAGACTTGCACTGATCCCATGGCCCACTGCTCAGGAAATCCTGAGTAGGTCCCCAGGCTTTGGGGGACCCTCCAGAAAGAGAAGGAAATAGGTCTTTGCAGATCTTTGTAGTTAAGATGAATCAAATCGGATTGTCACAGGTCTGACACTTCAGTGACTGGTGTCTCTACAGGGAGATTCAGAGACAGAGTCCCACAGGGTAGAAGGACTCAGATACAGTGTAAAGGTTAGGAGCAACTGGCAGAACCCCCAACCTCTGCTGGAAGGATCCAACCTCTGCTGAGGGTGTTATCATTACTTTTAATTTGTGGGCTATACCCAGTGGTGTTCAGGGGTTATTCCTGGCTCTATGCTCAGCGTTAACTCCTGGTGGTGCTCCAGGAACTATATGGGATGCCGGGTATTGAACCCGGGTCAGCTGTGTGTTAGGCAAGAGACCCTTCCCAATGTACTGTTTCTCCCATTCAGGGCTGTCTTCTTTAAGACTTCCGAGGCCCCCTCCTGGTGCTTTGCTTCTCATTCCTACTTTTCCAGAAAGGTGAGACAATGAATCCCTGTGGGTTTTGAGACTCCACTTACCGTCATGTTGGGGCTTGTCTTGCTTATTTTTCTGGAGCCAGACTTCTAAGTGGGGCACAGGCAGCTCAGGTCCCCTCCTGGCAATTCCAGGATCCCTGGGCTGGCCGTTCCATGTGAAGGCCCAAGACGCACGGTTGCTTGGACTCTCCAGTGCCAGGGATGGCCCAAGGCACCCCCACAATTCTCAGAGACCTCAAGGACATTCAGCTGTGTTTGGGGACCTTGAGGTGCCAGTGACAGAACCTGGGTTGGTACGTGCAAGGCATGTATTTTAATGTCTGTGCATCTCTCTGGCCCCACTGTGGTGAATATTTTTGCTGTTGTTCTTTTGGGGCAAAATTCAGCTATGCTGGGGCCTTACTCCCAGCTCTGCACGTAGGAATCACTCCTGGTTGGACTTTGGGGAACAGTAGATGGTGCCTGGGATTTAATCTGGGTCAATCACTTGCAAGGATAGTGCCTTCCCCACTGTCCTATCTCTTCCGCTCCATTGTGGGCATTTTTTTTTTCTTTTTGGGTCACACCCAGTCATGCATAGGAATTACTCCTGGATCTTCAGTCAGGAATTACTCCTGGAGGTGCTTGGGGGACCATATGGGATGCTGGGAATGGAACCCTGGTGGGCCACATGTAAGGAAAATGCCTTACCCACTGTGCAATTGCTCCAGCCCCCATTGTGGACATTTTAAGAAGTCAACTCAGGAAACTGTTACACAAAGCACTCCATCTCTTGATGTTATTTATAAGGAAAACCCAATTGCCCTCTTTCAGCACTATCTTTCTAAGACTTCTCTGGACCTTGTTTAGAGTTAAACCTTTGTCTCAGAGTTCACCCAAAGATTTAAGA
The DNA here is from genome assembly GCF_029834395.1 of Sorex fumeus. Lineage (NCBI taxonomy): Eukaryota > Metazoa > Chordata > Mammalia > Eulipotyphla > Soricidae > Sorex > Sorex fumeus. The sequence continues at coordinate 513,674 of NW_026606200.1, read as the reverse complement.
GGCGATTCTCTGTGTTGATACCAAAGACTCCTTACTTGCTCCTCTAAGACATAACTGAGCATGACATCAAGAACATTCTCAAACGAAAGAAATGAAAGTTATTCTCTGACTGAAAGCAAAAAGGATCTTGGTGTTAGACCTGGTGCCCTGCCAAGACTCTCCATCATGCAGGCTGAGGGCTCTGTATGTCCAGAGTCTGACAAACACACCCCGCTAAGCATGGCTTCATGTACTTGAAAACAATTAATGTGCCACTGCTTACATTTTATTAAATGCTCACCAGCTGCTGAATGATTTCAGTGTGAGGTGAGGTGGCTGCTATTGGCACAGATGGCAGCATTGTCTGAGAGGACTTCAGTCTCTGCGCATTGGTGTTGATCTCTGTTTAAGATCTAACTAGGGCAACAACTGCCGACATGTTGATCTCTGTATTGTCGATAATTTGTACATAGCCTGGCTGCTTTATTTTTGTGTCTTTGTTTATTAATGTTTGCATTTGATAAAATTATTTTTGCTTCTGCTTTTCTTTCTGTGACCAGACCTAGCTGGGTTTAGGGATTCCTCATGCTTCAGTGCCCAGGGATCACTCCTGGCAGGGCACAGGGAACCCCCGTGGTGCCAAGGATCAAATTCTGAGTCAGCTGCATGAAAGGAAAGTGCCTTGAGCACTGTACCATCTTTCTGACTCACTGGTTTCTCTTCTGCTTTTGCTTTTCTATTCATAAATTATCTATTTTCACATAGCACACTAATCCAATTACATGAAATTATCCAGCACTTGTCTTTTTCCTTCTGACTTATCTTGTTTCCCAGAATATCCATAAATTCCCTCTTCTTTGCTGTGAATGGCAATATTTCATCTTCTTTTGCATTTCTCCCATTGTCTAAGCATAACACATTTTCTGTACCTAGTTCTGTAGCTACAGGCATTTTTAAAAAAATCTACATCTTAACTATTAAAGATAACATAATGGCAACAAAAATTAGGGTAGACAAACCTTTTTTGGTGGGGTTTTGAGTCACACCCATGGGTGCTCAGGGATTATTCCTAGCTACTTGCTGAAGGTTCACTACTATAGAGGCTTGGAAAACAGTGGAGGGGGGGCTGTAGGGGGGCGGGTGGGTGGGATAACACTCTGTGCTATCACTCCAGCCACCCTATGGGTGCTTTTTACAACAAGCCATTCTCCTGGGTATGAGGTGGCATCCCACTGGGATCTTAATTTTAATTTCACCATTTTTATTCTATATTTATTCTTAAATTTAAGTCCAAGTAAAACAAGTTATCTTCCCAATTGGCAAGGATTCCTTGAGATTCAAACCATATTTTCCACTGGGCATCCTAAAAAAATAAAAAAAGGAAAAGAAAAGAAAACCAAGTATGGGATTTGCCCCTAGGTAAAGGAGTTTAGTTATTAGAATGCAAAGGGCTTGTCAAAGAATGCACCCAGGGAAGAATAATAAAGTACGAAAGCATACAATAGAGAACCAATATTTGCAGGCTGCAAAAGTGTTCTTGGCAAGTATCGAGTAGAACTTTTTAGGGTCTTTTAGTTGTAGGGACTATTGGGGCAAAAATAAAATAGGAAAGTGCCAGGACTTTATGCTTTCAGGGTGCCTGCTGAGAGCTATGTAAAATACCCCAGCCTCTGTGCTTCTGGTACCTATTGAATGGGGATGCGCTTCCTAACTGCCCTTCCTGTCTCTGTCAACAATGGTTGGGGGCAGGAAGTGGGGGTGGGGAAGGGGTAAGTGCTGGGAAACAATCCTGTATTGACAAATAGCCCGGTCTGTGGTCTGTGAGACCACTGATGGCTCCCTAAAGCCTTGACAGTCTGTGTTTGTCTCCTTTTGTGTTTGTCTCATTCTCTACCACGGAACCCTGCTGACAAGGTCTAAAAATGCCAATCCAGTGGGCTTTAACAGGGAACTGTATGCTCCTCAGGATTGCTCCCATATGCAAGGCAACCACCTTGAACACAGTGCTCTCTCTATGCCTGGAACATATCGTTTTTTGGTATTAAAGGTAAAGGTAACGGCCCTCCCGTTGTTCATCGATTTGCCCGAGCGGGCCCAGTAATGTCTCCATTGGAGACTTTGTTGTTACTGTGTCTGACATATCAAATACTCTCGGTAGCTTGCCGGGCTCTCCGAGAGGGGCGGAGGAATCGAACTCGGGTCGGCCATGTTGGCTGCGTGCAAGGCAAATGCCCTACCGCTGTGCCATTCCTCCGCTCAGCCAGACACATCAAATTGGGCCTATGAGATCCTAGGGAGGTCAAACTTTAGCTTTCTTAGAATGTCCACCAACAATTTTCAAAAACGGTGACACCAGTGTCAACTCCCACTGGTGTGAGCAGGAGGGGTCTTTTCTCTCCACATGGTCTCCACAGCTGTCATGATACCTCCTGCTTTCCATTGCCTTTGTTGTTGTGATGGCTGAGGGATACACGGATGTCCCACTTTGGTTCTTGCCAGAGAGAACCCACACTGTCTGCCTCTGGTGCTTGCACACAGGCTCACTGGCATCACACTCTTTTAGTTGATGTGCTTGCACCTGTTGTGCTTTTGGTATTGGCTAGGGGTCACACACTGGCCTCAGTGATCACGCATCCTTAGCTGTGGTGGTGTGATGCACATGGAAATGATTTGCAACAATGGGAAATCACAGCAGAGCTTCCAGGCACACTGCCAGAATTGTACTTGTCTCATGTAGCACCACCAGGGGTGAGACTCACAGCCTCATTCTTGGAAGGCCTATGGCTGCTTATTTATTTATTTATTTATTTAATTTATTGCTTTTTAAATAAGCCAGTGATGCTCAGTGGTTATGTAAGTTCCCTTGGGACCCCGAGAAAGATTCCAGAGTTAAAACTCTACTAATTAGTAACTCTCCCTTTCCTGCCCCCTCCCTAGTAGAGCCTTAGCTGTGAAGCCCTTCCTTATTGGGATATAAGTTCTGAAACCATTTGTTGACTCTTCCCTGCTGGGATGTAAATTCGGAAACCATTTATTGGTCCTTCCTTATCTGTTGCCTCTGTTAGGAACTTTTCCCTTATCCCACCTCCAGGAGCCATGATCTGAGAATCAAAGGGAACAAAGTAGATAATCAAATGTCCGAGTTACAAGATGCCCACTAGCCACAGTGCCTATGTACGTAAATGCCAATCTTTGAATCTATAGGCTAAGGAATGATGTACTTTTAAATGGATTGGTTAAGAAAGTATATGTTGTTACAAATCTATTGGTTATGAAATGTGTGGGCTTTGCTGTAACGGCCAGTGAAGGCCTATTTAAGATCCTCTTTGAAGAAGTTCTGGGTCTTGCCTGATGGCTTGACCCTGGCTAGCCAGCTCAATAAACTACCTGCTTGCTAATTGCATTCTTGCATGGTCCTTGCTTGTGGTCAGAGATCCAGAGTCATGCCCTAACATTTACTCCTGGCTCTGCACTCAGGAATTACTCCTGGTGGTGTTGGGGGACCATATGGGATGCTGGGAATCAAACCCGGGTTGGTCTCTTGCAAGGCAAACACCCTACACTCTGTGCTATCACTCCAGCCACCCTATGGGTGCTTTATACAACAAGCCATTCTCCTGGGTATGAGGTAGCATCACACTGGAATCTTAATTTTAATTTCACCATTTTTATTGTATATTTATTCTTAAATTTAAGTCCAAGGAAAACAAGGTTATCTTCCCAATTGGCAAGAATTCCTTGAGATTCAAACCATATTTTCCACTGGGCATCCTCATTTAAGAAGCACAGAGAAAGCATAATTTCTTTAAACTAATCAATAGAGAGACTGCTGGCTTTGAAATGATCCCAGCATGAAAATTACAGTTCGTACAGATTCAATCTGGTGGTTTTTTTTTTTTTGATTACTGCATGTGAAATTGATGTTAATTAAGTGTCAAAGAGAACTCACTCCTTGGCTAAGTAAGCACTGAGGGTTGAATTTAGGGTCTCTTCTTAAGATGGGTGGTGCTTGGGAGATAAAGCCATGGAAACTAGAGAGGGGGAGGAAGGGCCAATTTAAAGGCCATTGAAATCCTCATTCAAAGGCCCTCAGAATTATTTGTAATGTAAGAATTTGGGCTTTACACAGTCGTATTTTTACTATGTGTAAGGTCTTTCAATAGTAAATATATAGGCATAGGGAGATGGTTATTTGGTGAAAATCTCAAGCAGTTCTTAGAATCCCATCAAATGATTCTCAGCCAACCTAGCTGGAGGTTAAAGGTTAGGGTCCAACGGTGAGGAGCAGCTTGGACCGTCTGGGGTCACAGTGTCACCTATTTCCTGGGCCAACCCAGTGGTGCCCAGGTGCCACATGGGATGTACTCAGTAGTGCTTAGGGGACTATGCGACACCAGGAATGGACTCGGGGTCAGCTTCATGCAGGTCACAACTTTAACTTCTAGTACTGCTCCCTGGGGAAATCTGAACAAATAAACTATCTTCTGCCATTGCTAATAGCAGTGCAACTGCTCCTTAGTAAATCGGTCTACTCTATTACTTCTGCCTTATGAATCAATCATTCTTTTGGCTTTATTTATTTGTCATCTTTTTGGCTCTGAAAATACACAGCAGCCCCCACATGTACACTGTAGAAATAAAATGGTGAGAATCATTTCTACTCAGTGAGCTGTGGCCCCGGCACTGAGGCAAGACAAAACTTGTATGACAGGGCACTTGCTGACATTCTGTCTAGACACGAGATGGGAAGATGTGTGCTAAGTGGGACTGCAGCAGCAGTGAGAGGGAGATGACCTGGCCATCAGTGCCCACTGGTTGCCCATCACGGATTCTGCTTCCTCTCCCAAACCCCAATGCACTTCAGCAGAGGTAGCTCCCTCACAGTTCAGCTTGTACCAGGAGGTTCTTTCATCTCAGAGCTTCAGTGACTCCGATAATCACTCAAGGTAGCTCTTCTGTCCAGGACTTTCCTACTGCTTGACTCAAGGGCTAATGACTCTCCGTTCAGCCAGTGCCTCACGCCCAGAAGCTTGTGACCTCAGAAGGCCAGATTCCATGACTGAGCGCTTTTCCCTTCAGAAGTTCAGAATTCTTTCTTCTCTCTCACCCCGTTTTAGACAGATGGCTTAAAGATCTTATACAGAGCAAAAGCAAATTCCTCCTTTGGGACAATGCATTAACTAGATGTGCACTCTCACTCAGTGACAGGTAGCTAGGACCTTTCCATCGAATCTGACAAAATGCAGACTTTATTCATTCAGAAAGACAATATCTATGTCACACAGAGGTATCTTAACATATAGTATTTTCTTTTTTTTTTTAAATTTATTTATTGAATCACTGTGGGAAAGGTTACAAAGCTTTCAGGTTTATGTCTCAGTCATGCAAATATCAAACACATTTCCCTTTACCAATACTTATTTTTTACCATGAAGAACCCCAATAAAACCCCACCCCCCAACCCTCCCCGTCCCTGTGAGGCAGATGAATTCTAGTTAACACTCTATCTGCTTTGATTAGATTCATTGTTTCAATAAAAGATTCACCACTATTATTTAGAGTTTACCCCCCCCCCCCAAATCAGACATGCTGAAAAAGCATTGTGAAGTGATTTGCTTTCTACAGCTGGGTTCAAGAATTAAATGTTGGTTTTGGATTTCTGCTATTTTACCTATTGACCCTGGAAGTATTTCTACTGAAAGTCAGATAGTTAAGAAATTGGTTTCTGTGTTCTGGAGTCATAGCCGTGCTGGAGAGCCGCTCGCGGGGGGCAACTGGTGGCCTCGGTAGGGCGTGAAGGGCGGAGCGAAACGCCCCCCTTCCCATGAAGTTTTAGTCGCCCCCACACTCCCGGCTCATACCTGCTGTCCACAAGGCTCCCATGTGGCCGCCATCTTTCTTTCCAGAGAGGAGAGGGCGAATGGGGCAACACCCTTTCCCCTCCGGCAGACTTGATGGGCTGGATCAACGCATAGTCCGTTCACTTTTCTGCTCCAAGCTGCTGGGTTCTGCATTAAGTCCTTGTGCTTCTGGGGCCATGGCCGTGCTGGAGAGCCGCTCGCGGGGGGCGACTGGTGACCTCGGTAGGGCGTGAAGGACGGACCGGAACGCCCCCTGACCCATGAGGTTTTAGTCGCCCCCACTCCCCCGGCTCATACCTGCTGTCCACAAGGCTCCCATGTGGTCGCCATCTTTCTTTCCAGAGAGGAGAGGGCGAATGGGGCAACACCCTTTCCCCTGGCAGACTTGATGGCCTGGATCAACGCATAGTCCGTTCACTTTTCTGCTCCAAGCTGCTGGGTTCTGCATTAAGTCCTTATGCTTCTGGGGCCGTGGCTGTGCTGGAAAGCCGCTCGTGGGGGGCAACTGGTGACCTTGGTAGGGCGTGAAGGACGGACCGGAACGCCCCCCTTCCCATGAGGTTTTAGTCGCCCCCACACCCCCGGCTCATACCTGCTGTCCAAAAGGCTCCCATGTGGCCACCATCTTTCTTTCCAGAGGGAGGAGGGCGGAAGGGAGCAACACCCTTTCCCCTCTGGGCAGAAATGATTGCCTGGATTAACGCATAGTCCTTTCACTTTTCTGCTCCAAGCTGCTGGGTTCTGCATTAAGCCCTTGTGCTTCTGGGGCTGTGGCCGTGCTGGAGAGCCGCTCGTGGGGGGCAACTGGTGACCTCGGTAGGGCGTGAAGGACGGACCGGAACGCCCCCCTTCCCATGAGGTTTTAGTCGCCCCCACACTTCCGGCTCATACCTGCTGTCCACAAGGCTCCCATGTGGCCGCCATCTTTCTTTCCAGAGAGGAGAGGGCGAATGGGGCAACACCCTTTCCCCTCCGGCAGACTTGATGGGCTGGATCAACGCATAGTCCGTTCACTTTTCTGCTCCAAGCTGCTGGGTTCTGCATTAAGTCCTTGTGGTTCTGGGGCCGTGGCTGTGCTGGGGAGCCGCTCGTGGGGGGCAACCGGTGACCTCGGTAGGGCGTGAAGGACGGACCGGAACGCCCCCCTTCCCATGAGGTTTTAGTCGCCCCCACTCCCCCGGCTCATACCTGCTGTCCACAAGGCTCCCATGTGGCCGCCATCTTTCTTTCCAGAGGGAGGAGGGCGGAAGGGAGCAACACCCTTTCCCCTCTGGGCAGAAATGATTGCCTGGATTAACGCATAGTCCTATCACTTTTCTGCTCCAAGCTGCTGGGTTCTGCATTAAGCCCTTGTGCTTCTGGGGCTGTGGCCGTGCTGGAGAGCCACTCGTGGGGGGCAACTGGTGACCTCGGTAGGGCGTGAAGGACGGACCGGAACGCCCCCCTTCCCATGAGGTTTTAGTCGCCCCCACACTCCTGGCTCATACCTGCTGTCCACAAGGCTCCCATGTGGCCGCCATCTTTCTTTCCAGAGAGGAGAGGGCGAATGGGGCAACACCCTTTCCCCTGGCAGACTTGATGGCCTGGATCAACGCATAGTCCGTTCACTTTTCTGCTCCAAGCTGCTGGGTTCTGCATTAAGTCCTTATGCTTCTGGGGCCGTGGCTGTGCTGGAAAGCCGCTCGTGGGGGGCAACTGGTGACCTCGGTAGGGCGTGAAGGACGGACCGGAACGCCCCCCTTCCCATGAGGTTTTAGTCGCCCCCACTCCCCCGGCTCATACCTGCTGTCCACAAGGCTCCCATGTGGCCGCCATCTTTCTTTCCAGAGGGAGGAGGGCGGAAGGGAGCAACACCCTTTCCCCTCTGGGCAGAAATGATTGCCTGGATTAACGCATAGTCCTTTCACTTTTCTGCTCCAAGCTGCTGGGTTCTGCATTAAGCCCTTGTGCTTCTGGGGCTGTGGCCGTGCTGGAGAGCCGCTCGTGGGGGGCAACTGGTGACCTCGGTAGGGCGTGAAGGACGGACCGGAACGCCCCCCTTCCCATGAGGTTTTAGTCGCCCCCACACTTCCGGCTCATACCTGCTGTCCACAAGGCTCCCATGTGGCTGCCATCTTTCTTTCCAGAGAGGAGAGGGCGAATGGGGCAACACCCTTTCCCCTCCGGCAGACTTGATGGGCTGGATCAACGCATAGTCCGTTCACTTTTCTGCTCCAAGCTGCTGGGTTCTGCATTAAGTCCTTGTGCTTCTGGGGCCGTGGCTGTGCTGGAGAGCCGCTCGAGGGGGGCAACTGGTGACCTCGGTAGGGCGTGAAGGACGGACCGGAACGCCCCCCTTCCCATGAGGTTTTAGTCGCCCCCACACCCCCGGCTCATACCTGCTGTCCACAAGGCTCCCATGTGGCCGCCATCTTTCTTTCCAGAGGGAGGAGGGCGGAAGGGAGCAACACCCTTTCCCCTCTGGGCAGAAATGATTGCCTGGATTAACGCATAGTCCTTTCACTTTTCTGCTCCAAGCTGCTGGGTTCTGCATTAAGCCCTTGTGCTTCTGGGGCTGTGGCCGTGCTGGAGAGCCGCTCGTGGGGGGCAACTGGTGACCTCGGTAGGGCGCGAAGGACGGACCGGAACGCCCCCCTTCCCACGAGGCTTTAGTCGACCCCACACCCCCGGCTCATACCTGCTGTCCACAAGGCTCCCATGCGGCCGCCATCCTTCTTTCCAGAGAAGAGAGGGCGAATGGGGCAACACCCCTTCCCCTCTGGCAGACCTGATGGCCTGGGTTAACGCATAGTCCTTTCACTTTTCTGCTCCAAGCTGCCGGGTTCTGCATTAAGTCCTTGTGCTTCTGGGACTGTGGCCGTGCTGGGGAGCCGCTCGTGGGGGGCAACTGTTGACCTCAGTAGGGCATGAAGGAAGGACTGGAACGCCCCCCTTCTCGTGAGGTTTTAGTCGCCCCCCACACCCCCGGCTCATACCTGCTGTCCACAAGGCTCCCATGCGGCCGCCATCCTTCTTTCCAGAGAAGAGATGGCGAATGGGGCAACACCCTTTCCCCTCTGGGCAGAAATGATGGCCTGGGTTAACTCATCGTCCGTTCGCTTTTCTGCTCTAAGCTGCTGGGTTCTGCATTAAGTCCTTGTGTTTCTGGGGCTGTGGCCGTGCTCCAAACTTAAGTCTGACTTTCAGGGAGAAAGATTGGGTGGTTTACTTCTCATTGATCACTTTGTATATAGAGAGATGCGGGAACTTGTGGGTGATCTCGGCTCTTTTTGGAACCTGTTTTTTCTTTTTTTTTTTTTTCCTCCGGGATCCCGCACCCTCCATGTGTTCCTTCTCTTATGCTGAACGCTTCAAAGATGGCGCTGGGGGGCGGGCTGTGGGCGTGACTTCCGGAATCAGAGGTTACCTGGGAGGTGTAGTCCGGCAGATTTGAGAAAAAGTCCTCGTTCCCGCATACTCGAGCTGTGTTTGTAGAGGCTTCTGGTCACCGGGGTTCCATCTGGGGGAGGCGGGATGCGGCACCTACTCCATCTGGAACTTGCGGGTGATCTCGGCTCTTTTTGGAACCTGTTTTTTCTTTTTTTTTTTCCTCCGGGATCCCGCACCCTCCATGTGTTCCTTCTCTTATGCTGAACGCTTCAAAGATCAACATATAGTATTTTCTGAGTGGGATCATGATTTCTGCTGAGGACGAAGACTGATCAAGCTGAGGAAGCTCAGAATGGACAAATATTAGCAAAAAAGTAGCACTTCAGTACTATTCTCCTGTTGTTCATCGATTTGCTTGAGCAGGCACCAGTAATGTCTCGAATGTGAGACTTGTTGTTACTGTTTTTTGGCTTATAGAATACGTCATGGTAGCTTGCCAGGCTCTGCCATGTGGGTGGGATACTCTCGGTAGCTTGTTCGGCTCTCCAAGAGGAATGAAACCCAGGTCAGCCGCATGCAAGGCAAACACCCTACCCGCTCTGCTGTCGCTCCATATTAGCAAATATATAAAGGTTTTTTTTTTTTTTCAAAATCAGACCACTCTTATAAGAATGCAGTGAAGGGCCTTCTTCACAGCCACTCCTAGAGGCGTTCCTTTAGCCATTCTCACTGAATGGCCTCATTTGGCTTAGACCAACAGAAAGTCCATGGCTTGACTTGGCAAGTAAGACATGTTTCATTGATGCCTCAATAGGTTTGGGTAGTGGCAAAGAGGATTATTTAGACATTTGGATGCCTGCTAATGAGTAATGACAGCAATTTAGTGAGTGCCAAAATTGTTTGGCATTTGAGACTGACATCTGTGAAATTCAGACAGGTCTTTCAAGAGTAGAGAAGGTATAATTTGTAGACAGAAACTACCATCACAGCTTTGGGACAAATTATAGGATGAGGTCAATGAAGTGTAAGCCCCTGGATCTTTTGCTCACTTTACTAAAAAAAAAAAAAAAAGAAAAGAAAAAGCATAAGTGTGTGTGTGTAGTACAAGGATTAAACTCAGGGCCTTACACAGTAAGTAAGGCCCGTGTTCTAACTACTGAGTCACATACCTGGCTATATCTTCAAATCAGATGTTTTTTAATTATGTGAAGGTAGTCAATTGTGAGACCAGTTCCAAAAGTGAGTGAAATGTTCTTGGAAACTCTAACTTTCCCTGGGAAACATCTGCTTTCATTGGCGTCAGCGATCTACAACCAACATATCCAGAAAAATAGCTTCACTGGTTGGATTGCTTCTTTTCAGATACCAGAAATCTGCAGTGGCTGCTTATTTAAAATTTTTTTTTTGCCAAAAATTTGAGGAAAGCAGAATGCACCCAGAACAATAGAAAACAGTGTTTCTGTTCCCCACAATTGTTTAAATAAAGCAAAAGGAAATATTCATTCCTCAGATAGCATCATGTGAACAGTCAAAAAAGTCACATGATTAATTTTTAAAGCATTTCCTTCAAAGAGCACTTGGCAAATAAAACTTGGGAGAGCTTTGGAGCACAGAACGTTTCTTTATGATTTAGGCTCACAATCAGAGAGTAATCTTGAAATTAGCTTTGTGCCCTAAGAGAGTTAATTATTAATCCATTGCTAAATACAAGATTAAACTGAAATAGCTGAGGAAAACCTTGGTGACAAAAGCCCTTCCACGCTCATTTTACTGAAAAAAAAAAGTTAAAAAAAATAATGAACCTAGTCTGTTGGGAGAGACTTGGTTATAATTTACAGGTTAGTAAGTTGCAAGAACTCAACTTTTCTTCTAAGAAAATGTGTAAGTGGTTTCATGATAAAAATGAATGATGGAGAAACACATCTGAAGACATATCTGTTCTGAAATTGGAAGTTCCCCAACTCTGGCATGTTCAGCCAATCCTCTCCACTCTGTACCCTGCTGCTCCTTTGAGAGTGCTCCTCTCCACACAGCATCACGTTGCAACCATAGCTACCATCCCTGGAGAAGCTGTTGTATTGATTTAATACCACAGACATTTCACACAGCATCTGTACCTTCCTCCATAATATTATCTATGAAGATAATGTTTTGTTCCATTAAAATGAAACTGCGGAGCAGTGTTCTGGTAAACCAATCATAATTAGAAAATGAATTTTCAGGTATGTCAATTTTCTTTGTTTCTTTTTGCTTTTATTAGTGAAACACCCTGAGGTACAGTAGTAGACTTACAAACTTTCATGCTTGGGTTTTGGTTATACTATGATCGAATACCCGTCCCTCCACTAGTGCCCATTCTCTACCACCAATGATCCCAGAAGCCCTCTCACCCCCCCATTCTATCTCCCCATCCGACTCTGCCTCTGTGGCAGGGCATTCCCTTTTGCTCTCTCTTTCCTTTAGGGTGTTGCGGTTTGCAATAGAGGTATTGAGTGGCCATTGTGTTCAGTCTATAGTCTGCTTTCAGCATACATCTTGCATCCTGAGCAAATTCTCCAAACACCCTTTACTTGGTGTTCCCTTCTCAATCTGAGCTGCCTTTTCCCTCAGCATGTGCACCCAACACCCAAGAATAGTTGAGATAAGTACCAGGAGGTCCAGGTATGTCAATTTTCATAGGATAATCTATCCACCATCACTTCACCTAAGCTCTGAACTTCAACAACCTGTTCACACCACTTGTATATATTAAATTGGATGGTTTCAAAATGTCACCCATGTAGGAACTCAGAGTGGTTGAGAAGTCCCCATTTGATGGTTGTCCAACTCTGAATGTGCAATCCCCTGAGGTATGTGGACTCCATGGCTTGGTGGTCTCCTTTCTACTGACACTATGGCTCTCCTGTAGTCTATGTCTAATCCTGCCCTTGGACCTTCACATCTACTATTCACATCCCTTATGTTTACCTATTAGTCTGATAATAACCATCAACCAAACAAAAACCCTAGTCTGGATTTAGTTCCTTTTTTGAATGCTCAGTCATCTGGATTCATGCATTTTCAGGCTTACAACATGAGCAGGCTGGAGCGATAGCACAGTGGGTAGGGCGTTTTCCCTACACGAGGCCCACCTGGGTTTGATTCCTTTATCCCTCTCAGAGAGCCCAGCATGCCCTCAAGGCAGAGCCTGGCAAGCTCCCCATGGTGTATTTGATATGCCAAAAACAGTTACAAGTCTCACAATGGAGACACTACTGGTGCCTGCTTGAGCAAATCGATGAACAAGGGGTGGGGGGCAGTCTACAGTGCTACCAACATGAGCATGGCATGTCCTTGCCTGTTACCTTTTAGCAACACTCTGTTTTCTGACTATCCTGCTTCCTTTCCTACCTCCGTTTTCCATTACACAAGGGAGCACACTCCTGTCTCTTTCTTTATCCATAGACTGCTCTGCATATAGACTTGGGATATTAAATGTACTGATAATGACTATGAATTAGAGTTAATCCCATATATTAATTTTTAAAGTCAAAGACCTAAAATAGAAACACAATGACTTAAATCGATATAACAGAAAAAAGTGCTTAAGTTGAGAGATGTTAAAATGATGAAAGGAGAGGCATATACCTCCGTAGAAATGAGTCTACAGATACCTTTTAAAAATGGGAAAACTACATGATCCAGCAATACTACTTCCAGACATCTATTTGTGGGATATGAAAACACTAACTTAAAAGGTATCTGCATCCCTGTGTTCCAACAAGCATTAAATAATAGAGCAAACATTGAATCAACCCAGATGTCCATAAACAGATGATTAGATGAAGAGGCAGACTTTTGCCTACTCAATAGAATATCTTTTTATTCTGTTAATTAAAAAAATTGCTTATTAGGACAAGATGCAGTAACTTGAGGTGATGATGCTAAGTGAAACAAGTCAGAAAATGAAAGAGAATCACTGGTATTTGATTCACATGTATAGTGGAAATGACTAAAGAAACACAAGGGGGATAAACAAGACTAACTCAGATTCTACAATGTTTACTGGAGTGAAAGAAGTAGAAAGATAATAAGAATTGGTCCTTATGTATGTTGGGAAGCATATTTTGATTGTCTGATGATGCTAAAACAAATAGAGGTAGAATGCTGTATTTCTGATATCCTACAGTATTGTGAACCAACAACAAACACTTAAAAAAAAGTGGAAAATGAATATGCATCTAAAATTTAAAAAATAGATATGCTCTAACTATCCAACATAGGTTAAATAAGTGGTACATATAATATCAAAAGTGGGGGCAACACTAATTTTCTGATTTGACTTCTTTTTTTTCCTTTTTTTTCTTTTCTTTACTTTTTCTTTCTTTTTTTTTTTTTTGGTTTTGGGTAACACTTCGGAGTGATCAGGGACACAACCAGCTCAGTGTTTGGAGGATAATATGGTGCCAAGGATTGACCCCGGGTCTCCCTAAAGCTAAAGCAAAGCATACATATGTTTAACCCATTGAGCAATTCTTCTGTCTCCCACTTCCCCTTGAAAATTTTGGAGTGATTTCAATTGCCTGTGAGTTTTTCTTTTTTATTTTATGATCAAACAGGCGCTTTTCCTTCCTCTTTCTTCTGTCTTCTAACTAAATCTGATGGTAATTTTCTATATCATTTTCTCTTCCTCTGAACCTGCTGAGATAGTCATGGGACTTCAGGCTATAGAGAATATAATGAATAACCCTCCACAGTCAGTAGGAGCATTGCTTTTTAATATACATTTGCAGATCAACTTTTTGAAAAAAAAAACTCTTGATTCAACGAGCTGGGTATATTTTTGAAATGATCGAAAGAGTCTTTGCATAACTGAAATTAAATCCATTATTTCTAAGTTTAATCTTTGCCATCTTTCCAAAGCAAGGCAGGTAAGAAGGGATTAATGGGAAATTGGGGCTGCCGTAGAGATGTACAGATCCTTGGGCTGTGTTTCTCAAATGACCTGCACTATTTTAATCCAATGTAATTTACTTGGTTGTAGCTGAAAGACAGAATGGCCTTTAAATCCCCTTCCAACATTTCTGCCCAGGTAGCACTTTCTCATTTCTTTCCATCTTACTTTATCTGTAGATAGCAGGTGAAAATGTGTTAAGGAGCTGCTGGGATTACCGTTTCTTTTCTTAATAAGTGTGAGTTCAGGAAGTGACACTTGTCATTTTCCTCCTTCCTCAAATACTTCAGTCCTCGTAGGAAAGTAATAGTTATATCCGAGGAATGCACCGGGCCAAGCAAGAGCTTATTATACATTAGTTTTGCATATTCTATTGAAAAATGCGTTCTCCCACTGCACCACTAAAATGCTTCTTTCTCATCCTTAGTAAGCCCCGTACACTGGGTAAGAAAAATAAATGAATAAATGATTTGATAATAATCATTGAAAAAGGTTTTAAAATGGCAAGTGATTTGTGATGATCGACTGAATATTTCCATATCGTTAATTTTATACAACTTTTTTAATCATAAAAAAATGCTCAGGGTCTACTACTCCTACTTCTTTGGGATTGGCACTCGGAAGTATTTGGGGGACCATATGCATATTGAATTTGTGTGGGCTTCCTGCAATGCCAGTTTCTCAACTGCTGTATGTTTCACCAGCCCCAGTTTTATTTTTTTTTATTTTTTGCTTTTTGGGTTACACCCCATGATGCACAGGGGTTACTCTTAGATTATGCGCTCAGTAATTACTCCTGGCAGTGCTCGGGGGACCACGTGGGATGCTGGAAATTGAACCTGGGTTGGCCGCATGCAAGGCAAATACCCTACCTGCTGTGTTATTGCTCCAGCCCCAGGTTTTTTATTTTTAATGAAACAATACGGATATTAGAATGAGGAGTATTTAACAATAAATCTTAGCATTCCTTCCATTTTTTTCCATCCTCTACCCCACATCCCAGCACTCTTCCGATACCGATTTTTCACCGGTATCATACCTCAGCATACTGATTGAATGAAAAGTGTACACACTGTCACACTGTCCTCCCGTTGCTCATAGATTTGCTCGAGCAGGCCCAGTAACGTCTCCATTGTGAGACTTGTTACTGTGTTTGGCGTATCGAATACGTCATGGGTAGCTTGCTTTGCCGAGTGGGTGGAATACTCTCAGTAGCTTCCGGCCTCTCCGGGATGGGTGGGGGAATTGAACCAGGCTCGGCCGGGCCAGCGGTGAGCAAGGCAAATGCCCTATCACTGTGCTATCGACACTATCTGTTATTAGAAACAGATATTCCGTGGCTTCAGTCCTGCAGTTGTGCTCCATAAGCACATTGACAAGGACACACTGAGAACTCAAAGAGGTCCTGGTATAGGAGTAGATGGAAAGGGGAGACAAGAGGTTGGTACATGGGGATATTTTGGTGACTGTTCACTTGATAACTGAGAATCTTAGTCTGCTACTTAACACCAAGTCTTTGGATTAGAAAGAGCATATGAATACTGCACACATAAATCTGCCCCCACAGCTGACATATTTTTCTCTTTCTTCTTTTCTGTCTACCTTGACTTAAATAATATTGAGACACCCTAGCCTTATTTTTTCCCTCAAGAATCCATAATAGGGCCTGAGTGTACAGCGGCTAGGGTACTACTTGCATCCGACCAGCTGCAGTTTGATCTCTGGCATCGCAGAGGGTCTGCTCAGTCCACTAGGAGTGACCCCTGAGTGCAGTTAGGATTAAACCCTGAGTACTGCCGGGTCTGACCCCCAAACAGAACAAAACAAAAAATAATCCACAATATCAGTGTTGAATATTCCCCAGCTACTTCTATTCAACAGAATTTGGCTTATTGTTTTAAAGACTTTCTGGTGTTATCAAAGTTATTAAAAAGTGGGGCTGGAGCAATAGTCCAGTGGGGAGGGCATTCTCCTTGCATGAAGCTGATCCGGGTTTAATCCTCAGCATCCCGTATGGTCCTTTGGGCACCAAAAGGAGTAATTCCTGAGTGCAAAGTCAGGAGTAACCCCTAAGAATCACTGGGTGTGAAATCAAAGGTCAATAAATAAATAAATAAAGTTTTAAAAGGTTATAAGATAAGTATATCAGGTGAGCCAATGATATACCTCAACTGGTAGAGCACATGTCCAGTCCTCAGTTTGATTCTCAGAATCTGAGAATTCTTCGAGCTCTGCCAGTTGTCATCCCTGTAGAGCAAATATTTTCTAAATTTGCAAAGAACTTTCACACAGTATTTCACTGAGAGTCCAAGAGGATACAAGCTCAGCAAGGTTTAGTGATTTTCCAAAAATCCAAAGTGAAGTATCATGTTAAGCGAAATGAGTCAGAAAGAGCGTGATAGACACAGAAAGATTGCATTCATCCGGGAAACATAAAGCAACTAAATGGAAGACTAACACCCAGGAGTGGCCGAGATTAGTATCGGGAATTTTGCTCCATGACTTGGAGGCCAGCCACATATGCTATGGGAAAAGGAAGCTCAGATAGAGAAGAGAGCACCAAATAATGGGTGTTGGGAGGATCCTCCCATTGTGGGAGATGCATGCTGAAAGTAGACTATAGACCGAACATGATTGCCACTCAATGCTTCACTTGCAAACCACAGGACCCAACAGGAGAAAGAGAGAACAAAAGGGAATGCCCTGCCACATAGGCAGGGTGGGATTGGGGGACGGGGGGTGGGAGGGATGCTGGGACCCGTGGTGGTGGAGGATGGGCGCTGGTGGAGGGATGGGTACTTGATCATTGTATAACTGAAACCCAAGCACAAAAATTTGTAAGTCTATAACTGTACCTCATGGTGTTTCACTAATAAAAAAAATTTTAAAAATATCCAAAGTGAAGACAGCACAATGTGGGGTAGGAGGAAGTGGGTGGGAAAAGAGAAGTCAGTTCAGTACCTCTCGTTTGCTGCAGAGATCTGTAGCATTTACTGAAAGAACTTTCCATGGTAATGCTATAAAAGTAGCGGAGGAAATGGAGGATTTATTAGCAATTCCTAAAACAGTCCTAATATAGTTCCTTTTCCGTATTAGGAAAGCCCAGCTGATGGAGAGATGAGCTTGCCCAACTGCCCTAAGGATCTGGGATCTGACACCAGAGCATCTGATCTCAAACTCTACCTCTCTTCTCTGATTTTCTTGTAGTCTTACCATTTGACAAGGCAAAGAAGGACGGTACATTATTCAGAATTCGCAGTAAGTTTGAAATGAAGGAGTCTGCCATTTGCAGTAAGTCATCATTTAAAGCTGCCTACTTTTTTGGGGGGGTGGGGTGCAACTAGCCATGCTTGTAGCTGGCTGCACTATGCCAGATAAGACACACATTTTTATTGCAATATACTTTGCCACTGTTACCAATTATTCCCTAAACTTATTTCAAGACTTTCTTTGCACGGTCAGTCAGGTGATTTTCTCAGTGATCACGTGAAATTATAGGTTGGTTGTCCATATGGAACATTCCTCCATATGTCTATGTAAAGATACACCACTTACCACCATCACTGCCTTCTACCTTCCATTGGGACTTCCTTTATTCCTTACTCCTTTTTTCGTCGTTGTTATTTTATTTTCACTTTGACTCCCTCCCATCTATTCACTGTCTTCCTGAATTTGTACCAAGGACACTGATTTTGAAATTGTGTTCTCTGCTATTCCTCCACTGTTGGCCCACAGACTGCTGGTGGGTCTGGGGATAAGTATTGGAACCAGCCTCTCTTGAGTATCAGAGTTCAGTGGAGAGAAGAAACATTATTTAAGAATCTCAGGGAACAAATGCAAAATCACAGGCATTATGATCACCAGGGTGGAAGGTGCAAGAGGATTTGGCTTGATGGCCGGTCCCCAAAGCTCCCCCGAGAAATGACAGGTGAGCAGACATATGGATGAAAAGGAAGAGAGCAAGGAAGATGAGCAACACTCATGTAATGAAGGACATGGCAAGAGAATGGTCATGCAGAGAGAAGGGATAGAGCAGATGCGCAGGCCACCTATGAAAACAGGGGAGAAAAGTGGGGTTTGGGGATGGAGGGAGGAAATGGGAGAAACAATGGCCTGTTGAGACATGGCTGTTCTGTAAGCGACAGCACTGTGTCCACCAGCTGGACCTTGAACAGAGGCGAACCCCAGTTCCCAAAGGCCCTGATCGACTCTGCACACTCACAGCTTTCCTTCCAGTGAAAAGGACTCAAAATCAAGGTAGTCTTCGCTGTGGTTGTTCCAAATGGATGGGGGCACCAAATTTCCTCATGACAATAAATCTCGATGTTTATGCCCATGTCTGACTAGCATGGAGGCAGGATTAATTTATTTTAAAAAATTATGCATTGAATTAAATTACGTATGAGTATAATGGATTATAAATCACATGGTGTGAACTATGCACTTTTTCTCATGTGCCTTAATATGGAGCAGGGTTATTTACAAATTTATAGGTCTGTAGTAATAGCTGCAGCCTACAGTGTGTAGAAAAATTCATTTATATATTTCTATTTTTTTTCTCTAACACTGGCTAGTAAGAATTTTACTTTTGCATTTGTGATGGGCACCTCAATACTTGTGCCTTCTCAGTAGCTAAGAATTCAGGTATCATTTCATTTTCAAATTAGAAGAGACTCTTTTGGGTCAGCATTCTTTTTTTCCTTTCCTTATGTCTCTGCAAACAGCCTTATCTTTGTATTCAGACAAAGTAAGAATCTCTCATTTATCTGTTGGTTTGGGGACCACATATGGTGGTGCTCAAGGCTTACTCCTGGCCCTGCACTCAGTGATTACTCCTGTTGGGATCACTGGACCGTGTGGATGCCGGGGATTAAATTCAAGTTGACTGCATGCAGGGAAGGTGCTCTACATGCTGTATTATCTTTCCAGATCCATCCCCCTAAATCTATCCTTTATTAAGAAGGATCTGGAAATTAGTTTTTTCTGAGAAAGGTGATCAGGTATGTAATAATTCTTATAACTTCTACCCCAAATACTGCTTATAGTTGTCAAAATTTGACTTACACTTGTGAAAAGAGTTTTAATACTATGGAGAATATTGAAGGAAATTAGGAGGCATCTCCATACCAAGGACAAATAGGATTTGTAAGAACTGAGCTATAAAACAGGCCTGGCAAGATGAGAAACAATATCCGCTAAATCCTGAAATAAGCAGCATTTTGAAGTTCATTCATGTCAACTAGAACGATGATGATAAAGCATAAACAGTACATCTGGTAAAGAAGAGAAATGAGAATTAGATCCTAAAGAGAATTTGAAGTATCAGAACATAAGCTTGGGGAACCAGAGAACAGAACAGTGTCTGTGTGGCACTACCAAGCACAAGAGACCAGGCAAGGAGAGGCTTTCTTTGTCAGGAAGTCATTCTTTGACTTCCGGGAGAGAGAAGTAAGAATGAGTCAATATAACAAAACGTACTTCAATATGCTCCTTCCTTCCTCTGTACCACGATTTCATGTTCCCATACTGCAAATCACTATAAAACTTCTGCATGAAATAGTTATGAGAAAATACTTATAACCACAGGGTGCTATGTGCTTGGTCACCAGTAGATCTTCGCTTTGTTGTGAAGTGTTGATCTTTACAGGATTCCCCTATGGACTTGTCATCCAGTGAGGGACAGCCCAACCCCTTGGGAGCATCTGCAAATGGCAATCTCCTGAGCTCCATCTAGGATCAATTTGAAAATAAATTCTCCATGGGAGTATGGTGCTACCAACAGATTAACCTGTGGGGCAAGTGCATCAGCAGCCTGATGGTGCCTTCTGACTTCCAGATACCCCAAAATTGCTGCTGTGCCTTTGGCCAGACCCCAACAACTTGGGTCCAAGTTTACCAAGAAATTAAATGGCCAAAAGTTAGGTATGTGATATACACATCCACAAACCACCTCCAGCTCAGCTCTATAAAATCATTTATTGGCCTTTTTTCAGAGACCCATAAATCTCGAAAGAGATCAAAAGATGCAGTTAGGGCCTATAGCACAGAGGTAGGCGGGAACCTGCGGCTGAGAGCTCTAGGCCCGCTTGGATTGGGACTGGGCCTCCTCCCCCCAGGCCCCCAGTTTTCTAGTAGCTTGGTAGTCACACTCACAAACTGCCCCCAGTGCCATGTAATCTCATCAACGGCTAAGACCCAGGAACTATAAGTCAAAACTCCCAAAAGAGAGTGCCGCAGAACCTCCTGACTCTGCACCAGGCTGTCTTCACTGGGGCGCCCAAGAGGGGGACAGGTGAGAAGGGACCCAGATGTGGCAGTCAAAAACCTCTACAACCCAACCACCACCACACTCAAGGCTGTTCCACATGTGCTCAGGATGAGACTCATGCATGAGTCCTAGGGAACCCAGTAATGCAGAACTTTGTGACCTTGGACTCTGGACTCAACGGGACCCAGAAGCAGAGATCCTCTGCCTTTTCCCCCCAGTCTCCAGAGATCCAGGACTGACGCCCATAAGCCATCTCCTGCCAGCGCCAGATAATCTCACCATCCTTCACCATCCAGATCACACGGCTGCTTCTCCCGAAAGGGAACATAACATGAGGCCCCCATAACCATGCCACCAGACTGCACCAGGCTTATTTCTCTTGGAGCGCCCTAGAGGGAGGCAGGTGAGAGCCCTCCCCACCAAGGGACCCAGCTCTGGCAGCAAAAAACCCCCACAACCCAACAACCACCACACTCAAGTCTGCTCCCCATGTGCTCGGGCTCAGCCTTACATATGAGTAAACATATTCCTGTACCATGCAGCCATGTGACATATCATAAAACATTCCCCACCCATTCTCCATAATTACCACACCATATTTTATGGGGTTAAGATAGTAGGCAACAAATAATAGAGGGAAACATATATACATGTATATAATGCATATATACATATTTTAAGATACACACACACACATATATCAAAGCTCACATCACCCAAACTTTAACAACATGTTAGTGATATCCTGCAGAATGTCTTAATGGCTCCTGCCAAAACAGAACAATCTACACACTGATTCCTATATAAACACTTTTTTGTAAGCATGTTCAGCAGTTCTCCATAGCAGACAATACGAAATAAATTATTTTGATTGTGTTTTGGGACAGGGATTGGGGTTTGGAATGGAAACATCCCAAATTTGATGATAAGGTGTAAAGGTGGTGTAATTGGTGTTTGAGTATTGAATGTAATAAAACATTGTGAACTAACTTATAAAATAAAAAAATTTAAAAAAGGTAATGTGGAGTTTATGCCTAATTCAGTCAACTTAATCAATCGCTGAATAAATAGCAGTGCTCCTACGTTATTAAAAAAAAGAAGAAAATAAATTCACCAGGTAGAAACACACAGACATGGGCTCAAACATACCCAGGATACTTTGAACATTGTTCAAGTGTTACCAAAAAAATCAAAGATATGAAAACCAATGATGGACTTTAAGCCTCAAATTCCACAAAAAATAGTAAGAAAATATTTACTACAACATAGAATCAAGTGACAAATTGTATGATGTGAATAATTGTTGATGCGGAAGTTCAGAGCAAAAGAACAAATATTGATGCAGAGCTCAGAGCAATGGGACAATACTCTGAAGTGATAATGTTCTGAAATAGATGTATAAAAGGAACATACAAATGCTAAAGTTTTCCACCTCTCCCCTAAATCACCGCATATATATCTCAAGGGTTTGATATGGTTATTTCATGACTATGCCCATTTTACAGATGACAGAAGTGAAGTCCAAAAAGTTTAAGTTTCATCTCTAAAAGAGGGTGTCCATGCTTTGTCTTGGACTATTCCCTGTAGACGGGTGAGCACAGGTCACATGAGCGGTAGCTTTCTCATCCTGACACAATGCGAATCAGCATAGGACTTGGGTTAACACAGTTAGTAACCTACTTTCCACGTGATTAGTTTCCCTAATATTAGGTTTTAGGGAGCCGTTCATATATTTTTTAAGTAGTAGGATTATAAAATTACTATGCCTACTCTTCAAAACAGATGATTGGTCCATCACAGAAAAAAGTAAGTCAAAAAATGTTTAGTAACACAAACAAGCTCAAAAACTCAGAACAGAACAAGCAACTAGAAAACTGGGCTCACTGGATTTTAGAACTAGCACTGACCTCAGCACCTTTGAATCCAGGGACAATCAAGAAAGTATGAGAAAAATCAAAGGACTCACTAGCATCAGAAACCAAGGTCTCTTTAATTTCATGCTCTTGCATGGAACATAGTCATTGTATAAAAAAAAAGGGAATTGTTCATTCTGTAGGAGCTGAATATCATAAATTATGTATTTTCACATTACTATGTCCTGGCTCGTTTGCTACCATTTTTTAACCAAATCCATGGGAGAATATACCTAGTATCTATCTATCTGTGTGTCTATATAGAAATGTGTTGATATATTTATAAAAACCTTATAGATGATGACCCTAATAATATGTTTTTACTCTCTTGTGCATCTTCCTATTATTGTTATTCAAGGAGTTTTTATCTATTGGTTTTACTATGCTTCTAAACAAATTAATATTATAATGAACTTCATTAGATTTTCTATGTGAGGTCGTACACTATATTCTCAATATAATTTCCTATATTATATTGTTATCAATTAAATGCTTTGGGAACTGTATTGCATCTATGCAGTTTTCCAGAAATGCACTCTGACAATATCTTGCTTGTTTCCTAAAAGCAATAAGAAAGTAGCCTATATGGAACATTTATATACTAGAGTTTCAGTGCTCCCGCAAATTGGCAGATTGAATCTCTTTCTCCATTCCCAAACACACACACCCCTGCACAACAGAATGCCTCCTTTCAGCTGTGTATTTTATAATAAATCTATTTTCAAAAGGGCTTTGTAAGCAGTACTGCATTTTTGGAAAAAGGAATGTTACAAGTCTAGAACTAACTTTCATCTAAAATTCTTTAAGTGATAAAAACTTGATTCTCATTTAACTTTTCAAGGTGGAGGGCTAATGTTAGACAAGGTACACACAGATTTTACTAGCAAATGATGAATTATGTTGCCTTTATATATATATATATATATATATATTTTGGAGCTGTAACTTCAATGGGCTCCATGTCCAGCTGATCTTTTAGCTCTAAAAGAAAAGTGACCATATAGTAATGATAGAAACAGTCATTGCCCAGGAACTGAATGCTGTCTGCCTCTTTGACGAATGGAGTAATGAGGATCCAATCAGAGACATCCCACCAAGACAATTTTCACCAAATTATCCAGACAGACATGGCTTGGATACCCAGGAGCAAATCCAAGAGCGACATTGCAATCTCAATAGTGTGTTTACACAAATATTGTGACATCAGTCCTCCTTCTGGAGTCATTAGACAGAAGAGGATATTAGACAGAAGGGGCCCCTAGAACGCTGGACTGCAGAAACAACAAGGAATCTGGGTTCGTCAGAATCAAGTGACTTAGCAGGTACGTGCTGTGGGTTGCAGAGCTTCAGCAGAAAACCTGGGAGTCTCTTGCGGTCGTGAGGGGAAAGTGAGATGAATGACACTCACAGTTGTGGCAGGTGGACCCGCTGTAGCCCGTCTCATCACAAGTGCATTTGAAGCTGTCCCATGTTTGTGAGCACTTCCCGCCATGCTCGCAGTGATTGGGCACACATCTGTCAGAGAAAGAGACAAACAGAAATAAACCAACAAACAAAGGAGATTCACGAGTGGCCAAATTCCAAGCTGCCTGTTCAATATATCATTTCTGTGCCAGGTTGCCTTCCCAAGGCAATTAATCCTTGTTAGTTTAAGCAGATTAATATGATTCATGATGGAAGGTGCCAAGCGCACAAAAGATGATATATCGCTGGCCTGGTGTTTCCCATTTTCAAGTCAACAGTGGAAATGAACAAACAGTTGAGAGATTCATTTGCATATCAGAGATTCGTTTTATTTTCCTTTTGCACAAAAACAAAGACACCAGCTAAATTTTCTCCTGGTGGGAAATGGAAGATAAGTCATCATCTTGTTTCCAGTTCTTTTTTTTTTTTTTGGTAAATGCCAATACCAAGTCAGGAAGGAGGACTGACCGAATTTCTCACGGCAATTTCTGTTGTAGACATAATGTCACCATAACAACAGCGTTAGAAGAAAAGATTCTTAAGTTTTCTTTATGCTTCCCTAAGCTTCCTTGCTAAGGAAGTCCGGTTTAAGGCGGAAACAAGGGAAGTATGGCGAGAAATACAAGTTTGTGTGAGCATCTTTACACATTTACTAAGATATAATTTAAGTTTTATAAAACTCAATCTATCATTTAGAAATGGTCCAATTAATCTGACTTTATAAGTATTTTTAAATTTGGAGATTATTTTCACAAACTAAATAACAAATAAGCAGAAGTTCAGCAAATGGGTGATCATTTCCAGGGCTAAATTTCGGAATTAAATGAGGCCCCCTAGCCACTGTGAAGTTAAGACTCATTCTGAAACATTCCTGTTTTAAGAGTTCAAACCTTTACTTTTCTCCCATTTTGGTCCTCTTCTCCCTCCCAAGTATTCTGTCTCCAACTTGCCCAAAACCTGATTGATTATAATCTTGATAAAGACGCTCACAGACAGCAAAGATATCGATTGTTCTCTATTAGCATTCACAAAAGATTTCTGGATTTTTAACAATAAACTCTAAAATAGACAGGTCTTCCAAATTAAACTAGCAGAATTGATCACAGTGAATTGCATATAATTGACTTAGTCACCCAATAGGGAAGGAATCCTTTAATCATGATGCCCTAGTCATTTCCTGCTACAAATCTGAGAGGGTCGGTCTTCTCTCTCCAGACCCATTTCAGGTGTATCGTCAGCCATGCATGGCAGAATTAGCATGGATTCCAACACCAGTGTGGAAATGCTGAGCTTCCACAACTCTGCAAACTTTCAGTCACACAGCAACTAAGTACGTGATAAGTGCACAGCACTGTGGAAAACAAGATAAGTGGAATCCTCCGCTGCCTCTCAAAAGTTGACAGTTTAGGAGACTAGATGTGTTACACTCATGGAAACTCTCACATATGATGCAAATAAAAAGTCTCTTAAGCAGAGCTTCCTTCAGAATGCTTTGAGTTCAGCAAACTGAGCTCTGCCAATGGTTACCTTGTGTATTCCCTATCCTGGCCAAGTAGTTCTAAAGAAGAAACGTTCTAATTTCTAAATATTGGAGCATTCTAATTTAATTTTTAAATTAGGGAATAAACTTAGAGAATATAATTTTAAGCTAGGATGTGAGGGGCTGGAGCAATAGCACAGCGGGAAGGGCATTTGCCTTGCATGCGGCTGACCCAGATTCGATTCCTCCGCCCCTCTCAGAGAGCCTGGCAAGCTATGGAGAGTATCTCGCCACACGGCAAAGCCTGGTAAACTACTCATGATGCATTCAATGTACCAAAAACAGTAACAACAAGTCTCACAATTTGTTGTGAGACGTTACTGGTGCCCGCTCAAGCAAATCAATGAACAACAGGAGGACAGTGCTACAGCGCTAGGATGAGAGTGATTCAAATGTCAATTTTTGGCTCCATGAAAAATCTCTTACATTGAGGCTCAATCAATGGGTAGAGTTCTGAGAAGAGTTTTACCAGAGAAAACTCAACATAAGCGAGAGGATGTTAGTTCGTCTTAAGCAGGGAAGAAAAACGTGCTCTACATTTAATAGACATCTTACTATATTTCATATTCACTTGAGTACTATGTTTTTAAGACAACAATCCCTGCAGATGAATGTGAGAGAACTGACTCAAGCAAGACACAATAGCAGGCAGAATTTTATGAGCTAAAAAGAGATATAAAAGGTCACAAGAACCGGTATTCTAGCGTAGGGAAGGGTCAAATAAATATAGAGGGTTTAATAAAGTAGAGAGTGTTTCACCTGGGCCTTGAAAGAGGCACTGCATTTTTATAATTAAAACATTGAATGCCTCTCCCAGCAGGGCAAGTGTGAAAAGCAAAGACAAGGAAGTAGAACTGTGAGCGTAGGTGGCCCAGCACCGTTGGGTTCATTGTCATGGTGGCCGCCTGACAGGCACTGAGCAATGCGCAGCTGCAGGAAGTTATACAGCAATCCAGATTCTCAGCTCATGGGAGGAAACCGTGGGGAAGCCTCTACAAATCGACATAAAACTAAAAAACAACCTTGAGGCTTAATTTTGGAATCCAATACATACCACGCCTAGGTAGAGTGTATTTGCTTTCTAAATTTTTGTGGGTGAAGAAAGCTTATTAGTGAAAGCAATTTATATTCACTTATTATATCAATTGATTCTAGGGAAGACAGTGCGAACGTATACTGCATCAGAATAGAAAATCAGGTTGGAATTGAAATGAGCCCAAAGCAGAAATTATATTCCTATGATAAACATTACCGTGTGTCCACACACAGAGATGTTAAGATACATGGAAATATCATGGAAGAGTAAACGAAGAACTTCCCAAATTCAATGGTAAGGATTTCTTTAATTTTATTTCAATGAAATTTTAATAGTTGTTTTCTTAAATGAACATTTTTGGGAATTTAATTCTTCATGCTAAAGAATTGTTTTTATTTCCCAAGCTAAATGTATTCTAATGAATTTCAAACCCTAATTTTCTGGTTTTGATTTGTGTTAGTGTTTGAACCACACCCACACATGATTAGGGCTTATTCCTGTGCTTTCTGCTCAGGTCTCTCCCTCTGCATGGTGTTGGCAATTAAACCAGGAGGAAACTCCTAAGGCAAGCACCTTCCCTGCTTTATTTTTATTTTTTTTGTCTTTATGGCTTTTGTTTATTTTTTTTAAATTTTTATTAGTGAGACACCATGAGGTACAGCTGTAGACTTACAAATTTTTGTGCTCGGGTTTCAATTATACAATGATCAAGTACCCATCCCTCCACCAGTGCCCATTTCCCACCACACACCTTCCCTGCTTTAAACCCAACTGTTTACCACTATATTTAAAAATATGTTAGAATGGGTTACCAGTCAAAATAAAATTAACCTAGCTTCCTTTTTTTTAAAGATCGTTTCATTGACAGACCGTGATTTACAATGGTATTAATATCTATTATTATTTAGACCCACAATGTTACACATTATACCTACCACCAAAAGAATATCCCTCCACCCACTGCCTCTGTTCCCATCTTGTTTATCCTCCATCCCTCTCCCATTTACACCCATGGGACTTGACAGACTTAGTTGAAAGACTGGCAGGGTTTGTTTACAATGGCCATGGCCTATTGTTTTGTTTTTCTCAGAAGCAGAGTTGGAAATAGAAAGGTTTACTGGAAAATAGAATGGAAAGAAGAGGAACTCCCTAGGCATTGGAGAAACTTAGTGGAGGTCTAAGTTCTATTCCTTTGTGTTGCTTCTTTATAGTCTATTATCAAAGAGATCACGCAGTGTTTGTGCTTCAAACTTAATGTGATGATCTCCAGTTCCACCCAAATGGTAGTGAAATTTTATCTTTCCTTATCAGCTTCTCCTTTATTACTTATCTCTTCTCCTATACTTCCATGGAAGAATGCATATATGTCCAATACTCTACAGTCACATATTTTTAAATAACGATTTTGTTTGAGTATATTTGTTTGATTTAATTTACTAATTTATTGAGTCAAACCTGGCAGTGCACAGAGGTATTTCCCTGATCTCCTGCTCAGGGGATCGTAAAGTGTCAGGGATGGAATCTACACCTCCCACAAATAAAGTACATGCTCCAATCCTTTGCACTTCTCCTACGGCCCTCACTTGTACACTGTGAGACTCTTGCTGTTTGAGATTTTTATCTTATATTTCTTTGATGGCAACTTACCTAGCCTCAGGATAAGTCTTGACTGGCTGAATGAATGTATTGCTAGAAAATTCTGTATACTCAGAGGAAATATCTTGTTACTGCAAGAAATGTGGATTATACTTGATCTCAGTCTTAAATCCAGATGCCATGCAATTATTTTAGTAGACTGTAGGGAGTGTGTCTTTTGCTTTATAGTAGGTCCTGTGTTGAAAATTCAACTTCTATCAAGAATGAATCAAAATGACATGATCGTTTCAACTTGAGAATGACTTGATCAGAATCTGGGATGCATAGGGGAGGTTGGCAGGTGTCAGTTTTCTGTGGTCCCAGGGCCCAGGAAGAAGTAATGCATCTAATTAGTGCTGTCTTTAAATAATCCTAGCCTCTGAGAATCTGGAGTTAAGGAATTCTTTTCTTAACAGCAATGATTTTCAAAATCCTTGAATATCAAAATGTATTTTGTTTTATTTGTACCAATACCAATTTGTACCGGGAGCGGATTGAGCTTTCCTCCCTGCCTCAACCAGGGCTCCAGCAGCCGAAGACCTCCAGGACCAGCCACCACCATGCTGAGACCACTCTCCGCACACATGAAGGTACCGGCAGAGGGACAAAGGCATGCGGGTCCTGGGGCTGAGATCTCCAAGCCTGCTCGGATCGGGGCTGAGCATCCTCCACCCAGATCCTCCAAATTCCAGTAGGCAGGGGTCACACCCACCAACTGGCCCCCTGGCACCATGTAATCCCATCAACGGCCAAGACTCAGAGACTATAAAAACCAGCTTCCAGAACTGCACAGCCGCACTCGCGGCCGCGCAACATCTTCTTATTATGACATCTTGTTATCTCATTCCTACTTTGGACAAACTGGCAGGCTACCGAATGTAGCCTGCCCACACGGCAGAGTCTGGCAAACTCCCTGTGGCGTACCCAATATGCCAAATACCAGTAACAATGATGGGTCTCATTCTCCTAAAGAGCCTTGAATATACTCTCAGGGCTAGGATGAAGGAGACGTTACTGGGGTCTGCTCGAGGCAATTGACGAATAACAGGATGATTTGTGATTTGTGTGTACCAATACATTCGAAAAGTAAATTATTTTAAAAGTCCATACATATATCATTTGATATTAAATGATAAATTTGGACAGTGTGTCTGTAAGCAGCCTTATCAATCCTACTACAGGCTATGACAATTGCCATTCTATTTTACCCAGAAAAATCTCTCATGTCTATACTTGATCTCAATTGCAAAGCATTGATATAATTTCTGTTCGCATATGTAAGAAACTGCAAAGTATATCAGATTCATTTGTAGCAGTTCACTTTCTTTTCTACGGATACTTCCCTATTAGGCAGGAAGAGCTGGAAAATTCTCTTTTAATTCCAAAAGACGTTTATCTGACAGCCTAACAGGTATGGTTGTTTTCAGAGCATTTTAGAGGTGATTCGTATTTTTCCTACACTGGCTAAGCGTTAAGCAGCAGTAAATAAGGCAGGTGAACTGTGTCACCTTGTATCTGTGTTACCCTGCCACTACCCTGAGTAAGGTAAAACCCAGAGGCAAGCACCATAGCTACACAATGCCTAATAAGAGTGAACGTGCTGTTTTGAAAAGAATGCCTTATGGCTACAGACTGCCTGAAGAACTGATCCACAAGAGCATTGCATCTTTCTCTACATTTTACAAATAGGGCAGGTTTGTTGGAATACAGATTGTGCACAGGGGTAGGGTTCGAGATCCCATGAGGCTGATGCAGTTGCTCAGAGCACCACCCTTAACGACTCTAGGGCATATGGCTCTCTGCAGAGGGGGCTTCAAATAGGATGACACTGAAGACAGAGAAGAGCTGAGGAGACCTCCCGTGGAATGATTAGAGTGGAACTCATCAACCCTCCCCCCTCCCCTGAGACCTTTTTTTCCCATAAACGCACCTACCATACATGCATAATCCCTGCAGAGTGACACCTAGTGGTTGGGTGTGGAAAGCGCTCTTGCCCTGTCCACACCCAATCTGGCTTCGGTACTGGACACCTCATATGGTTCCCTGACCCCGGTGGGTGTGACCACAGAGACAGGAGTAAGCCCTGAGCACAGCCAGCTGTGGTCACCAAAACAAAATAAAACGAAACAACAGAATGACACACAGTTGCTGCTTTATATCTCTTTTCAGAGGTTTGATCATTTCAGAACTGGACGGAAGTGTTCAGAAAATTCACAGGACGTGTCATCCAATTACAGAGGGAGCTTGGTTTTGTTTTAAAATTACGTTCTCAGAGTTCCAACTCCATGTCTTTTTTATAGATGGAGCACTTGGGTACTTCATTGGTTTTCCCATTGATATATTTTTCCATCTTAACATGCAAACAACAACAAAAAAAACCTTGTTTTTAACCTCATAAAGGAAAACTAAAACAAAGTTAATTACATCCTGTTGTGTGAACTTGTGGAAATTATTTTAAGTGATATGTGAGCTACAGTGTCAGCATAAACAGTCCCATTATTTATGATTTTTCTTCATCTTGTCTCTATATGTTCTGTTTATCAAGTCACAGACTCATTTAGAAAAGCTGGCTTTCTTAAAAATGACTTTTCATGCAATTGGTTCTCAGAAGCATCTCCACAATCATGGTGGCATTTTCTCCAACTTAACCTATATGCTGATCTCAACAATATTTTAATACTTTCATTCTTTTACTAAGTATATTTAAATTTTGGCTGAAGCCATATTCTCGATGAAGTCTATAACAGTGCTTTTAAATTTCCTTAGTTCAACTTAAATTCTGTAGAGAGCTCATAATTCCAGCAACTGATTTAGTATGTCATTACTACATAACTTAATTTTATAGTTATATAATCAGAAAAGCTAATGTTACGTGATATTTATGATGCTCTTTCAACATCATAAATGGAGCACTTACTCATGAAAATATTTAAGTGAACAAATATTCCCAGGTGTGCAGGACCTGGGGCTGAGATCTCCAAGCCTGCTCAGATCGGGACTTGTCCTCCTCCACCCAGATCCCCTATCTTCCAGTACCTAGGCATTACAACCACCAATTACCCCTGGCTTAGCCGTGTAATCCCATCAAAGGCCAAGACCCAGAGACCATAAAACCAAGCTCTTATTGTCTAGTTCTTGCTCTTGGAGAACCTGGCAGGCTACCGAGAGTATCCTGCCCTCACAGCAGAGTCCAGCAAGCTCCCCGTTGCGTATTCGATATGCCAAAACCTAGTAACAATGATAAGACTCATTCCCCTGACCCTGAAAGAGCCTTCAATGTGGCACTTGCTAAAATCTCAGGGCTAGGACGAATGGAGACGTTACTGGTGCCTGCTCGAGGAAATCGATGAACAACAGGCTGACAGTGATATAGTGGTATTTCCTGGTTCTCTTACACACAGAATCACCATTTTCATTAAAAATAATCGAATATCTTTTTTCCATGTCTGACAATTGTGCTTTTATAAATTAACAGACCAATCATTAATTTTCACCTTGATGTATAAAATTCTAAAAATCATTTTTATTATAAAAAAGATAACTTTATCTTGTTTGTTAATTTACTTTCTGTTACAATTTCATGCAACATTCCCTATTATTTTATGAACAACCTTTAAGATCATATTAGCTTATTTAGAAGCAAAGGAAACTACAAGAAATTCAGTGAAATTAGTGGGGCCCATATCACAGAGTATGGTAGTAAGATAGTCAGGGCAAAGATGAGTATCTAGTTGTTTCAAAACTGCATCACTGGGGACTGGAGTGATAGTATAGAGAGTAGGATGTTTGCCTTGCACGCAGCCAACCTGGGTTTGATTCCCAGCATCCCACAGGGTTCCCCCGAGCACCCCCAGGAGTACTTCCTGAATGCAAAGCCAGGAGTAACCCCTGAGCATCGCTAGGTGTGACCCCCCCAAAAAAAAACTGCATCATTATCTAAAGTTACATTGTAGAATAATAATATCAAAGTTAAAACCTTTAAGAAATATATACTACACAAATGGAGAGATTTTATTTATCAGAAAACCACCAAATGAACACGGATGCATTTATTGTCTTGAAACAATATGAAAACCTGGATATATTCTCACCAAAATTTGGCTGCATCATTTTTCTGTTTCCTTAAACCTTGGGCTAAAAAGTGTGGCATATTTGCACAAAGAATAAATTGAAATCAATACTTCACACAGTATTTTTGTCGATGATTTAAAACAGTGTTGTGAATGATTTAAACAATTGCTGCTGTTCCGTTATCACCCTCACTATTTAATCCATCGCTTTTTTTTTTTTCTGGAATGCATTTTGGTTGCTTTGGAAGGCAATGCTTGCTGTAAATTGAGTAGGTCTGAAATCCCTCTATCAGAAGCAGTCCGTGATAGATGTTGTTTGCAAAAGGGCTGTAGATTTTGGCTGTAAAAGGGAAAGGACAAAAAAAAAATACCCTACAGTAATGGAGATGGAGGATTTAAAAAATGTCTGAGCAAAGGCAGGCAATCATTGCTCAGGAGACCAGACGATATAAGATCAACAGTCACACGACACGTGCTTTTGCCTTAGCTTGTCATCATTTTATTGTACTTGCACTGGATTCTGAATTTCTTAAGGCCGGTTATCTCTAAGACTTGAGACAACGTTTGAAAATGAGTTGTCCTCAATTAACGCATGTTGATGAGTTCGTAAATTGATAAAAAAAAAAATAGGAAGCTTCTCATCTACTCCAGATGTGATGGTACACAAAAGAACTGAAGAACTTTTTTTTTTATAAGTTTGTAGAGTTTAAAAAATATACATGACCTTATGCTTCCTAACAGATGCACATAATTATGGACAAACTTAAGGATCTTTTTAAAGGTTTCACAGCTTGCTAGTGATAAAAGTCTCTGATTAATGTCCTTAATATCCTTAATCTTCTAGTGTTCACACTTGTTTCCTGTTCTGTTATAAAAAGATAGAGGCGTCCACTGTATAAATCTGATCTTATAAATGTCAATAAAGCGCGGAGATGGTTTGCATACTAGCTTTAAAATCAGAGTCTAATATTAGTGAAGATTAAGCATAATTCATTTAATAATGTGCCAATTTAACCCAAATCTTCTGACAATTTTTTGGTACACTTAACACTCTCAAAATAAATGTCTCTACTACTGTTATTTCACCCCACTGATATGCTTATTGGAAGAGAGTCTCCACTTTATTACCCATCATTACTACTATTTATGTTAATACTTGACTAGGCAAAAGTATAGAAATAAATCACCACAAATTTATTCTCACTTAAGGGTTTTAGTTTGTTTCTAGAAGCTCTATGTAGCATGGTGAAGCACGATATCTTTGTATTTGTCCTTGCGTTGGTTTGAATGTCCTAGTATCTTCCGGACTATACTTAAGACGATATATTTTAACAAAAAATTAAGTTGGCAGTATAATTATATTGTTTAACATTATCAGGAGTTGGGAAATTAAATGATTTCCTGAGAAGTTATCTCTAAGGTTCACTTAAATAACTCACACAAAGTGACTGTTACCTCATCCCTTGTTTATAATTGGAAGGAATGTTTATTCAGTGTCTCTTATAGACACACTGGAGAGTCTGAAGTAACAGAGCTCAATTAACAGTGTAGCAAGTGCTCTGATAGAGCTCTGGACAGGAGACTCAGGGAGGATGCAGGTTCATTATGATCATGATGCTACTTTGGTGCTGAGATGGGAAACCACCATAGCAAATTTTTAGGCACGGGGCATTAGTGGGTTTGTAGGATGAATGGGCATGAAGATTGTTAAGGTGAAACATAAAAGACTATCATAGCAGATCTGTCTTTGGGTTCGTGTTCACAGCATATTATAAGCATAGAGCAACATCAGCCAGATGTCAACAATGTTACAGCTCTTTTATCGTGTAGTTCTTTATTTATAGTCAATGGAATTGGATCTCTGCAGAGTCACAGAAATGGGACCCTCCACGTTTAGGACAGCAACTCTCCTCATCAATTGTTGGTTGCTACTTCCTGCTGCTTCTCCCATTTCTCACTGGCTTTTCTTCTCCTCTCTCTACAATCCCTACTCCATGCACTGGCTTGTATTTATATACTTACTCAATATCCCTGCCCCTTAATACTTTTTTTGTTTGTTTGTTTTTGCTTACTGAATAAGCCCTACGTGAATGAGTTTTTGTAATACGAACAATTGGAACGCAGATGCAAGAATCAAGCAGAGGTCTTGATTATCTGGCCCCTTTCTCATTATTTTCTCCTGAGCTTGGATGTGAAGAAAGATCAGCAGATCAGCTGGGACAAAGGTTGAGAGGAGCACTTCTAACAGAGCAGTATATTGTGTCTTTCAGTATCAACCCTGGCTGAAACTTCAGCGTAAAACGCTAGAGGTAAGACAGGATTTTATTATTTTTATAGGCAACTAAGAATAGCATCAAATGTAGGACATGTGTGATGTTTTTCACACAGCAAGGTGTGAACTCTATAATCACTTACAAGCTGTTATTTCTCATTAGGCATTATTGATTTCTTTGACTTTAAGTGAAGATCAAATTTGCACCAAGGATTTGACATCATATCAAGACTGCAGTCAGTGATCTAGGAGAACTATCATGAAGTTATTTATAACATGAGAAAGTTCTCACTATCAATTTATTCGTGTATACTTGAACTCATTAGAAATAACATATGTGTCATGGAAAAGCCATTCTTCTGACAATTATTTATAAATTTGAAGCCAAAGAGATCCCTAACTCAACAGGTCTAGGGTGAGAAGTGAAACTTATGGGGACATTTACCATTTTCAAGTCCAGAATTATTAAAA
This sequence comes from Sorex fumeus, assembly GCF_029834395.1. Taxonomy (NCBI): domain Eukaryota; kingdom Metazoa; phylum Chordata; class Mammalia; order Eulipotyphla; family Soricidae; genus Sorex; species Sorex fumeus. The sequence continues at coordinate 478,863 of NW_026606200.1, read as the reverse complement.
TTTAGAATTCCTCTTAAAACAGGACTATTTTAAGAAACTGATTCATCTCAAAAGGAAACAATTTCAAAGTAATGACAATAAAAATATAACTTGTATTATCAGGCACTTGACTTTATAAATGGTCCTGGGATGATTTAGTATTCTTAATTTTAATTACAAATAGCTCATTTCTGTAGATTTATTATCTTACTGAAAATAATTTGATTACCCTATAGAAATAAAACCTGATAGACTGTAATTTGCTTCTATTTAGTTTTGATTCTACTTTTATTTTCTGGAAATTATTATGGCATTATAATTTATGTAAAACAGTAGAATCTTTTCTTAGTGTTGCAGATAATTAATAAACTATTGGGTTTCAGGGGCTTGTGTCTCAGCAGCAAAGGCGTATTCCCAAACCTAATTACTCAAGCCTAAACTTGATTTCACTGCTGGGCATTTAATTAAATTAATTTTTTCCAGTGTTGATTGCTTTTGTCACTTCTACAAAGGATATCTAGCTTGTAAATATTTTCTTTCCAAGTAGAGTGACAGAATTCCAGTGTAGATGTTTATACATAGCAAAATACAAATAAAGTCTTCAGCATTTTCCTTTTTTATACATTCAGGCATTTGTCCTTGGTTAGTAATGATTGAAAGTAATCAAAAATAGGACTGTCCCCATCCAAATGACAATGAATGGCACAGGAGACCCACAAAATTAGAGTTAAAAAATAATTAGTCTATGCATTCAGCCAAGCAGTGGACTACGTGGAGATTCTGCTTGATTGTTTTAACCAGAAGAAGAGCACTAAGGTCCTGAGTCCCACACCTTCGAAGACACACCAACTAGGGTTATCACTAATTAGAGCCTTTCAAATGCCAGTTCTCTGCAGTAAAACTCATATAGGGAGAAAAATTGCAAAAATGAAGACAGAAACAAAGAACCATTATGAGACTAATGATTGCATTAGTGCTTCTCTGATGGGGTCAATATGACCTCGCTACATTCAAAGTCTAATTTCACAAGGATTAGCTTAATATCAAAAGTGGATGAAGGGGGGAGAATTCGGCTAGCATTGCAAAACCAAAGAAGACATCAGTGAAGTGGCTTGTCTGCATAGATTCAACTTCCTTGGCCATAGACTGGGTGGAAGGTGGACGATGAAGGAGGTGGTTCCATCCAGCCTCTTTTTTTGTTTTGTTTTTGTTTTTTGGGTCACACCCATAGATGCGCAGGGGATACTCCTGACTCATGCACTCAGGAATAACTCCTGGTGGTGCTTTGTGTGGGAGTGGGGGGGGGGGGCATATGGGATGCTGGGAATTGAACCCTGGTCAGCTGCGGGCATGGAAAACATCCCACATGCTGTGCTATAGCTCCAGCCCCTCCGTCCAGCCTCTTCAAAGGAAAATAGATGCCTTTGACACACTGAAACACGGTGCAGAGGCTGATACCTACGATTGTCGGCAACCGGAAGTGGCAAGGATATTGGCTCACCAGGATTCTGGTATTTCATCTCAAGACCAGAACCTGCTTCAATAGTACCACACATTTTTGTGCATGGACACTTGAGTTCTGCGCCCACCCCCACGGAGTATCTCCACACAACTTTACTCTAGACCAGCGTGTACTAGTCACAAGAGATTGTGATGGTCCATATTTTGGTTTCCTACTGCTGTTGTTACAAACTGTTACCGACAAAGAGACAAATGCAACGTACATTTACCATCTTACATTGCTGGTGGAGTTCAAAAGTCTGAAATGGGCCAATAGTTGATAGCTTGATTGAGCTCACCTGGTTTGGGGATCAATGTCAAAAGAAGGACAAGGGCTAAGAACAAGACCTTGTTATTATTATTCTTTTTCTTTTTGGGTCATACCCAGTGATGCACAGGGGTTAATCAGAGGACCATATGGGATGCTGGGAATCAAACCTGGGTCAACCCCATGCAAGGCAAATGCCCTACCTGTTGTGCTATCACTCCAGTCCCACAAGACCTTGTTTTGATTTATAAAACAAAACACAAAACAATAGGAGTAAAAACTGATTTAAATTCTCTATTCAGTATAAATAAGTGGATAAGAAAGTCATATCCTGCTCAATTAAGGATACCTTTTGCTGATTTTCAAGACAGATGTGTCTGTTAACCAGAACAAATTAGTTAATGTTTAAGCTGTCCATTTGCTCACTATAAAAGAAGAATGATATTGGTCAAATGACTCAATGTTGAAGTGACTTCCTTGCAGACAGGAGGGTGAGAGTTCAGTCCCTGGCACTGCCCGCAGGCCAAGTGCAAGCCAGGTGGCACTGCTGTTTGCGATTCACAGTTACAAACAAGTTTGCGACTCCAAGGGAGCACCAAATCAAGCATGCAAGATCAGAACAAAGTGTGTGTGACCCCCCGCCATCACAATAGCAAGAGCTGAAAGGGAAGAATAAAGTCAACATATCATGGAATTCTTATACCTGACAAATTTATAGTGATCATTTTACTTTTGTGCTACTGGTTCATATCTAGATCTGAATTTATCTTTGTGTGCCATTAATTCTCAATTCCAGGATTGATCCCTCACATTAAAGTGATTAAGGGGCCAAGGGGCCGGAGCGATAGCACAGTGGGTAGGGTATTTGTTTTGCATGAGGCAAACCCGGGTTCGATTCCCAGCATCCCATATGGTCCCCTGAGCACCAGGAGTAATTCCTGAGTGCAGAGCCAGGAGTAACCCAAAAAGAAATAACAAAAAAAGTGATTAAGGGGCAATGAAATGAAAATGACAAGAAACTTGGGTGAATCAAAGTCTTCTTCTATGTCATGATATTTCTGTTACCTTTAGGAAATTTGGAGCAGTTGGCCTGGATGGAATTGGTGATCCATCCACGATGATTAGAGGAACAGAGCCGTCATTACAGAGACACGTTTCCTGATGTTATCGGAACTATCCAAAAGGTCACTTTCTACAGGACGGGCAGTCGACCCTTGCACACCAAAAATAAAGATGAACCTCTCAAGTGGGGGATCAGTTTCTCAAATGGGATTTTAAAACGCGGGTCCTCTACAAAGAGCACCAGCAGCCCCGGGGTTATTAAAGGTCATCGGGATGTTTTCTTAAAGTTGCAGTGTTGGCAGGTCCGCCACAAGCTCTGACCCTTCAGGTATGTCTGAAGCGAGATTTTTATTGAAATCTTGTTTACTTCACTTGTGTCAGAAAAGAAAGGCAAAGGCTTCTTGAAGGTTAATGGGCTCCAGAAGCCTTCTTCCAGCCGCCCTAGTATTGGTTTATAAACCATCTAATGCATACCTGGCGAAGCAGCACCAATCCTGTTTAGATTTTAAATCCTCAAATTAAATTGTGTTTTGTTCTTGAAGTTGGAGGGCAAATATTCAGAAATCACAGCACTGCCAAGACAGTGTCCTGGCAATATTAATATATTTGTTATTTTGCTTTCATAAAAGTCTATCTACTGAATACACGGTTTATGTGGAAGTGCTAAAACTAAACAATTACAAAAAAAAACCTGTTAATTTGAGAGAGGAGGGAAAGGCCTGATTAAAAATGACCAAAATTTGGGGCTGGAGTGATGGCACAGTGAGTAGGGCATTTGCTTTGCACACGGCTGACTTGGGTTCGATCCCCAGTATCCCAGATGGTCCCTCAAGCACCGCCAGGAGTAATTCTAAAAACTAACCTTTAAATTCAGTAAAGACGATTAGTTTCATGTTTGAATCTGGAAATGAAATGCATGGTATGAAACAATATTTTAACCACTGCTATCTTTAAACATGTTCTGACCACATGTAAGAAATAGTTACTGAATTAATATATAAAAGAATACAGCAAAAAGGAACAAGCATTTTGCTGACAATGACAGGTCTGATAACAAGTGCAGAAAACTGAGTTACAAACATTTATTTTTGTTTCAGTGGTGTCAGTTTTCTTATGTCACAAATAAGAAATGATTAATTTCATTCTTCAGGTTTTAGGTTCATAAATTATCACAAATTTTGGCTTTCTTACTATGTATATAGAAAATACATTTCTCAAGCAAGGATAAATTGATATTATTTCCTCTTGTCATTTTAAAGCTTGAGCATCACTTTAAAACCTGAGTGATTTTTTATTATTCTTTCTTTAATTTCAGGAATTAGTCTCTAGATTCTAGATCTTATTGGTGAGAATTAAAGAACTATCAGCAGTCTCAATTAAAATAATAATTTTAGATTAGGTTTCTTAAATACTATGAACCTAAGTTGACTTCTTGTAAATGAGGAATATGGTTACATATGGTTGTCACTGTCACTGCCCTCCCGTTGTTCATCGATTTGCTCAAGCGGGCCCAGTAACGTCTCCATTGGAGACTTTGTTGTTACTGTGTTTGGCATATCGAATACTTCACAAGGAGCTTGCCAGGCTCTGCTGTGCGGGCGAGATACTCTCGGTAGCTTGCCAGGCTCTCCGAGAGGGGCGAAGGAATCGAACTCAGGTCGGCCATGCTGGCTGTGTGCAAGGCAAACGCCCTACCGCTGTGCTATCGCTCCAGCCCTTACATATGGTTAATGGTGAAAATTAAAAACGGAATTTTACAGGGGGATGGGAGTTGGATCAAAGGGCTGGAGCACATACTTTGCATACAGGAATCCTGCTTCAATACCGAGTGTTATATAGTTCCTATGAACCTCTGGGTATGATCCCCCCATGACCTCGGGATAGGGGAGAAGAACCAAAGATAATATGCAACAACATAAACAATAGAGTTGTAATTTACCAAATCATTGAGTGCTTCCTATCAACCAAGCCCTAGGAAGGTTCTTGTAAGTTGGAATGAGAAAAAGATGATTTTCTGATTCAAGAATATGCCATGAGGGAACTAGAGGAATAGTATAGAGGCTAAGGCACTCGCCTTGCATGTGGCTGACCCAGGCTCGATCCGTGACACCCATAGGATCCCAAACACCCATAAACTTGCCAGAAATGATCCCTGAGTAGGGCTAGGAGTAAGCTCTGAGCACAGCTAAGTATGGCTCAAAAACAAAGCAAACAAAAACGGACTAAATGACAGTGGCGAATACAGTTGATGGACTACAAATTCCTGAGTGTTTTAACAGTAGCAATTCCACTCACTCTTTTCCCCATTTCCCCAAATAAATCAGATGACTGTGCTTTGATTCTTGGATGACAAGAATGTGGGAAGGATGACTGTTTGGATTTTTAACTGTGGGAACTGGTGTTGAAGTGAAGAGGAAGCCATGAGACCTAAAGAAGTTTTGTCCTGCCAGCACTATCTCACCAACTATCTCACTAGGTCACCAACTCAGCACAAGACAGTTTGTTTGGGGTGTCAACCCAAACAGTTTGGCAGTGTTGTGCAGTTGGTATTCCACAAAGGACCCAAACATCACTAGTACATGTCCTGAGGGTCAAGGAATGTCTGCAACGATTCCTCTTCCACACTTTTGTGTTTTTTGTTGACAGTTCTCTTTGCAAACAGTATGCTCAATGATTCAGACTTAAAATGTCTATTGTATTTGGCATCTTGCTAAGATTTCCTCTTGCAGATAATGTAGGCATCCGTTACCATTTCAGCAGGGCTATGAACATTTCACACATTAAATCATTTGATTTACCTGTCCATTAGGATTCTCTGCCTGGCTGAAATCGGAGAGAAAATTCTTTCAAAGTAGTACCTAGTTCATTAGTTTCTTACAAAATTGTAAAATATAAGTATGTTCATGATTTAGCACTATTTGCCAAAAGATGCTCTGGGTTCTTTGCTATTCAAAAGAGTCTGTCATCATAGTTTGGTAGACATAAATTTAAATGAAATTAGCATGAAGAACTTGAAGAAAAGATCTTACCCAGTATTATAGAATTAATACCAATTATGCAGATATAGACCTCTAAGTTGAATTCTGAAAAACAATTTAACTTTTACAAGTGAAAATTTCCATGAAAGAACCTATATAGAATTGCTTCATACACATATTCACTATCCATGTACTTTTTGGCTTTCATTGTATATTATGTATATGTATATGAACTAAAATACAAATACATCCCTTCTCTCATTGGAACTTAATACACCTTATTTTCACAGGTTTCATTGATGATGTCATGAAACAACCAATTTTAGCTGCTTCCACTCTGATCACTATTTCTATTACATAAAATGAGTAACCATTTGGCTGTGCACAAACATGATTAATTTTATTTCAGTTAGAACTGGTTAATAATTTTTACACCATATAAATATAAAAGAATTCGAATGAAGACAACAAACCTTGAGAAAATAGTAGTTGTTAAATAAAAATGAAAATCTCTCTTGTTGTGAAATTTTAATTTAATCTAGAACTTTACTGACCACAGTCTAGTAATCTAGAGATTCCTCTTAAATATTTTGTCTTAAAAGTAAAAATTGAAAAAAAAATACAATTTGCACTTTCAGGAACAGAGAGATGAAGAACTAGAAACACTGCACATCACATTTTATTTGCAGGTCAGCAACATTAATTTAAAATTGTTCCATTATTAAATTCCAGTGTCATTTAATGGCAAAGGCCATTTAATTAAATCAACCACATTATTAATTGCTATCTTATTTTTTAAAAAAGGTTATATGCATAATTCATGGACAAATTGAGAGAGCCTACAACACAAGAACTTTGTTAATTTTTTTTTGTATTGAAAGCACTTTAACATACTGAAGTAGTAACAGTTTTCTCAATGAAACAAAATAGGATTCCACTGAAACAAAATAGAAGCAGCTAAAATTGGTTGTTTCATGACATCTTATAATAGTTTGATTTATATGAGCAGAAATCACTACATAATGATAGGAAAGAGAACATTAGATATAAATGAAAAAGTTCTCAAGTTCTATTACTTTGGATATAATTACCATAAATATAAATAAACATTTTTATTGATATAAAAATGTAAAAAGTAAGTACTCTGTGGGAATGAATACCTCAAACAAAAATTCCCAAGCATGGGATATATATACACCTAGACAAGAGTTGAGGCATTAGAATGTAAAGGATTTTCAAAAAGACATCCAGCAAAGAACAATGGGGCAAGAAAGAACAGAATAGTGAACAAAAATCTGCCAGCTACAACCAGTCAAGTATAGAATGAGGCTGTTAGGGTCTTTTAGATATAGGGACTAATTGGGAAAAACTAGAATAGAAAATTACCACTAATTTAATTTAAATTTCAAGGGTGCCTGCTGATGGTGTGGTAAAATACCCCTCCTCTTTCCACGTACCTGTTGGATGTTGATGTGTTTACCAACTCTACTTAATGTCTCTCAAGAGTGGCTCGTCCCTTGGGAGCCCAGGAGAGGGGCAACAATACTGAATTAGAGGAATGATCTGTGAGACCTCTGAGAGTTACCCAGGAACCCAAAAGCTTGGACAGTCCGTGTGTGTTTGTCTGTCTGTCTCCTTCTCTGTGATGGACCCCGCTGGATGGGATTTGAAAGTGCCAGTCCAATTGGCTCTGGCCAAAACTCTATATAAGTATAGAGGTCTTTATGCTGTGAATTGTGTAGTCATTCTTACCCCAAATTCAACTATGCTGAAACCCTAAATCCCAATGTGAGGAATTAGGAGTAAATTTCCTTCCTTCCTTCCTTCCTTCCTTCCTTCCTTCCTTCCTTCCTTCCTTCCTTCCTTTCTTTCTTCCTCCTCCACCTCCTACTCCTCCTCCTCCTCCTTCCCCTCTTCCTCCTCCTTCTCTTCCTCCTCCTCCTCCCCCCTCCTCCCTTCCTTCCTTCCTTCCTTCCTTCCTTCCTTCCTTCCTTCCTTTCTTTCTTTCTTTCTTTCTTTCTTTCTTTCTTTCTTTCTTTCTTTCTTTCTTTCTTTCTTTCTTTCTTCACACCTGAAAGAGCTCAGGGATTACTCCTAGCTCTGAATTCAGGAATTACTTCTGGCCATGCTCAGGGGACCTTATGTGGATACCAGGATATGAATTTGGGTCAACTGTGTGAAAAAACAAGCACCTTATTCACAGTACTATCTCTCCAGCCCCAAAAGGTAGATCCTTGGAAGTTGATGAAGGCTATAACAAAGATAGTTGGAAATGATTATTCTGGATAAGAACTGCCAGCTGAACATAGGTGAAGGAACAAACATGACAACCTCTCAGTATCTGCCCCAAAATGGGAAGAGGAAGAGGAGGAGGAGGAGGAGGCGGAGGAGGAGGAGGAGGAGGAGGAGGAAGAGACTCAGTATCTGCATTGCAAACCATAATGCCCAAAAAGGGAGGAGGAGGAGGAGGAGGAGGAGGAGGAGGAGGAGGAGGAGAAAGAGAGAGACCGAGACCGAGACAAAGAGAGACAGAGAGAAAAGGAAAGTGCCTGCCATAGAGATAGGTTGTGAGAAGTGTGTGTGTGTGTGTGTGTGTGTGTGTGTGTGTGTGTGTGTGTGGCTGGGGGAGGTGGCAGGAGAAAAACTGGGAACATTGTTGGTAACAAATGTTCACTGGTGGAGGAATGGGTATTGGAACTGAAACCCAACCATGAACAGCTCTGTAGCTGGGCATCCCATGGTGATTCAATTAAACTGAAAAAAAAAAAAAAAGAAAAAGAGATGAAGGGAAGAAGAAAACATGGAGTACACACGAACAGGGTTGGGGTCCATAGCAAGATCCAGTGTGGTAGTTGACATCTCCTTCCCGATGAGGTTACAGAGAAAAAATCCAACTAGGAGACAATGTCCACTGGATCAGAAATTTGCTGAGACCTTGATCTTGATCTTCCTGGCTCTTGGAACTATGAGCAACCAGCGGAAGTTATTTTTAATCTGCCTGGTGTTTGGTACATTGATACAGCAGCCCAGACTAAGAATATAGACATCTATTCACAGGAAATAGAGTATGTTATAAAGTGAATAAAATTTATTTGAACAGCACATCCACATTTGCCTGTATCTAATATCTCCATTATGGTTGACGTGATAATTATCCTTATTTGTTCTGCAGCTGTCTGTCTTTGAATGTTTGTCCTCCATAGAGGAACACAATGACTTTTTTTTTAAAAGTCTGATTATGCCACTTCCCTGTTTAAATTTCTGTTCTTTACTTTGTATGGTGCTGGGTGCTGAAGATTAAGTGGTAAGTCTTGTACATTCTACAAGATTCTAAGATCTGGCTCTATCGACCTCTTCAGCATGAAGCCTTATCATTACCTCTGGCGTTCCTTCTTGTATTGACTGTGCATCTCTTATCACACGCTGACACATACTTTGGTCTTCACATACTACTTATTTTATGTAGAAGACATCAAATTCAATTTACGAAGCATGTGATTAGTGTGTTAAAATATAGCATCTTATTTCCCCCCCAAGACTTCTCTTATCTGTACCACGAGACCACCAACTGGTAGGTACTTCAAGCATTTAACTGAATAATCACTATACATTAAAACTTAGTCATATTCACTACTTTTAATAATCTCCAGGCAGTTAGATACTCTCGAGACATCTCTTCTCAAGTCTCATTGTGCTAGTCACTGTGCATTAAAGCTTAGTCACATGCCCTACTTGAAATGGTCTCTTAAGTTAGAGTCTATTGGGACTTCTCTCATGTTTTAATGAGGCTAGTTGATTTCCCCAAAGTCATATGGTAAATAGTGGACAGCCTCGGGCAGGGGACCCAGGATTTTAACTTTCAATAACTCCAACACAAAAGACATGGACCTACTAAATTCTTAAACTTAAGACCCTAATTAGCTTCCAGTTTTTCAAGTAATTAAACAGCAAATCCTTTAGGGATATTTGTAGGGAGCAGAACTCTGTTAAGAGTAGGAAGAAAGGGATGTAGTTCCACCTCATTTGAATGAAACTTGTGTCACAAACAGGGAAGTGACTGAACTCAACAGGAAGAAGATGGTCACAAGACACAGTAGCGTATCCAATAGGGTGGGTTACAAAGGAGAGATCAAGCTACAGGCAAAGAAATTTAAAAAACACATATGTTCTATAACAGTTTCTGTGTCCTTGACAGTGTGCAGATTGGTTAGAAGACTGTGGAGCTTGTGGAGGTGACCAACTCTGTAAATATCCATAACCACACAAAACCACTCACATTCTCTGACCCTAATATTTTCCTCCTGAAAATTTCAACACTCCAAATTAATGCAACTCCCAATTTATTTTGATACCACAAACAGAAAAATCTGAGAGGAGAATACAACAGTTCTGAACCTCATTAAATGCATGCTTTATATGCTAAGATGTCAGCATATGCCTGTTGAGAATCTAAATAAGAATGACAATAATATTTGGTGCATGCATGCCAAGCAGTGTACTAATACTTTCTATCTACTCATAACAGTTCCAGTTAAAGATAGTTCCCTTCAGGACAACCCAGGAGACAACACAGCATGATGTGAAAAGGAACCATGCAGATCTGGAGTCTATATGAAATATAATGTGGCTTTCTACCAATGCTTGTTCTACTTGGTAAGGTGTTTTGAGAAACATCAGAAAGTATATTTTTCCCCTAATAAAGTTTTAAGTGAATATTAAAATGCAAAGCACAAAAAGATGAAAAGAAACAATACTACTCTCAAACTTTGTTTTCAGGCATTCTTGTAACTAGAGGTTATTGGTTTCTGTTAATAGGTCTAATAAGGTTTTATTTTATTTTATTTCTTTTTTTTTTTTTGCTTCGTGGGTCACACCCGGCATTGCACAGGGGTTACTCCTGGCTCATGCACTCAGGAATTACTCCTGGTAGTGCTCACGGGACCATACGGGATGCTGGGAATCAACCTGGGTCAGTCACATGCAAGGCAAACGCCCTACCCACTGTGCTATCGTTCCAGCCACATGCCTGGTAAGGTTTTATCCTACTGGACAACCCTCACCTGGCCACTGTCCATTCCTGTTCTTCTCTCCTACATATGGTTGATGGCTTGATCTTCTTTCGTCTGTGTCCAATAACTCCCTATTATGTGCTGGAATGAAGTTCTGCGGAACACTTTTAAATAAATAATCTACTCAGAGCCACCCCTTCAGAGAGAACCTAAAATATCATTTTAATAATCCAACAAAGAAAATTTAGTGGTTTCAACCAACTCTAAGCAACTAAGAGGAATGTTGGTAGTAAAAATAATGAAATTAAAGGGAAAGAAATAAATAAGCTATGACCTTACTAAAGCAAACAGAATCCATCTATAAAACATTAAGGATTTATGACACAATTTGGAGCACTCTATTTTATTAAATCACTTTTGATGATTTCCATGTTTTGAAGATGACAGTTTAGAGAAAATATTTTCAAACCCAGGCCAAGAGGCTGGCATCTTGTTTTATGCTGTGTTGGGCTCTTTTTATCTTTTATGTTCTCAGCTGCCAGTGGCTCTGGTAAGTTTTTGCATGAACTTTCTTTTTTGGGAAAGCCATAGCACTGTAGCAATGTCATCCCGTTGTCCATTGATTTGTTCAAGTGGACAGCAGTAACATCTCCACTGTGAACTTGTTACTGTTTTTGGCATATTGAATATGTCACAAGGAGCTTGCCAGGCTCTGCCATGTGGATGGGATACTCTCGGTAGCTTGCCAGGCTCTCTGAGATGGACAGAGGAATTGAACCCGGGTTGGCCACATGCAAGGCAAACACCCTACCTGCTGTGCTATCACTCCAGCCTGGGAAAGTCATAAGGATAATGAATGACTGCTATGTTTTTCTAACCATGTTCCTCATGGAGAAAATCTGCCCATTAAAAGGTGAAAGATTCACCACTGACACATAAAATAATAATCTCTCAGGGACCTGCAAATAGGTGACTGATGCGCTTGTGTTTGATTAAACAACCGAAAGGAACAGGATCCCAAACCACACAAAATCCTTTCTGCAAGAAATAAGAAATTCAAATGGTGGAAGGAAAGTGACATCAAGAGAAGGAAGAAAGCAAACCATGATCAGTGACCAGTACTGAGGGGTGAGTTGGCAGATCTCTGTTTCTTGATTAGCCTAGTTACCTAGACCCTAATTTGATGCATTGCAACATCTCTGTGAAGTGTGTTTCTGGTTCAGATCTTCAAATTTTCATGATGAATGGATCCGAAGTTTCGTGGTAAAGAGAATAGAAATTAAAAAAAAAAACAACTCATCCAAGGACATATTTATCCCCATCTCTAATGTCTGCATGGGAATTTTATATTTAAAATACTGCCATGTCCTGGAGTAAGAGAATCCAAAAGAGTTCAAATGACTTTATCAAAAGTAATACTACACATTGAGAGACAGGAAATATAAGAAAATTCTCTCCTGTTACCCAGCTTTAAAAAAAGCTCCCTAGATCTAATTGCTTTCTTAGGATGGGGGCTCAACTTAAGGGGCATTGGTTCAGCTTCAGGCAGCAAAGTTTTCCCCCAACTAAATATCAAGGATGATATAAAATAATCTATGGTAAAGTTACTGTAGCACTGTCCTCCCTTTGTTCATTGATTTGCTCAAGCGGGCCCAGTAACATTTCCATTTTGAGACTTGTTGTTACTGTGCTTGACATATTGAATACATCATGTGTAGCTTGCCAGGCTTTGCAGTGTGAGAAAGATACTCTCGGTAGCTTGCTGAGCTCTCCGAGAGGGGCAGAGGAATCGAACCGGCTCAGCCGGGCTGGCTGCGTGCAAGGCAAACACCCTACCGCTGTGCTATGGCTTCAGCCCAGTAAAGGTAAAGGTAAAGGCCCTCCCGTTGATCGTCGATTTGCTCGAGCAGGCCCAGTAACGTCTCCATTGGAGACTTTGTTGTTACTGTGTTTGGCATATCGAATACTCTCGGTAGCTTGCCGGGCTCTCTGAGAGGGGCGGAGGAATCGAACTTGGGTAGGCCATGTTGGCCGCTTGTAAGGCGAATGCCCTACTCGCCCTACTCGCTGTGCTATCCCTCCAGCCCTTCAGCCCAGTAAAGTTACTAATTAAGTTGAATCTTAATTCATATTATTTTAGTCATATTTATCTTTTCATCTGAATTAATGCATTATTCTGGATGTAAACAAAAAGATCATTTTTAATGACTTATTTTGCAACAAAATTGCTGATGAACTTATGATAACTTAATCACTTAACTTCCCGTTAGTCGTCGATTTGCTCGAGCGGGCGCCAGTAACGTCTCCATTTGACCCTGTCGCGTGCTAGTGTAGCCCAATGGCATCTCTTCGCTCCGGGAACATGGAGGGCCTCAAACCGATCGTTCATGATCTTCACGAAGAAGTCTGACCATCTGGTAGGTGGGCGGCCACGCGGTCTCTTGACATCCCGTGGAATCCAATCAGTAACAGCTCTAGTCCAACGGTCGTCTTTAAGTCTCATTACGTGACCAGCCCATCTGATTTTCGACACCTTGGCAAATGAGACAGCATCCCTGATCCTTGATCGTCGACGGATGTCAGAACTCCGGATTCGTTCTCTCATTTGAGTGAAACGTGATATTCCAAGCATAGCTCTTTCTATTCTTCTTTGGGAGACCTGAATGGCATTCTCATCTTGTTTGCGTAGGGCCCAGGTCTCTGAGGCATATGTTAATGCAGGAAGAACAGTGGAATCAAAGAGATGTGCCCGGAGCCGGAGGTTCTTCGTCCTCTTAGCTATTTCTTCGACGTTCTTGAAGGCGTTCCAAGCCGCTCTCTTCCTCCTGCGCAGCTCGGGTGCTAGGTCATTTGTCATGTTGACCTCTCGACCTAGGTACACATAGCTGTTGCATTAAGAGATGGTCGTTCCATTGAGAGCGAATGGGGCGTCAGGAACAAGGCTGTTTCTCATAAACATTGTCTTCGTAAGATTCAGCTGTAGTCCTACCTTTCCACATTCACGGTCAAAGTCGGCCAGCATTTGTGCTGCTTGGCTGATGTTTGGTGTTATTAAAACAATGTCATCAGCAAAGCGGAGGTGGTGTAGTTGCCGACCATCTATCTTCACTCCCATTCCTTCCCATTCCAGTTGTTGCATGATGTTCTTGAGGGTGGCACTGAAGAGTTTTGGTGAAATGGTATCACCCTGCCGCACCCCTCTCTTGACATCAACGATCACTTCTTTGTAGAATGGTGAGATCCTGGTAGTGAATCCGCAATACAGCTCACGGAGGATCCTGATGTATTGGGCTTGAATGCCCTGATTGGCTAGGGCTTCAATGACCGCTTCCGTCTCAACAGAATCAAAGGCCTTCTTTAAATCAATGAACGTTAAGCAGAGCGGCATCTTGAACTCCCGAGAAACCTCAATGAGCTTGGTTATCGTGTGGATATGGTCGATGGTGCTGAATCCTTTGCAGAACCCTGCTTGCTCACATGGTTGTCCTTCATCTAGTGTTCTGCCAATCCTATTCAGGATGACTCGAGTGAACAACTTGTAGATGACAGACAATAGGCAGATCGGGCGATAGTTGCCAATGTCATGGATGTCTCCCTTCTTGAACAGTAGTACGGTCCTGCTGGTTTTCCATTGAGATGGAACCTTGCATTCAGACAGGTAGCGAGTGAAGAGCCGAGCCAGTGTATTGATGAGTACTGACGGCAGGTTCTTCAGGTGTTCAGGTCTGACCTTGTCTGGGCCGGGTGCTGTTTGCTTCTTTACTGACGAAATGGCGTGTCGGATTTCGGAAGGGAGAACGTTGGGAACGACATACCCATCCTGTGGAATTTGGTATGTCGGCAAGTGGACATGGCTATCGAAGAGATTTGAGTAGAAGTCATGGATAATCTTCTCCATTGCCGTTCTGGAGGATGTGATGGATCCATCAGGACGTCGGAGGGCAGTCATCTTAGTCTTATAGTTGGCGAAGGAGAGGCGGGCGTTACGAATACTTTTCCCGGCTTCTGCCACATCTACCAGTACTTCTGCTCTTCTCTCTTTGAGGTCTTCCTTGATCGCATCTCTGCACTGCTTTGCAAGCTCGGACGTTAGCTTGCGGTTGCCTGAGGCATGCGCCAAACCACGCTGGCGAATTAGCTCAAGAGTTTTCGAAGATAGGCGACTTTTTGTGGCTATCTCTCTCTTGGCGTTCCTCGCACATTCATGGAGGTGCTGAACCAGTCTATCGTATTCCTCGTCAATGTTGTCAACAATGGCATCTTCCCATGTTGCCGCAATAGTACCAAAGAGTTCCCAGTTGGTGGTCGTTCTGGGAGTTCTCTTTTTGAACTTTGCAGCCCTTTCTCCCCGCTCTGTGAAGTAGAATTTTGCACGAAGGAGACAGTGGTCCGATCCCATTCGAAATTTTGGGACAACAGCGACATCAGTCAGGCAAAACCGTCGATTGAATATGATGTGGTCTATTTCGTTGTGGAATCGTCCACCGGGAGACTCCCATGTCCATCGTTTAGATTCTGCCTCCTGGAACTGTGAGTTACTATGAATGGTCTTGGTCGACATGATGAACTCAGACAGTCTCTCACCCTGTTCGTTCCATTCTAGGCCATGGGTCCCGATGTGAATTTCTTCAGCTGATCTTCTCGGAGAAAGGAGAGGCCGACAAAATCTCAAGGCCGACCTAGGCTGCCACAACGAAGGAAGACAAAAATGATCGTCTGTACTTTCAATGCACGTACGCTAGCATCAGATGCATCCATCGAGGACCTGATGGTACAAGCGCGAATGATCAAGTACGACATCATTGGTCTGACCGAGACAAGAAGGCACGAATCTCACCATGCCGTTTTCGACACTGGAGAAGAATTGTTCCTCGGAACATGCGATAAAAGAGGTGTTGGAGGCGTCGGTGTCCTTGTCAACACAAACTTGGCCAAGAGTATTGATTCATTCGAATGCCTAACAACCCGAATCGGACGTTTACATTTGAATAGATGTGGCTCACTGCCTGCAGTTTCTATCTTCGTTGTCTACGCACCAACATCTCATTATGATGAAAGAGAAATCGAGAAGTTCTACATGGAGCTAGAGAAGTTCTATAAAGAAGACCACACCTTCTACAAGATCATTGTGGGTGATTTTAATGCCAAGATGATAACATCTAATGAAATTGTAATGACCTGAGCATCTATTCAGTTCTATAATATTGCCACTTAGAAAGATTCTATTTTCAGTGCTACTTTAACAACAGCAAGGAACAGCAACTAAATTTTAGGTTGAAGAAGGGAACTGGAAATGAATACTTTGTTATTAATCTGGCATTGCTAACTGTGAAACACAGATGACATACTAGAGAAGAAAACATCGCTAGTCTCTCAGAGTTGGAGTAACAGGTCGTTCCAAAACATCCCAAGGAGGCCTTTGCTTTCAGTATAGTAAACAATTGTTTATTAAGTCAAAATGCAAGTCTGCTAACAAAAGCAAAACTAAAATCAACTATAAAAAAAGGATGATTGATGGGAGCTTAAACCTGACAAGAGCTGTGGAGAAAAAGATGCAGGAACCCTCTGAAGGACTGGGCTGAGGTCACATGGCCTTTGGAGGGGCTTGACAGTCAAGAGTTTGGGTTAGACAAGCTTTCACTTAAACTCCTGGTAAACTTGCTTTGTTTGTTTGGTTTTTGTTTTGGGGTCACACTTGGTGGTCTTCGGTAAATACTCCTGACTCTGTGCTTAAACGTCATTCCAGGCAGTGCTCCAAGGAGCATATGCTATATGGGGATTGCAGTGAGGTTGACTGTGTGCCAGGCAAGTTCCTATACATCTCTCTGGCCCTGTATGGTAGGTTGGTAGCCATACAAAACGGAAATGCTGTAGCATTCCTCTTCAGTTTAATGACATCCTTCAACGTTCCCATCTTGGCTATAACTTTAGGTAGGATTCCAATGTTCAAAATGGGCAAAGCTTTATGCCCTTCTTAAAGACATGAGTGTCTCCATATCTATAGACCAAACTAATAACAAATAACATTTTGAGCATAATTAGTGAATCGGAAATTAGTTCTTTTCCTTTGAAAGTGGTGAAAGTATTGAGTTACATGCAGCCTGTTCTTCACCATGACTCACCAATTTCCTGTAAACTCTGTCTCTACCAGGTTGAATGATCATCCTAAACAATTCACTATAATGGCTAAAATGGATCAATTCCAGCTGATTCATAAGTGGGGATGAAATAAGGACTAGTAGGGGCTGTGGTGTTTAATACTTTGTGGTGTAACGGAAAACAAAATAGGAATAAGGCTTTTGCAGAGGTAGTGAATGACATGGATTCTGATTCAACTTTAGTAGACTTTGAGGTGTATACAAAACAATTTGTAGTTGCTAAAGAATATATTTACAAAAGAGTCTGTTTTTTAGACATCAAATATCAGGTATAAACATTTCCTATTTTTTAAAGATTGATTTTTAAATATCTTTTTGCCAAGCAAAATGCCAATATACTTGCTAGGTTGATAGTTTGGAATATTAATATTTGGACCAATGTTTTCTGTTCTGGGATACCCTTTGAAAATATTGTAAACAATTTTATCTGGTTTATAAGACTAAGGCTTTTTATTTGATCCTAAGAACTACATATCTTCAGTTCTATGTCAATTTTCTGTTGAAAATGTACAATTTCTCTTAATTTTAGCAAAACAAATATACTATCACAATAACATTTTCTAATAATGCTCACTGAAGTTGATTTGGCATAAATGGATGTTTTCCACAACTTTAAAATATGCAATGAAATTAAGGAATAACTGAAAACAAGCAATGTCAGAAGTAGGATCCTTACTGTGAATAAAAATAACATATCTCAGGAACTGTGGGTTCCCAAATTGATAGCCTTTATAATTTAAAGAGAACATTATGTCCAGCTTGTTAAAATTCCCACCCCAAACAGGAATCAGAGAGCCAGAACTCAAAAAAGCCTTGTAAATCATCTCATCCAACCATCCTGTATTAGGTAAGGAAAGCAAGGCTCATTGGTTTGATGAATCTGTTCTCAGTTACATGATCAAGGAAGGAATAATAATTAGAACATAGGCCTCTGTTCCCTGTGCTATACTAATCTGAATTCTGCTTAAGTTTCCTAAGAGTGGTCACTCACTGTTCTAGGAACATATTTCTAGAACTTATCACCTTGCTGGTCTGTTAATTCCATTTTACATCGTGATTTTTCTTCTATTCAGCTCAGTTTACTTATCTACAAAATGACAAAAACTCTCGAACTCTTTGATTCTATGATTCAAGTAATTCAACGGACACTGAGATGTAGAAAACTTGTACTTAGCTGTTGTACTTTTTAGACACCAGATTTTGAAATAAGAGGTTTAAATGGAAGATTCTAAAAGGAGTTAATAAGTTGCTTGTTCCTCTCTACCCAAATATGGAGCCTTTTCCAGCTGCCAGAACCACTGAGGTTAAAGCAACCTTTCAATTCCAGGTCGGTTGATGAATTGCCTAAGATAGAGTTTATCCTACACCAGGATCTCCATCACACAACTGGGGATATGATGACGGAACCACAAGCAACTATCTACCCTATGGGGCAGATATAGACCCTTGACAAAGCCAACTGCCATATACTTTGGAGTAGCAACCCTTACAGGAAGTATTCAATAAGTTTCCAAGGATATAGCCTTCATCTCAGACCCATATACAAGACCAAAAAGTCTTCCTTGGTTCTTCTACATTCTAACCCATTCCCATCTGTCCACTATTGCACTCAGGCTGGTATGGGTTGGCCTCCATACTTACCCCTAAGAGTCTAATGTATTTTTTTCATTTAATTCCACCTCATTACTACAAATGTAGGAATTAGGCTCTCCTTGACTAGGCCCGGTAGCTAGACAAAGTTCCTCTTATTGGTTTCTTTCTTAGTGCTTTCAGACCACTAACTGGCTCTGTAATCAAAATTATGTTCCAACTAGGTATTGGTCAATATGTCTTTAATGTTCCCCTTTGCTTGGCTTAATCCTTAGCCCTGGACTATAAAATGAACTACCAAGTAGGATGGGAAGAGTTTGGGGAGGGAATGGAGACTGTGCTTGAGGTGATGTAGTAACAGGGGTGGCAGATTGTGGGTACTGTGCTTGTAGAAAGGGGGTGCAATAACTTGGTACATCAAAACTATAAAATTCAACACTATTATAACCATTTGCCTAAGCTAAAATAAACTAACATTTAAAAAACAAAACAATTAAAAACTCAGAAAATAAAACAAGTCTTATTTAACTGTCACTGGTTGACAGCTATTGTTCGAATATAGAATATATGTTCTTTCAAGAATTACAAGAGCAACACTAGGAATACATGTTATTATTAAGTTCAGTATGTCAACAAAAAAAATCAATGGTTCTATGATTATCATTTTTTTCCAAATTACAGTCAACAATTCAATGGCAGAGCCTCGATTTGCTCACCAAAACACCATGCTCATTCTGGTTTTTAATTTGTTTTTAAATTGAATCACAGTGATAAACACATTGACAAAGTTGTTCATGATTGAATTTTAGTCATATAATGTTCCAACATCCATCTCTTCATGCGTTTACTTTTCCCACCACCCATTATCCTTTAATAATCAGTCTAAAATAGCTTTCTGGTGGTAGTCTTTCTAGACTGGACATGAAAAATGTGGTCAAAATAAGGGCTGAAAATAAATAAAGCCAGCCTACAAGCTCAGGTCTACAATCTAGCTAAGTCACAGTTATATACAAAGATTCTGCTCCTAGTTGCAGTTCCTGAGTTTATAGCTTCAGTTCATGTCAAAACTTATTCTCAAAACGTGGTTCCCCAATTAGCAACATCCTTATACCTATATAGCTTAGTGGCTTTTCAGCGATGCAATATTTTGGGTCCCTCCAGAAGTTAATCATTAAACACTGGGATGTGACTTAGCAACAAAATATTTTATATAGTCAGGCTAATGATTCTGAAGTTTGCTCAAGTTTGAGATTCAGTGGTCTAAGGCCAATCTTGACAGAGATCTCTGTTCTTCTGGATGTGGCTCTTGTATTGTTATTGCCTTCTTTATTCCTCTGTGCTGATTTGTAGATTTCCAGCCTGAAGTATGCTTACCCACTTATTCTAGTGAAACAATCTACACCATCTCTGGAGAAATTTTGATCTTAGAGCTCAAGAAACATTTCAAACTCTTGGCATTTCATAAGCCCTGCGCAAGACACTTTCTTCAGAATTATCTGTTGTATAATAGCAAAACTTTCTACTATTCTTTCTCTACTGAGGACATTTGCATTTTTCTTGAAATATGTCTTTCTTCTTTTCTATCTACAAGCACACACATATAAGCCTGAACCACAGCAAAAACACAGATAATCTGAGGTATGAGAGTTAAAAGGGAAGACCGTTTTTTAGGTAATTGTCACAGAGTATAGAAGAATGAGTCTTGCAAAATCCAAAATCCAAATTGATTTTCATACATGTGCATCCTAATTTCTCTAAAATGCTACAATTTTTCAGAGTAGCAGATGCCTCATGTACAATGGAAGCTCCAAATACCCTTAAAGGGCTCTAAAAATTATCTTCACATTCCACTCTGAAAGAATCAAAATCAACATTCCTGCTCGTCCCTGTCAACCTTGCCTCAGACCCATATTCATTACACGAAGAACAAGCAGAAACTTCCTTTAAAAAATAGTTATTAAAGTGCATATAGCAATCATACGCAGAGGAAGATGTTGTGATCTGTTAACTGTGAGCAAATTATTGATTTTAATTTTCCCCCTGAGAAAAGCACTGATCAATGCATACAAGAGAGGACGGGGTTCAAATATTTTTATGAGATAAATAGGCTGACCTAAGTATCTAGGTAGTAAGATTTCAATTTGATTTTGAAATAACTTTCAAGAAAAATTCAAAAAATTCTATATTACAAGCATGTGAAGGTGAATAGGCTTCTCCCCACTAATAATCTTTCAGAGAATTCTATGTTAGTGTAGTCAGTTTAAAATGATGTATAGAAGTTAAGAAGATTGTTAGAGGAGAGAAAATATATTTGCTTAAAATATTAAGCTTAGCAAGTGTGGTCTATCAGTCTGCAACTATTGACAGAGAGAGAATACAGAATAATTTTCCACACAAAACCCAGTTCCAATAGACAAGAGCTTATTTATTTTCCAGTTTCTACTTTCAATCTAAACTTTCAGGCACTGTGAGCTCTGATAAGTGTCTGATAAGTGTCTATATCCATCATTTTCTCCCTATTTGATTGCCATTATTTTCCTGGTCTAATAATGCATTGATGGGGAATATAACACAATCCCAAGATTTTACAGTGCATACAGTATTTAATATGACAACAAGGTATTGGCAGTTGCATAGTTCTTAAATATTTGAATAAATTAATATTTTGACATTGTTCCTAAATGGGCATGAAACATCAAGACCTATCAAAGAAAATGAGTTGCTTTTAGATTTTGGTATTTCAACTCTGTTAAACATTTTTTTAAAAAAAATTCTGGCTAGCTACACATCCACTACCTACCCGCAGGCAATCTGCCAACACCGAGGGGCATACCATTTTATTGTAGTTTGTAGGACACAGAGAAGAAAGCAAATTCACAACAAATTTCAATTGATGTAAAAAATACTAAAATTTCAAGGTAAGTTGAAAGTTTCAGAGATACCCTATCATCCCAGCATAAGCGATAGCACAGCGGGTAGGGCGTTTGCCTTACAAGCGGCTAACATGGCCGACCCGAGTTCGATTCCTCCGCCCCTCTCGGAGAGCCCGGCAAGCTACCGAGAGTATTCGATATGCCAGACACAGTAACAACAAAGTCTCCAATGGAGACGTTACTGGGCCCGCTCGAGCAAATCGACGATCAACGGGAGGGCCTTTACCTTTTACCTTTACCTGGCAGAACAAAGCTAATACCCTACATTTTCAGCCATGAGATTTCTTTCTTATTAAGTCACAAAAACCAACAGAAGGAGGGTCTGGAGCAATAGCACAGCGGGTATGGTGTTTGCATTGCATATGGCTGACCCGGGTTTGATTTTTAGCATCACATATGGTCCCCCAAGAACTGCCAGGAGTAATTCCTGAGTGCAGAGCCAGGAGTAAACTCTGTGCATCACCAGGTGTGACCCAAAAAGTAAAAACAAAACAAAACAACAAAATAAAACAAAACAACAAAAAGCGAACAGAAGGAAATGACCATGTATGACCTGAAGATCTAGGCCTTGTCTTCTGAAGATCTGAAAGTCAAACTATTACCAGAACAGGCCACTGGGGCTGCTTCCAACTCTATTCAAACTATAATACGTGAATCTATAAGTAGATTTTTTTGTTTTAATTCACAACATTTTGTGGGATGAATAAAGTTTCACATAATCAATTCCTTAGCGACAAAAGCAAAGTTTTCTTACTCGTCCTGTTTATTTTTCTTTTTTTCAGGTCACACCTGGCAGTGCTCAGGGTCTGCTAAATTTGGGGTTTGCTACTGACTTCATACAGGTCCTGGGGGGATCCTGTGATCCCAGAGATCAAAGCCAGGTCTCCTGTGTGCAAAACCTGTTCTCAGCCTGCACAAAACTCATTTGCATCTCTTTTGTGCAAGGAAAGGAAGAGATATGAAAGAGGAAACAGATAACAGGTGTGATTGACCAGTCTCTATAAGTGAATCACTAGGCTAGGCAGTGATTTCCCATATCTCATTTAATGCAACAGCTTATGCGCTATTGATCTATGCAATTAGATACCATTCATGTATCTTTATACATCTGCAGATAAACTTTTAACAAATATTTTTTTTAAAAAAGCACTATTCCTTCTCCTTATAGAAAGGGGGCACCCAAGTTAATGAGGAGAGACTAATAATGACAAAAAGGAATCTTGGTTTTGATTATTCTCAAAAGTGGAGCATAAGGTTATTTCTCTGGTCCTTTTCAAGCATCAGGGGCTTCAGTTGGCCATGAGGATACCCACTGCTTGGGATGTTGTAGCATTTTAACAAAATTAGCTACAGATAATCATTCCTCACCCTTCCGTCTCCCCTTTTTGTTAAATTCAATCTTAAACGCTACTTGGAAGGATCAATGTTTTAGAGTTCATTCCTTGTCTATTTGTGTAAAGTTTATTGGGTGTTGTAAGTTCCAATAATTACACAAGCCTACTGACACACCAGGTGAATTCTGATGACGGGGAGCTGCTCTCAGGATCTACAATCAAGGTCGCGGGTGAGACCTGAGGTTTCACTCTGAATGATGAAGTGGGCTAACTTGGGGAAAGTAGGGTCAGAGAGTATTGTATATCACTGGGTGACAAGAGAATCCTCTGCCTCCAGTCGGGGTCTCTGTCAGAGATGGAGAAGGAGGGAGAGAAACATTGTGAGACACGGGAGGTGCCTGCAAGTTCCATGTGCAGTTTCTTGCTCTACCCTGCCAGTTTTATTAAGCTGTTAATTGACTGAACCTTGTATGGGGTAAAGAGGTTCAACAAACATATTTACATACTATTGAATAGTGACCACAGTAAATTAAGCTAATATTCATCACTAGGCCAGGTTACAATGTTTATTGTTATTTTTATTTTTTATAGTGAGAAGGTCTAAAATTTGTTACCTTAACAAATTTCAGATAGATGCTGAGGGTAAAGTAACACTAATTGCAGTCACAAGCTAGATATTTCAAACCAAGACCCCATAACTGCATGCTACCCTGTAACTGCATGCTACCCTGTAATAGTCTGCTACACTTAACTGCATGCTACTCTATGTTACCTTGTAACTATTTGCTACCCTGTAACTGGATGCTACCCTGTAACTTCCTGCTACCCTGTAACTACCTGCTACCCTGTAACCACATGCTACCCACCCTGTAACTGCATGCTACCCTGCGCTAACCTGTAACAGCATACTACCCTGTTATGACAAGCTACCCATAACTGGATGCTACACTATACCACTTTGTAACTGCATGCCACATCCTCCCGGCCCCCTCCAGGCTTTGTACCCTATTATCCTTACCACTGACAATCACACCCCATCTTTTTTTTGAGTTGGGTTTTCTACTGCATATATATATGCATATATATATGCATATATATATGCATATATATATATATCACTGTCACTGTCCTCCCGTTGCTCATCAAATATATATATAGATACATATATATATAATGTCTTGCAATTCATATCTTATTTGTTTTTCCTCTGACTTATGTTACTTAGCATAATGCTTCACCATGAAAGCAGCAGGATATACTTATTTTAATAGTCAAATAATATTCCATTGTCCTATTACCACATACTTTATACATATGTTTATAGGTTTTGTTATGTTTTAACTATTTGTACATAATGCTGCACGAAACATGGGGGAAATTCTGAGAGAGAGATTTCATCCTTCAGTCCTAGATACCTAGAAGTAGAATTTTTATATCATCTAGAATATCTATTTTGTCTTTTGATTTTTTTTTAATTGAGCAATATTGCCCTGTATCAGATGCTAAAATAATCTGGGCAGGAGAGAGGGGTGTGTGGAAGTATTCTAGGGTGTAACTGGAGTTGCTTTCTGCATGCTAACTTAAAGACAGATTTCCGGGAAGGCACAGATCAATTTGTTTTCCCCAAAAGCAGGTACAGGTCTGCCTTTGGCTTGGGGCCACATACAGTGATGCTCAAGGTTTATTCCTGGCTCTGAGCTCAGAAAATATTCGGGACCGTATGTGATACAGAGGATCAAACCCAGGTCGGCTGCATGCAGAGCAAGCACCCTACCCGCTGTTCTATCTCCCTGGTCTCCCAAAGGCTACTTTTAACACGGCAGCACCATCTCTGTTCCTGCAACAGAGTCCGGCATTGCATTCCTCCTGCAGTCTCTTCACAGCCCCATCATCTCTTGCATTTTTGATGATGCTGTTCTCACAAGAGTGAGGTAATGAAACAAATTTTCCCTGGAACAAATATGGTTCACAATGTTTTAGATAACGGATAACATTCAGAGCATGCAGCCGAGGTGGGGAATATTGATTGTTCATAAATTACACTGCTATTATTCACTTCAGGCATCTTTCTGAACAGATAGTTCATTTTGATTTCTTGTTATTTTCTACCTTAAATTAATTCTTTTGTTCCTGTGATACCATGACATTTTCAGCATGATTTCTAGTTGTTTTTTAAAAAAGACACTTGACTTTCTTGTCTTCCCTATAAAGCAGTGTCTTTCTTAGTATAGCCTTTTCAAAAGATAGGTGGCAATGTTGGGAAAGAAGTTGGTGGTTATTTGTGGAGGGGAGAGACACGGAAATCTGGTGCACTTTAGTCCAGAATTCTCTGGAGTATCTCTTAACTGACCAGCTTTCCTGCCAGAAGGACAGAAATATCTGGTCCAAAGGATCAAAAGTTCTTCGGATAATCAATTCCACAGCAAAGTATTTTCAAAAGGGGTGTTTGTGTTCTCTTGAAGTGTGACATGGCTATTTATGTTTTTCTCACATAGACCAGCTTTCAAACTGCATTTCCATTTGTACAAATGCTGAATTTGAAATGCCTATTAAATAAGCCCCAAATGATATGTCTCTTGATCACCTGATCACTTGATTTCCCGTTAATCATCAATTTGCTCGAGCAGGCGCCAGTAACATCTCCAGTAGTCCCTGTTGCATGCTAGTGTAGCCCAATGGCTATTTGTTCTAGGAACACAAAGAGCCTCAAACCGATCGTTCAGGGTCTTGACGAAGAAGTTGGACCATCTTGTAGGTGGGCGGCCATGCATTCTTTTGATGTCCCGTGGAATCCAACGTGCAACAGCTCTAGTCCAGCAGTTGTCTCCAAATCTCATTATGTGTCCAGCCTATCTGATTTTTGATGCCTTGGCAAACGAGACAGCATCCCTGATTCTTGATCATCGACGAAGGTTGGAACTCCAGATTCTTTCTCTTATTTGAGTGAAACGTGATATTCCAAGCACAGCTCTTTCCATTCCTCTTTGGGAGACCCGAATAGCATTCTCATCCTGTTTTCATGGGGCCCAGGGCTCTGAGGCATGTGTTAATGCAGGACAAACAGTGGAATAGAAGAGATGTGCCCAGAGCTGGAGGTTCTTCATCCTCACAGCTATTTCTTCAACGCTCTTGAAGGCATTCCAAGCTGCTTTCTTCCTCCTGTGCAACTCAGGTGCCAGGTCATTCGTCATGTTGACTTCTCTACCTAGGTACACATAACTGTTGCATTCGGAGATGGTCGTTCCATTGAGAGCAAATGGAACGTCAGGAACGAGACTGTTCCTCATAAACATTGTCTTCTTGAGATTCAGCTGTAGTCCAACCTTTTCACACTCACAGTTGAAATCGGCCAGCATTTGTGCCGCTTGGCTGATGTTTGGTGTTATTAAAACAATGTCATCAGCAAAGCGGAGGTGGTGTAGTTGCCGACCATCTATCTTCACTCCCATTCCTTCCCATTCCAGTCATCGTATGATGTTCTCGAGGGTGGCACTGAAGAGTTTCAGTGAAATGGTATCACCCTGTCAAACCCCTCTCTTGACATTGATGATCACTTCTTTGTAGAATGGTGAGATCCTGGTCATGAATCCTGCTGTGCTATCACTCCAGTCCCAATCCCTGATATATTAAAGGGAAATTTTTGATGGAAAATTTATAATTTTGAGTTTGTTTCTTGAGCCATACCTGGTATTGCTAAGGCCCACTCCTGGCTCTGTGCTCAAGAATCCCTATGGAGTGCCAGGAAACCTCTCTAGCATCTTTATTATTGATCTGGTCCCTCCTTTGGGTTTGTTAGAGGGCATAGAAGTTGAATTCATCCATGGAGATGGAGGAGATTGTCTACTGTAAAAAGACAGTTAAGCAAGCAGAGAAGGTGAATCTGAGTCTTCTCAAACACACATGGTGTATCTGGATAAAACAGTGAAAGCCTCCCTGCCAGAACGCAGGCAGACCAGCAACACCCAAAGAAATAAGCAACATGTAAGGAAAGTGTGATGTCATGAAAATGAATGGAATACATTGCTTTCAGAAAGAGAAAAAATTACCGTAGACTCAGGTATTCCTGAGAGAAGAAACATAAAGAGAAAACTTAGTTTTATTAAGAGACACAAGGTCATTAGGGACCTTCAAGGAGGTCTTGGTTGAGCAACAGAGGCTAGAGCTATTTAACAGTATATTTGTTTAACTATCAAATATGTATGCTTGTTTCTGTGTTTCTCCGAGTTTTCAACGGTGAGAAATAGATATTTTTTGGTGTACCCGATTTATCCTATTTTTATTATTGCACCCCAACAAATGAAGACTTTGCTTTTCCCACTGTTCAAACCAATGTAAACAGGGATTCTAGAAGCAATCATAGAAAAATGCCTGTTGTCTTTCAACAACAGGTCAGTCTGCTGTTCCTATCATACAAAATATCCTGTCTCCTCAGAGTCTCCTGGAGATAGGAAACCATTTCTTGAACCCTCAATAGGAAGTCAGAACCCTTCATCTGTGAGGAAGAATATGCACCACTATATATATATATATATATATATATATATATATATATATATATATTTTTACTTGTTTCAGTTCTTCCCTAGACTGGAAACTCCTGTAGTAACACGTCAGGTGCTAAAAACCAGAACTAAGGTGGTTTGAGAGAAAATCAGTCAATACTGATGTAGGAAAGGGCATAACTCTCCATTTCACTCACAAATATTTCCATGTAGAATGTTGTCTTGTGCTGGCAAAAAATTGCTGTTTTCTCAAATTACTCATTAAACAATTAGCTAATATTACAATGTACATATACAAGTAGCTCCAAGAATTCACACACACACACACACACACACACACACACACACACACACAGACACACACACACACACGCAGGCTTTTGTGCTTGAAGAAACTTTCCTGAACAGATGCTTTCATCCTGAGGTAACCAAAAAATTGAGTTAAAGCAAGACTTCTGCTAAATGGAAACCTCTATTTTATAATCAAGTCAATTAGCTAAAAGCATTATTGAAACTTTCTTTCCAGACCTCACTGAAGGTAGGTCATTTTTCATATTAAATCTACAATGTACCTGTCAAAGTGATTATTGATAAAATAGATGGATGTGCTAAGATGTTGGTAAAACTGGGAATTACATTGTAAAAACAAGAATAAATAAAATCGGGTGTTTGTTGTGTTCCACGTGTATATTCCTTCCTTTGATCTCTGACATATTTGATAAAGCTAGATTGAATATCAGATGAATAGATATTGAGAGACAATAAACAACCATGGGAAAAGAAGTCTCATCCCCTTTTCACTCAAGAACAACTCAATGTTTTAAGTTAAAAATGACAGTATTTATTTTTTGTCTGTTTGGGGTTTTATTTTGTGGGGTCTGGTGGTGGGATATTTTAGCCATACCTGACTGTGCTCAGGAATCACTCCTGGCAATAATTGCGAGTTCATATGTAGTGCTGAGATGAAATGGGGTCTAGCTGAATGCAAGGTAAGCAACTTGTACTAACTCTAACTATCACTCCAGCTCATTAATGACAGTCTAAACAATGGACAAACCAATTTTGAAATGAACCCTAAAAATCCTACAGAAAAGGGAGTGGTAGCTTACACAGAATTGCCAGTTAAATGACACAATAATAAATGGCTAATAAGTTTCAAAAGAAAAGAGAGAACATGTTAAGAGTATAAGAGAGAATAAATTCAATTCAGTGCAATTTATGTAATGCTAATTATATTGCAAGTTTAATAATTGAATGAGAAGAAAAAAGTGTTGAAAAAGTTTAAGCTAGGGTCCTCACCTTACATTTACTAGTTGAAAAAAATCAGATATAAAATAGATTGGAGAGCAGATTTATTATTAACAGCAAAAGTCTGAGGTAAAGTTAATGAGAACAAAGTCATTTAGGTTATAAGATTCAAGTCTTGGATAAGGTCCTGAGGGTCCACTTTAGGCTAGACTATTCTGGAAAGTCTTCATGCAAGACAAAACTGGAGGCAGACAATTTGAGATTGTTTCGGCGTCCCTGGTTTACCATTTGTCAAATGACAAATTAAGTTGCATAGCTTCTGTTGAATATTTCTTACGGGTATCCAATTAAATCAGTGTTTACTTTATTTTATTTATACTATTCTTCACCGTTCAAATGATTCTGCTGGAAAAATTTTTTTCTACCAAGTCCTCTTTATTCAACTGAGATCTGGAGCTCTAAACTCTGCTAGATTACTCATCGTATGTCCTCTCTCCAAGAATCTCCTTCCCTCAGGCCAGGCTATCTTCACTGGGGTCCCTCGGAGGGGGGCAGGTTGAGTCTTTCTCCACTCCAAGCAGAACCCTGGCAGCCAAGAACCTCCAGAACCCAACCACACCCATACTCAAGGCCACTCTCCACATGCTCGGACCAGCCTCTCACATGAAGGAACCGGCAGAAGAACCCAGGTATGCAGGACTCATGGCTGAGATCTCCAAGCCTGCTCCGATCAGAACTGGGCTCCCTCCCAGATCCCCCTTTTTTCCAGTAGCTTGGCAGTCACATGCACAAACTGACCCTGGTGCCATGTAATCTTATCAATGCCAAGATCCAGAAACTATAAAACAAAGCTCCCAGAAGACAGCAATGCAGTATTTTCTTCCCACATGACAGAGCCTGGCAAGCTACCTGTGGCATATTCAATATGCCAAAAACAGTAACAATAACGGGCCTCATTCCCCTGACCTGAAAGAGCCTCCAATATGGCAGCGTAGGGAAAGACGAGTAAAGGAGAGGCTGCTAAAATCTCAGGGCTGGGACAAATGGAGATATTACTGGTACCTGCTCAAGTAAATCAATGAACAACAGGATGACAGTGATACAGTGATACAGTGATGTCCTCTCTGTCAGGATTAGAAGAGACTAGAATCTGTTCTAATACTTTTTTATCTAAGTTTGCCTATAACATAGAAAACAGTTGGACTGTTTCTCCCCTTCACGCCCCTCCCATCTTGCTCTTGTTCAGAATCCTGGAGAAGGTAAGAGCCAGCAGTCGAGTACCCTGAGAAGAACAAACATAGCACATGTGTCTGCCTGGGTAAGAAGCATCCCCGAAAATGTCTGTTTTCCATTAGTGCTTTTCTTCATGAACTTTGTTGTCTCAGCATTCAATTCTGAGTGTGTTCTCTGTGACTATTACCGACTTTAGACACTCATGCTTTCGACTCTCATTGCCTACTTCAGACACTCTGTTGGCACATGCCCAGAAAAGAGCCTCTCTCTGATTTAGCATGCAGACTGTCTGTAATCTGTACCTGACGACTTCAATTCCATATCCTATTCAAATTACTGTTCAACTTTTAATGTCCTTTCTTCTCCCCAATTTCATCTTTTCTTCTGCTTGCTCTGTTCATAGATTCTTGAACAATATTTATCTCTTTAAAATGTCATTCTAGGGGCTGGAGTGATAGCACAGTGAGTAGGGCATTTTGCCTTGTAATCGTCCAACCTGGGTTCGATTCCCAGCATTGAGTGCAGAGCCAGGAGTAACTCCTGTAATTAGCTGGGTATGACCCCCAAAAGCAATAAAATAAAATGTCATTGTATTAAACTTTGCCACACACTTCTAGCTGCAACTGATTTCTGTTTTTTTCTGAAAAACTTTTTTTTTGTATCACTCCTTGTATTTGTGTGAAGTGGTTTTTTATTTTTCTTTTTGGGTCACACCCGGCTATGTACAGGGGTTACTCCTGGCTATGCACTCAGGAATTACTCCTGGCAGTGCTCAAGGGACCATATGGGATGCTGGGAATCGAACCCGGGTCAGCCGGGTGCAAGGCAAATTCCCTACCCACTGTACTATCACTCCAGCCCCTGTGTGAAGTGATTTAATATCACTTATTTATTGACGCTTGGTTTTTGGGATACTCCTGGTAATGTTCAGGGCTTTGTCTAGGCTCTGTGCTCAGGGATGCCTCCTAGTAGGGCTTGACCAGGAGGGACCATATGGGGTGCCAGGGGCCAAACCCAGGTCGTCCATAAGAAAGGCAAGTGCCCTGCCTGCTGGTCTCTCTCTCCAGTCTGAATGTCGCTTATACTTAAAGGAAAATACAGGATCAACCATCCACTCAATTTATTCAACATTTTTGCATTTAATAAAAAAAAAGTGTTGTGAGTTTTCTCCGTGACACTAAAGATACAGTGGCAAACAAAATAAACTCCTTCCAGACCTCTTAAAACATGGCAACTTAATGAAGGAACTAGCATTCTTGGTATCAAGAACTTATCCATCAATGTCTTAAGTGTAGCACTATGGAAGCCTTTGGAAACATCATCTTTCTAAATATCTTTGGTTCTAACTGTGAAACTGAAGGATTCGAATGTGGGGCTAAATATATTATAGGGTACATTTGCACAAATTAAAAAATATATCATGGAAGATGATGCTAGATCTGCTCTGAGGAGAGGAATGGGTTAATAATTTTGAATGAAACTGATTTGAATCTTCATGTATCACTTCTGATATATCCATGGTCAGAATTTCACAAAAAGAATTTTTAGTGGGCTGGAACAATAGCACAGCGGGTAGGGCATTTGCCTTGCAAGCTACCCATGATGTATTCAATATGCCGAAGACAATAACAACAAGTATCACAATGGAGATGTTACTGGGCCACCCAAGCAAATCAATGAACAACGGGAGGACAGTGACAGGCAGTGGTCACGTACTCATACCCATGATGTACACACAAATATCATCACCACCACTTACCCCCAAAAAGCATTAGGCTAGCTTTTGAATTTTAATGCTCAAATTATAATTGAGTCAGTTAAAGTGAATCCACAAAGAATAAAAGAGAATAATAAGTATTTGCATCTGGACTTTCTAATAATGCATGCTTTTGTTAAAATCAAATTTGAACTATCTTAAAAGTAAACGAGCTCTCCTCTGTATGCATCTTCATATACCATCAACCTTAATGACTGGTCGGGAATCCTGGTGTACAAGTATAGGGTCTCAGGATAAAATTGGCACATTTGAATTACTAATTCATTAATTTTTAAGATTAACGTTAAGAGGAGTGACATAAAACTGCATAATACATCCTCAGAGAATCCTATAATGTTTTTACATTAGCATTTGAAGTCGATCAGTCAATCAACTTTGAAGTTTTTTGAGCTGTAAATTTGAACTTCTTATGTAATAAATAAAATGTGCATATTCAGTTGGAGATCCCAAGTTATACCTCTGAGGGCCAGAACAAAGTGAAATAGCAAATGACTGAATGAATGAATAACCCGCCCTTCTATCAACAATGCTGATAAGAAATTCAAGCATGAAAAAAAAAAATAAAGGCTGAACTTCCTCTTTTAGTCAGTGGTCAAAAGTCTAGCGTCAACAAGTACAAACCAAAATGTCTGTAAGAGAAAGGGTCATCACGGGCTGTACCTGCATGCTAACTTTCACATGGACACATTCAACATGGAGCAGTGGGGAGTCATTCAGCAGGTGACAGCGTGGACAGGCCCAGCTGCTTAAGCTGGGGACTGTCTAGTTAGTGGTGATGCTAATGAAAATGTGAGCTCTGGGTCTGGGTCTTGAAGGACAGTTGAGTGAGTTCAAACACAACAGACGCATCTTGAGTTTTTGTTATTGAACTTTTGGGGAATCATTTTCTAACTAGTTATATGAAGTTATAGCTCTCTTCCATTATATTAATAGCGGTCCTCCCGTTGTTCATTGATTTGCTCGAACGGGCCCAGTAACATCTCCATCATGAGACTTGTTACTGTATTTGGCATATCGAGTATGTCATGGGTAGCTTGCCAGGCTCTACCGTGCGGGCGAGATACTCTCGGTAGCTTGCCAGGCTCTCCTAGAGGGGCGGTGGAAGAGATTATAAATAATTGTGATACTGTAAACATCACAATTTTAGAGCAATAGCACAGTGGGTAGGGCATTTGCCTTGCAAATGGCCAACCCAGGTTTGATTCCTCCGTCCCTCTCAGAGAGCCCTGCAAGCTATCAAGAGTATCCCGCCCACATGGCAGAGCCTGGCAATCCCCATGGCATATTCGATATGAACAAAACAGTAACAACAAGTCTCACAATGGAGACGTTACTGGTACCTGCTCGAGCAAATCTATGAACAACAGGATGACAATGCTACAGTGCTACTGTAAACACAGCAAAAATACACTCTATTATTTTTGTTTGTCTGGTGCCATGCCTGTCTGTGTGCAGGACTTACTCCTATTCAGGTATCAATCCTGGCAGGTCTCAGAGAACTATATGGGGTACAGGAACTAAACCCAGATGATATGCAATGTAAAGTCCCTTCTGTGCTTTATTATCTCTTTGGCCCCTTGTAATAATTTTTATAAGTCCCAGCCTGGAGTATTGAACCCTGGGAAGTGACTTTTTTAAAGGGCAATAATGATTGTGAAGAATAATGAAAAGGATTGTGAGGCATGTTTCATAGTATTTTCTATTTATTGACACTGGAGTTATTTCAATCATCTGATAACAAAACAATTTTAAAATACAAACTATACTGGATTGAGCTGTGCACATGGTAGATGGGTATATTTCATTTAAATGTATCTTTTTTGGATGTTGACTGAAATTAGACCCTGGGAGGTATGACATAAGTGAAAAGAGGAAGATCAATTGGACAGTTATTGCAGGAATCGACAAAATAATGACTTAAGAGTGGGATGGGTAAAAATAATGTTAGATTCTGGACACATACAAAGTGCAGGACTCTTGCTGATGAACAGGAGCTGAGATGTGATGGATGGAAAGAGGAGCCCAGGATGATGTTAAGGTTTTAGATCACAGCAAAGGAATGAATAGGGCTAACAGGTAACTTCTGATGGAGGACGTCAGGGGAAGAACATTTGTTTTAGTTGTGTGGCTCAATTGGACTATCAATAATTTGAGAAATAACTGGACTAAGAGAATTATGAAAAAGCATTTGGGTGCAGGGAGATACTGAGGTACAGACAAGCTTGTGAGTCTTGGGCAGAAAGAGGGCACTGAACTGTGAAACTGGATGAAATCTCTAAGGCGTAGGTCAAAGTAGGAGTTCAGAGGATTGGAGAGATAGTGCAGTGGGTAGGATGCGTGCCTTGCACCCAGCTGACCTAGCTCCAATCCCCTGCATCCCTTATGGTCCCCTAAGCATCTCCAGGAGTAATTCCTAAGTAGAGAGCCAGGAGCAAATCCTGATCTCCACTGGGTGTGACCCTCCCCCCATATC
Organism: Sorex fumeus; assembly: GCF_029834395.1. Lineage (NCBI taxonomy): Eukaryota > Metazoa > Chordata > Mammalia > Eulipotyphla > Soricidae > Sorex > Sorex fumeus. Next base: position 444,819 of record NW_026606200.1, on the reverse strand, counting down.
CCCCCAAAATTGAACCAAAATACACAAGGGTCAAAGACTGAAAACTGGAACCTTCCACAATAGACAAATAGGAAAATGTGGAAGGACTTAATATTAGAAAGCGTAGAAGATGAGTCGAAAGAGAAACACCAAGGAACATTGAGAAAAATATTTCAGGCAGGAGGGAATGGTCTTGTCAGCTGCTGCCTAAAGAAGACAAGGACTAAGAATTCTCCGTTGGGATTTAGCAGTGTTGCAGATTGATGATGGACTTGAGAAGAACTGTTTCTGGGGTGGAGAGTCTACTGAGAAAAGGGTCAAGAAAGACCAAAGCAAAGACTTTTTCTTTTACTAACGTGAAAGAGATCAAAAATATTTCAGTGATTTACTGAAATGAGGGGCATAATCAGCTGAAGGAGAGGAGATTAGGTTGGAGATGTAGTCAGAGCAGACACAGTAGGAAATGAAGGATAACTGCAGCACCTTAGTCCTACTTGAAATTAGTGGCCATGGAATTAAAGTAAGTCCAATCAGGATGGTTGTGAACTTTTTTCTCTCCTCTTGGGAGATGAGAGATGGAACTACACGGAACACTAATTGTATGTAACACTGCTACTTTTTTATGAGTGGGTATAAGGGAAGGAAAGAGAAGGAAAGAAATTAAACATGATAGCAATCGAGTCCTTGTAAAGCTGGAAGATGGAGTTAAAACTAGACGAAAGGGGAACAAAGACACAAGTTAAAAAAAGTATAGAAGAAACATATGTTTTTTATAGTTTATTTAAGGGGCTGGAGCGATAGCACAGCGGGTAGGGTGTTCACCTTACAAGCGGCCAACATGGCCGACCCGAGTTCGATTCCTCTGCCCCTCTCGGAGAGCCCGGCAAGCTACCGAGAGTATTCGATATGCCAAACACAGTAACAACAAAGTCTCCAATGGAGACGTTACTGGGCCCGCTCGAGCAAATCGACGATCAACGGGAGGGCCTTTACTTACTTACTTTTAGTTTATTTAAGAAACTGGGAATAAATGAGCAGCAAAATTAAGAATGGTTCTAGTTTATAAGAAGGTTCTGGAAATGACTTTGTAAAGGAGGAGTTGTGACATACAGAAGCACCATATGGATGGAAACAAGATCTAATGAATAAGAGAGAGATTCACAAAGAATCTTATACACAAATCTTGCAAGATATGACAGAAGAGGTACCAAAGTATGTGGCTCTGATCTAAGTATTGAATCTGCAAATGTAACAAGGTCATAGGACAAGCTTACGGTCACAGGTCACAGTCCTCCCGTTGTTCATCGATTTGCTCAAGAGGGCCCAGTAACGTCTCCATCATGAGACTTGCTGTTACTGTGTTTGTCATATTGAATACCTCACGGGTAGCTTGCCAGACTCTGCTGTGCGGGCGAGATACTCTCGGTAGCTTGGTGGGATCTCCGAGAGGGGCGGAGGAATTGAACTCGGGTCAGCCATGTTGGCTGCGTGCAAGGCAAACGCCCTACCCACTGTGCTATCGCTCCAGCAGGACAAGGACAAGCTTATGTAGGTAAATTTCTACAGCAAGAAAGAGTAGAAAGTATATAAATACATTCAATGTTGGGACCGTGGAGGGAAAGAGGTTTATGGAATTACTTGGTTATCAAGTAGATGCACAAAGAAAGCATAGTTTTGGAACCCCATTGAAACACGTTTGCAATCCAAAATATGTAAGTAGTATGCACTTTATAATTAGAATAAGAAAAGGTAGGGTCACTATATTAAACATTATTAACCCATTTTTCTTTAGTCACATAAGTTACTGCATAGCTGATTTGATGAGTTTTGCTACAAAAATCAGCCTAACTCAGCTGACTTAATTAGGAGTCTCCTGTAAATTAAATTTTATCACTTTCATAACAACCACAGGCATTTCACATAAACCTAATTTGGGGAATTGGGAGAAGGATATGAAGGGTTGTGAGCGCGCCTTTCATTTTTCATCATGTCTTGCATTTGAAGAGGTCATTAGACAGAACAACATCGATATATTTTACCCTGTCTCACTGAGCACCTCCAACCCGACAGATACCTGTCAGAGAGTCCTAGCACCCTTCTCTCATCCAAGAGCCTGTTGGCATCGCACCAATGGGAAGGAGTCAGTTCTTGGTACAAATGATTCATTACAAAGGAGTTCAAATTAGGACGACTTATGGTTTTAGCTAACTCATGTTTTAAATGTTTAGCAAACTGTAAAGTCACACGTAAAATCTGACAGGAGGTATTTTACAATTGGGAAAAAAAAAACTGTTTCAAAGTAACAAGGGGGAAAAAAGGATATTTATGACTTTACAAAAAAAAAATGTTTAGGCACTTGAGCAATAGTACAGCAGGGAGAGTGTTTGTCTAGCATGAGACCAACCCAGGTTCGATCCCCGGGACCCCATATGGTCCCCCAAGCACCGCTAAGAGTAATTCATGAGTGAGGAGCCAGGAGTGATCCCTGAACATCTCCAAAAAGCAAAAAAAAAAAGTTTAGACTTAAAAACCTAGATTTTGGAGCTGGAGAGATATAGCAACTGGGATACTTGCAGGCAGCTGACCTGTTTAATTCTCAGCACCCTAACTCATCCCCTGACCTGACCCCTCCCAGGAATGACCCCTGAGTTCAGAGTCAGGGAAAGCCCTGAGCACTGTGGTTCAAAAATAAAACTTAAAAAAAAAATAACCTCAATTCACTTAAAATAGAATGCTCCAAGCAGGATTTTCTGACGTATATTCACATGCATTAATGTGAACTAAAAACTGATTTTTATGTGATAAAGTTATTCCACATTTAGGCACAACAAAGTTGACTGAATTCTTTGTGACTGTTTTCTTCATAGCTGGAGCTATCTCTTTACAGTGTATAATTACTCAGTGAAACAATCTGCATGCCAGAAATGATACAAAATGCCTTAATATGAAACTATAAACTCACAATGCTACCAGCGTAAAAATATCATTAGGGGACTGAAATATTACTGATTATATTTCAATATAAATAATAGACAATACTACATGTATTCTATAGCATTACTAGTACAGGTAAAATATAGGCATAGTCAACATACAGCATATACGATCATTAAACTATATTTATATGTGCAATCGTATAATTATATAATATAATTATATAATATAATTATAATTAACGTCTCCATTGGAGACTTTATTGTTACTGTGTTTGGCATATCGAATACGTCACGGGGAGCTTGCCAGGCTCTGCCATGTGGGCGAGATACTCTCGGTAGCTTGCCGGGCTCTCCGAGAGGGGCGGAGGAATCGAACTCGGGTGGGCCATGTTGGCTGCATGCAAGGCAAATGCCCTACCTCTGTGCTATCACTCCAGTCCGTATAGTCATATAACTTATATAATCAGTAAAATAGAGTAATAGGCATATATGAGCATATTTATATCAGTGTATATATATATATATATAAAGGTAAAGGTAAAGGCCCTCCCATTGATCGTCGATTTGCTCGAGCAGGCCCAGTAACGTCTCCATTGGAGACTTTGTTGTTACTGTGTTTGGCATATCGAATACTCTCGGTAGCTTGCCGGGCTCAACAAGGCCAACCTGAGTTCAATTCCTCCACCCCTCTCGGAGAGCCCGGCAAGCTACCAATAGTATTCGATATGCCAAACACAGTAACAACAAAGTCTCCAATGGAGACATTACTGGGCCCGCTCGAGCAAATATATATATATATATATATATATATATATATATATTGGTGAAGATAGATGGTTGGCAATTACACCACCTCCGCTTTGCTGATGACATTGTTTTAATAACACCAAACATTAGCCAAGCAGCACAAAGGCTGGCCGACTTCGACCATGAGTGTGGAAAGGTCGGAATACAGCTGAATCTTATGAAGACAATGTTCATGAAAAACAGCCTCGTTCCTGACACTCCATTCGCTCTCAATGGAATGACCATCTCCGAATGCAACAGTTATGTGTACCTAGGTCGAGAAGTCAACATGACAAATGACCTGGCACCCGAGCTGCTCAGGAGGAAGAGAGTGGCTTGGAATGCCTTCAAGTGCATCGAAGAAATAGCTAAGAGGATGAAGAACCTCCAGCTCCTGGCAATCTCTTTGATTTCACTGTTCTTCCTGCATTAACATACGCCTCAGAAACCTGGGCCCTACGAAAACAGGATGAGAACGCTATTTGGGTCTCCCAAAGAGGAATTGAAAGAGCTATGCTTGGAATATCACGTTTCACTCAAATGAGAGAAAGAATCTGGAGTTCCAACCTCCGTCGATAATCGAGAATCAGGGACGCTGTCTCATTTGCCAAGGTGTCAAAAATCAGATGGGCTGGTCACATAATGAGATTTAGAGATGACCGCTGGACTAGACCATTACCGACTGGATTCCACGGGATGTTAAAAGACTGCGTGGCCGCCCACCTACCAGATGGTCAGACTTCTTCATCAAGATCAACAATGATCGATTTGAGGCTCTTCGTGTTCCTAGAACGAACAGACACCATTGGGCTACACTAGCACGCGACAAGGACAAATGGAGATGTTACTGGCACCCGCTCTAGCAAATCAACGATTAACGGGAAGTCAAGTGATCAAGTGATAGCTATTTATGTATATGATCTATAATCATATCTATATATACAACTTACTATTTTATATATGAGTTACAAATATTTGTCCATATCACCTAAGAAAGGAGGTCTGATGAGAACAAGGGAGACATCTACAAGACTAGAAACTATAGCCCCATCTGCCTGTTGTCTGTCGCCTACAAGCTGTTCACTCAAGTCATTCTGAATAGAACAATAGATGAAGGACAACCATGTGAGCAAGCCGGGTTCCACAAAGGATTCAGGACCATCGACCATATCCACACGATAACCAAGCTCATTGAGGTTTCTCAGGAGTTCAAGATGCCACGTTCATTGATTTAAAGAAGGCCTTTGATTCTGTTGAGACGGAAGTGGTCATTGAAGCCCTAGCAAATCAGGGCATTCAAACTCAATATATCAGGATCCTCCATGAGCTGTATTACAGATTCACTACCACGATCTCACCATTCTACAAAGAAGTAATCATTGATGCCAAGAGAGGGGTTCGGAAGGGTGATACCATTTCACCGAAACTCTTCAGTGCCACCCTCGAGAACATCATGTAATGACTGGAATGGGAAGCAATGGGAGTGAAGATAGACAGTCAGCAACTACACCACCTCCGCTTCGCTGATGATATTGTTCTAATAACACGGAACATCTGCAAAGCAGCACAAATGCTGGCTGACTTTGACCATGAGTGTGGAAAGGTCGGACTACAGCTCAATCTCACGAAGACAATGTTTATGAGAAACAGTCTCATTCCTGATGTTCCATTCACTCTCAATGGAACAACCACGTCCGAATGCAACAGTTATGTGTACCTAGGTCAAGAAGTCAACATGATGAATGACCTGGCACCTGAGTTTTGCAGGAGGAAGAGAGCAGCTTGGAATGCCTTCAAAAGCATCGAAGAAATCATGTGAGGACAAAGAACCTCTGGCTCTGGGCACATCTCTTTGATTCCACTGTTCTTCCTGTATTAACATACGCCTCAGAAACCTGGGCCCTATGAAAACAGGATGAAAATGCTATTCGGGTCTCCCAAAGAGGAATCAAAACACCTATGCTTGGAATATCACGCTTCACTCAAATGAGAGAAAGAATCCGGAGTTCTGACCTCTGTCGACAATCAAGAATCAGGGATGCTGTCTCATTTGCCAAGGCGTTGAAAATCAGATGGGCTGGACATATAAAGAGATTTGGAGACGACCACTGGACTAGAGCCATTACTGACTGGATTCCATGGGATGGCAAAAGATTGCATGGCCGCCCACCTACAAGATGGTCAGACTTCTTAGTCAAGACCCTGAACGATGGGTTTGAGGCTCTTTGTTCCTAGAATGAGCAGATGCCATTGAGCTACACTAGGACATGACAGGGACAAATGAAGACATTACTGGTGCCCACTCAGTCAAATCGATGAGTAACAGGATGTCAAGTGATCAAGTGACCTAAATTATAAAACTATAATATCTAGATATCTGATGTACCATATGTGTATATAAATATATGCATGGATAAATTGGGTATCTATATATTTCAATGATGTACTTTAAGTTTGGGCATATTATCATTAATATTTTAATAAATTCAAAGGATAAGTGCCACAACTATATTTTGAATGAACATAACTGCTGACAATCTGCCAGTGTTACACTTCCATATAGAAAAACATTATATTGTATACCACTATTAATATTTTCTGCTAAAATTATAAGACATCTTCTTTGAGAACATTTCTGTTCATTTCGTCGGCCCATTTTTTTTTATATGGGTTGGATGTTCTTCTTGTGGAGTTCAACCAGTACCTTGTACATCCTTGATATCAACCCTTTGTCGGATGTGTATTTGGTGAATATCCTTTCCCATTCTGTAGGCTGTCTTTGTATTTTGGTCACTGTTTCTTTTGAGGTGCAGAAGCTTCTTAGTTTAATATAGTCCCATTTGTCTAACTATGTTTTCACTTGCTCATCCAGTGGCTTGACATCTTCATGACATTAGCTTCAATGTCATGAAGGTTTTGCCAACTTTGTCTTCAATGTACTTTATGGATTCTGGTCTGGTGTTGAGGTCTTTAATCTATTTAGATCTTACTTTTGTACATGGTGTTAGACAGAGATTTGAGCCCAGTTTTTTGCATGTAGTCATCCAGTTTTGCCAGCACAATTTGTAAAGAGGCTTTCATTGCTCCTCTTCACATTTCTTGCTCCCTTATCAAAGATTAGATGAGCACATGCTTGAGTGAGATGTTAGTATATTCAACCCTGTTCCATTGGTCTGAATAGCTCTGCCTTTGTTCCAGTACCATGAGAAAATGCTCTACATCACTAATCATCAGGGATATGCAGATCAAAACATCAATGAGATATCATTTCACGCCACAGAGAATGGCCCATGTTCAAAAGAACTAAAGCAACCAGTGTTGGCGTGGATGTGATGAGAAAGGGAGCCTCCTTCATTGCTGGTGGGAATGCCGACTGGTTCAACCATTTTGGAAAATAGTATGGACGATTCTCAAAAAATTAGAAATTGAGCTCCCATTTGACCCAGCAATACCACTCCTGGGAATATATCCCAGAGAGGCAAAAAGTATAGTCAAAGTATAGTCAAAAAATTATAGTCAAAGATGCCTGCACTTGTTTGTTCATTGCAGCACTCTTTACAATAGCTAGAATCTGGAAAAAACCTGAGTGCCCGAGAACAGATGTCTGGTTAAAGAAACTTTGGAACATCTACACAATGGAGTACTATGTAGCAGTTAGAAAAGATGAAGTCATGAAATTTACATACAAGTGGAACTACATGGAAAGTTTCATGCTAAGCAAAATGAGTCAGAAAGAGAGGGACAGACATAGAAAGATTGCATTCATCTGAGGAACATAAAGTAACAAAATAGAAGACTAGCATCCAAGAATAGCTGAGACAAGTACCAGGAGGGTTACTGTATGGTTACTGTAAGCCAGCCGCACATGCTAGGGGAAAAGGCAGCTCAGATAGAGAAGGGAGCACCAAATAAAGGGTGTTGGGAGGATCCTCCCAGGATGAGGGATGTGTGCTGAGAGTAGACTACAGACAAAATATGATTGCCACTCAATGCCTCTTTTGCAAACGACAGCACCCAAAAGGAGAGAGAGAACAAAAGGGAATGCCCTGCCACGGAGGTAGTGGGGGATGGGGGGGTAGGAAGTTATACTGGGATCAGTGGTGGTGGAGATTGGGCACTGGTAGAGGGGGATGGGTATTCAATTATTGTTTATCTGAAACCCAAGCACAAAAAATTGTAAGACTACAACTATACCTCATGGTGTTTCACTAATAAAAATTTAAAAATATAAAAAATAAATAAAATTATAAGACAAGTGTTTTTTATTTCACTTATTTCAATATTATTGTGCAAGGCAGACTCCCTCCCCACTGGGCTGGAGCGATACCACAGCGGGTAGGGCATTTGCCTTACAAGTGGCCACCATGGCCGACCCGAGTTCGATTCCTCTGCCCCTCTCGGAGAGCCCGGCAAGCTACCGAGAGTATTCGATATGCCAAACACAGTAACAACAAAGTCTCCAATGGAGACGTTACTGGGCCCGCTCGAGCAAATCGACGATCAACGGGAGGGCCTTTACCTTTACCTTTACCAATATTATTGTATATACATGGATGGATTACTAGCAGAACTATATATATTAGAAAATCTTCTTTGTTACAACTATTTTTGAAAATAACACTTTAAATGATATTAAACATTGCTTTTCAAAACATACAATCATTTGTTAGCTGCTAAATTGCCAATGGGTCAGTAATAGATTCACTGAAAACAAAACTGATATATAATTCAAAAGGGTCAACACCAAAGTTGTTGAAGACCTTTTCCATCTGTGTTCTTCAGTGCCATCCTATACTTGAGGGACAAGCTTTTCATGGTCCACATGCATTACAGTCATTTTCAGTGATTATTGTTCCTGGTTCCCTTACTGGAGATGAATTTAAAAAAAAAAAAAAGAAACACTCTCGAAGCTCCATCTTTGTCATAAATTTTGGATTCCCAGAGAGCTTGATTACAAATATTGACACAATATCAGATACTCATCTGAAAGGCAATGTTTGCAGCTGAATTTTGCAGTTGGCATTTTTTGTTGCACTCAGACATTGGAATAGAGCACTTGCTGGAGTGGTGTAAAAGTAATTACAAAGTATTCTACATGCTAACCGTAAAGGTAAAGGTAAAGGCCTTCCCGTTGTGCATCGATTTGCTCGAGCGGGCCCAGTAATGTCTCCACTGGAGACTTTGTTGTTACTGTGTTTAGCATATCGAATACGTCATGGGGAGCTTGCCAGGCTCTGCTGTGCGGGCGAGATACTCTCGGTAGCTTGCCGGGCTCTCCAAGAGGGGCGGAGGAATCGAACCCGGGTCGGCCATGTTGGCTGCGTGCAATGCAAACACCCTACCGCTGTGCTATCGCTCCAGCCCATGCTAACCGTGTGCAATGTAAACTCTATTGAGAAAACTAAGAATATTTGCAATTGATAACATCTTCAAAACGCATCAGTTGAAGTCACATTTTTGGAGGAGGTAGGTTTCCAACATGCATTCCTGAACTCTTGCTCCAAATGGTGACCTGTTGCAGAAAGAGCTAGAAGGAGGTGATAGACAGCAAATCTCTTTACGCAGCATTATTCACAGTGGTCACCGAAGCAAACAACCTCAGTATCTGTCAGGAATAAAACTGATCAAATTGATGCATGCCCACATAGCACACCCAGAGGATTATTTTAATTGTGGAAAGGAAAAGAGGAAATGTTGGCATTTGTGACAACCTGGAGGACATTATGCCATGGGGAATGAGCCGGGCAGAGCAAAACACACAGTTTTCTATCAGGCACATGTGGCAACGAAACTGTAACTGCATCTAAATTGTAACTACATCCCCTCAGAGAAACACAGTGAAATACTCTTGGCCAAGCAGGGAGCAGGGAAGGGAAATGGGAAGAGGTTGCTCAAAAGGTACCATCTTTCAGTGCTGAGTTCTGAAGACATAATGCAGAATACGCTGTTCAATAACTCTGCCTTGGATTCTTCAAATTCATGAAGATACAGGCTTAAAGTGTTCTCTTACACACAGAGATGTTGCTACGTGAGGGGATGTGTGTTGATTAACTGGAGTGAGATCTTTCTTGTAATATGTGTGTACATCAAGTTTATTGCACAATAGGTTTTCAATATTCTACAATTTCACTTGGCAATTATACCCCCATCAAGATGGGGCCAGGAAGCAAACATGATGAGCTTCACAGTGGTGAGTATCAACATATCTCTACTGGCCCTCAACCAATACAATGACTATAAATTAATTCTCTGAAAAAATCCAGGGAGCTTCATTGAATACATCCTATTTCTAATTTAATTTTGTTCTTTTGTTTATTCCTCTTGATAGCACTGCAACACTTAATGAAAACAATTCACTTTATGTCATAAATAGCGGTGCCCGTGGTGCATTTTGATGACTTTGCTTTCAGAATAATGAAGGACACTTTTTGAAAATGATGCTTCATACTTCAGAAAGACCTGGCACTCCTGGAGTAATTTTGTTTAATACAAAATCTCATCCGAGATGACACCTTGACAACTGTTCTCTTTTCCTAGACTTGAATAGTAGGTGCAGACTCTTGTTTTGATTCTTAGCATAACAAAAGTGAAAGGCACAATTCATAATTTTAGGCAAATTTATGCCTATTTTGTTTTTCCTTCCGTGTCCCCACTGTTAACATTGAGATAATTTGCCAAGGTTAACTTGAACCTTCTTGTTTCTGACAGAGCTGCGACATCTCTGCTGCCTGGTTTCATTTGCTAAGAATCCTGAGTGAAACAGGACGAGTGACACTTGGTGTAAAATGACTCCTTCCTATCCTAGAAGCAAAGATTCGCCAGAGCACTCCTGGCAATAGTCAAGAGAATTGCAAAAGGACGCTAACTAATGACTCTTCATAGCCTCCAACTGTGGGTCCAGTACCAGGCTCAGACCCTTCTTGGCTCCCATCAGCCCAGATGAGAACAGATTCTCTTTGAATTCAACACAGTTGGCAATTCAGTTTGCCAAGACCCACCAACATAAAAAAAGAAAAGTGTTGGTAGACACTCCAACACAGAAACCCCAGCTGGTCTGTTGGCTTCGCTCCTCTTTCTAACAAGAGTAATAAAACTTCCAAGAAACTTCCAGCCAAATTTCAAGCCCAGCAGTGGAAAATAAAATAACTTATGCCTTCTCTTTTTGCCCTTGGCCCCAGTTTTCAGCCATAATTGGAGAGAGGCATTTTATGAAGTCATTTTAGCATTTTCAATTCATCCTTGGGGTCCCTGTACTCTGTGTGGCGAGGGGCAGAGTGCAGCCTTCACCCCTCTTTTAAATGGTCCAAACAAACATCATTAAAAAATGTTTCCCTGTGAATCTGCCCCCTTCTCTATCTGCATCCATGTGTCAGGAGGTGAGATCCACATACTGACTGTGCTTCCAGGAGTAGCCCACAGAGGGCAGTGTAGCCTACCATGGTGCCATGCATTCCTTCGAGAGCTTTTGCAGTCACAGGAAGATGGCCACATTTTCACAAACAAGAGAACTAGGAGAGCAGAGGAGTTGGGTAGCACGCTAGAAGAGGAATCCAGGATTCCCAAGAGAAGATATTGTTGAAAGCTGTTGGTCACCCCTTTAGACACTCTATCTTTAGACATTATTCTAGCTTCTTTCACTGTATCACTGTCATCCTGTAGTTCGTCAATTTCCTCGAGCAGGCACCAGTAACGTCTCCTTCGTCCTAGCCCTGACATTTTAGAAAGTGCCACATTCGAGGATCTTTCAGGGTCAGGAGAATGAGACCCATCATCATTACTGGTATATGGCATATTGAGTACGCCACGAGGAGTTTGCCAGACTCTGCCGTGTGGGCAGGATGCTTTCAGTAGCCTTCTAGGTTCTCCAGAGTAACAACTAGATAATAAGATGTCGCATGGCTGCAAATGCGGCTGCGCTTCCAGGATCTGGGTTTTATAGTCTCTGGGCCTTGGCTGTTGATGGGATTACATGGTGCCAGGGGCAGTTGGTGGGTGTAACGCCTACATACTGGAAGATGGGGGATCTGGGTGGAGAAGGCCCAGTCCTGATCTGAGCAGGCTTGGAGATCTCAGCCCCGAGTCCCTCACACCTGCGTTCCTCTGCCAGTTCCTTCATGCGTGAGGCTCATCTGAACGTGTGGAGAGTGGTCTTAAGCATGACTGTGGCTGGAACTGGAGGTCTTCAGCTGCTGGGGCTCTGCTTGGGGTGGGGAGGGAAACGCAACCCACCCTCCTCCAAAGGGCCCAGGTTAGGACAGCCAGGCTTCTTTATGAAGCAGAATACCATCAGTCTATTGTAAATTTGTATCAATTCTCTTTGTAGAGAAAGATTTGGAATAAGGCTTACTCTTACTTACATTTAAATCAAGTTAAAAGTAATACCTTCAATCGCATACAAAAAATTTGCCAGCAAAGGTTTGCAAATAATTTGGTTTTTCAATTTGGAATGAGAATATTTCTATAAAAAGGTTTATTTCTCAGGCTAATTGAAAAAAGCTGTAACTCTGAAGAAATGCAGTTATCATTCTACATTAGAACCCTGGAAAAACATATCTTTACTTAATAATTCCTTAAAGATAATGACATGTGTCAGACAAAATCAACTGGTTTTGTGTAGGATAACACTGTTTTGTCCTTCCTGCATGGCCTCAGGTAGTTTAGGTTTATTGGGCTGCTCCCATCACAGTGCTCCCATTACTTTGTGTTTATTTGTAGCTTCTTTTTTGTGCTCTGTTGTGTTGTAAATATTATTTTTCTCTTCTCCCTAACTCCTTTGCATAGTTTATTCAGAGCAATGTCCTTTTTGTATGAACACAAAAAGACATGCTTTTGTAATGTGACTCTCAGTGATATTTCCTTCCTGGGCATCTGTTCTCTCACCTAAGCCACAGCTGCCTTTACTTCCTAGCGCCCCCTAAAAGCAGGGTCCCAATGAGGGACTGGATGGAACCAGGGCAAGCGGTAAACTATGTGCTACCCTGGTACCGAGATGGGCCTGGACAAAGCACCATAATGCTTAACTATAAATTAAGAGCTTGGTCATGGGCAAATGCTGTCACGATCCAAAAATTAATAACTAGATTTGGACCCTGCTAAAGTTAGGAATGATTAACCTGGCCTGAGTGCTGTAAGATGAGGCAAGATGTTCCCAGGAGAGCTTCCCTACAAGCTTCAATGTTATCTCTTACTGTGTCCATACAAAAATAACTAGTATTGAGATGTTGATAGAGTTATTGGACTGAGGAAAGGAGAAAAACACCTTAGGAGGTACTTTGCCCCTGGGCAGTCAGGAAGGGCTTTGGAATACTTCTTAAGTGGTGTTCCCTTTGAACCTGGTGGGCCCTCAGGAAGGGCTTTCTTATGTTGATTTGGCTACCTGACTGGGTGCACTGTCAGCCCAGAGTTCGGAGAGTTGGAGAGACAAGAGAGCTGGAGAGGAGAGAGAGCAGGGCATCAAGATGGACCATGGAGAGGCTAGCAAGGGGGACAGAGAGAGAGGAATGCAGAAGAATACAGGAGCAGGCACATGGAGAGAGAGATGGAGAGAGAGAGAGAGAGAGAGAGAGAGAGAGAGAGAGAGAGAGCGCCCAGGCTGCGAGATGGAGTGGAGAGATGAGTGGGAGAGAGGAGCGGGAGAGAAAGGAGGAGACAGGAATGAGAGGCAGTGTGAGACCAGAATGAGAGGCTCAGAGAGCCTGGGTCAGGCGCATGACGGGAATGGAATAAATGGCAACTGATCAATCAACCAGCTTGGCCCTCCTTTTGTCCACCATCTGCCCCATGGCCCAGGTCAACCCAGCTGGGTGACTGGCTGGGTGAGTGGCCCCAGGCACCCGGAATGCAGGCAGCTAGAGGAAGAGCCTTCGGGGCCTCCCCCTGGCCACCCTCAAAGATTTTTTTACAGTTTTGGAAACTGACTTTATTATTTTTATGACGTTTCTAGTCTAGTGAGACAAAAGATAAATCCCAATCCCAATTTACAGGTTGCAAACAGAGAACATCTTTAGAAGACAGAACAAGACCTTTTGCAGGGTTATTAACATGGATGGGTTTTAATTAATATAAGTAGTGCTCAGGGTTTATTCCTGAATCTATGCTCAGGGATTGCATCTGGTGGGCACAGGGCACCATCTGCGATCCTGTTCTCTACCCACTGTGTATCTCTCCGATCAACGGACTCTTCCTTCTCTTCACTAAAGTGTGGGCTTTCCTTTCCTTTTAATCAAAGAAAAAGCACCAGACATCAGAGCTTCAAGTAGTGAAACTTTCACTGAGGAAATTAAAAATATTTTAGACAAATATTAGTTTGAGAAAATGAATACCAAAGCATTGTGCTTTTATCACTTTGGGATAATGTAGGTATTGGCATGTCATGATTATGCAACCATAAATGACTTTTACAGAACAATGGAAAGAAACTAACAAAAGCAACATGAATGAACTCTTATGTCTCTGTGTTACTAATTGACTTACTGCATTCATAAGATCAGTTTGATAGCGAGTGTTTCCTAATAATTGTATTAACTTTTGTGCCAACTCTAAATGGCACTCTTAAAAAATATTTCCCTAGATTTTAATTAATCGTGAATATTTAATACACTTGTGCATCACTTCAGCATCAGTTTATCTTTTTTTTTTTCTTGCTGGAGGCTCCTTGAACTTTAATTAGTATGCATCATATCTTATGAAATTTTGGTTTTATTTTTAAGGAGCAATCATTTTGACCCAGTTAAATTCACCATCATCTGATAAGGGTTCAATATTATAATAATTACAGTGAAAAAGGAAAGAATAAAAATGAGGGAAGGGAAGGGAGTTTTCAGAAGTTCAACTTTTCCCTTGTAGATTTTCTCAAAGGCAACAGTTAAGTATTTTCATAGTATTTTGCTGATGTATCTCAATAATGTAGGTCTAAGTAAAGGGCAAGGATACTAATGAACATATGGCACAAAAACTATGCAAGACAAACCACAACACCCAAAAAGAGAGAAAGAACAAAAGGAAATGCCCTGCCACAGAGGCAGGGTGGAATGGGGGGGATGGGGGTGGGAGGGATACTAGGATTAGTGGTGATGGAGAATGGGCACTGGTGGAGGGATGGGTACTTGATCACTGTATAACTGAAATCCAAGCACAAAAATTTGTTAAGTCTGCAACTGTACCTCATGGTGTTTCACTGATAAAAATTAAAAAAATAAATAAATAAAATAAAATTCTACATTTGCAAAAAAAAAAAAACCTATGCAAGAGCCACAAACAGGTCTCATGAGAGGGCTCAGAAAACCTTCTAGCTGACCCTGTGACCGGTTTCTTATGGAATAGACTTTTGGGGTGGCAACCTTAAGACTAAAATCTGAAAAGGGGTTGGAGCAATAGCACAGCAGGTTGGGCATTTGCCTTGCACATAGCCCACCCGGGTTTGATTCCCAGCACCCCATATGGTCCCCTGAGCACCGCCAGTAGTAATTCCTAAGTGCATAAGCCAGGAGTAACCCCTGTGCATCACCAGGTGTGACCCAAAAAGGAAAAAAAAATAAATCTGCTGAAAAAAATTAAACTGAAACTACCAATTCCTTTCTGCAATCTCAAGTAACAAGTATGAAAACACTAGGAATGATGGCTAGCTAGCAACACGGAAACAAAGGTCATACTAGAAGAAATTGGAGGATCCAACACAAGCATCATGAAGATTGAAGCTGTCTTCATTTGGATAGTTTCAGTTATAAATCAGAAGAACACAATTTCATCTGCCTTCAAAGGGAGGAAATTATCAGTTCGAACAAAAGGAGTCAGGTGTAGGCCTGAGAGTGTCTCAACAAAGTCACCAAGATTCAGGCTTCATTTTGTCTTTCCCAGGGTTCTTCACTTTGATTTCTGTCTCTGGTTGCCTGGGCTCCCAGATGATTTTCAGGATGGCTGGTATCTATCACGTGCACATCCCTAAAGCAGTCTTGATGATCACAGATTGAAGCATTGATTTGCAACTGAAGACAGACTTGTGTCTTGGGAATCCAACAGAAACCTAGGTGGTTGAAAAGGGATGACAGAAGACTTTCCACAAGAAATTATTTGCTGAGAAAGCAAGTACTGTGTGTGCCCATCACAGAATTTATGACAGCACCAACATCATAGGTGGAATATTCCATGGACGAGGAACTTGCGAGTGAGTGTATCATAGCTTAAATACGGTAGCGTAGAAAGGGAAGGGGTGAGCACATGAACATTCAAACTATGTTGAATCAAGATCTCCCCCTGGCTCTGGTTCTAGGTTCAGGAAGACCTTTTGCTCTTAGGGTAGGTGGCCAATGAATTCTGGCTTGTTCAGGGAAATTCTTACAAATTATACTCCTATCACTCCCTAAAATAGCCAGAAACACACATTTTTTCATGATTATTTCCTTTATCAATTTATGAAAACTTGTCTTTTCTAGGATGCACATTTGAGTTGGACTCTGTAGGAGATCTTTCTAACTAGAGGGATTTCTATTTATGTGAGAGGCAACTTCCAATAGAAGCAGAGTTGGGACGTACATTCCTTATAAGAGATCTCCACATGGCTAACTGGATACTCCCACCTGAGCCATGATTTAGAGAGAAGTAAGTGATAATGCCAGGTCATAGGAAATATTCTGGGTGTTTGAAGATCATCTGGGGCATTAAGTTTTAGTCAGTCGGGACAGAACCTTGACCATTCCTTGCCCAGTTCAGGTTGTACCTTCAGCACATCCTAAAGTAGAGAATGGCTCTTCTACTTAACTTCACCATCTTTATTTTACTTACTTTTTTAAATTATTTGATTACAGCCAAAACTTATACTCTTGTTTTCAATGAACAGTCCAAATTAACACATAAATTACTGATAGAGAATCTAAGAATAAATCATGTGATAAATATATATAAAAAGAAATCTTGTAATGGGGTGGAGGATCCCTTCTCTATGTAGACATAGTGATTTTTACTTTACATCAATTTGTATCCATCATTCATGAGCATTTCGTGTTATCCTTCCAGGAGTACTTTCATTCCACTCTCTTGAGGAAATGTTATATTTGAAGAAACTCCTTTTTATCTTGAACTTAAGCTTATCCTTTAAATTCCTTTTTATTTTTCTCTGGTGCATCTGCTATTTAATCTGTAGCACTGTCCTCCTGTTGTTCATCAATTTGCTCGAGCGAGTCCAGTAACGTCTCCATTGTGATACTTCTTGTTATTGTGTTTGGCATATCAAATATGTCATGAGTAGCTTGCTGGGCTTTGCTGTGCGGGCAAGATACTCTCAGTAGCTTGCTGGGCTCTCTGAGAGGGGCGGAGGAATTGAATTCGGGTCTGCCAGGTCAGCTGCATGCAAGGCAAACGCCCTACCGCTGTACTGTAGACTGATTTCTTCTAGGAGGACCTAGATTTTTTTACTTATGATGCTTAATCATAAGTTTAATCATAAGTAAAAAAAATCTAGGTCCTCCTAGAAGAAATCAGTCTACAGTAACTTTCCATCAAAGCCATTTATTTTCTTATTACTGCCAATTCAGTAGTTAGCGACAAAAATTGAGAACATCCTGCAATTTTTTGCCCATTTGTTTTGGGCCACACGCAGCAGTGCCCAGGAGTTACTCCTGGCTCTAAACTTAGGGATCACTCCTGGCAGGTCTTGGAGAACCATGTGGGATGCTGGGGATCACACTCAGGTTGGCCAGAGGCAAGGCAGAGGTCCCACCCACTACACAATCTCATCAGACCCAAGAAGGTGCTATAATCCTTAGCCATTATTTACAAATACTTTTGATAAACTCCACAGAAATATCTCTATTAAGAATTTTATTTCTCTTTCTTTGTATATTTTTTTGGGAGGGTGGGTAACACCTGACTATAATCAGGGGCCACTCCTAACAGTATTTGGATATGATGTATTGGAGACCAAATCCCAGTTAGCCACATAAAAGGCAAACCCCATATCTGCTGTTCTATCCCTCTAGATCTAGGATTTTCTCCAGTGTGATCAAATAGAATGTGATTAGAAAAAGAGACAAAAAATTTTTAAGAAAGAAGAGCCAAGGGTCGAATAGATGGCAAAATTTGTATCCATCAAATAAGAATAAAACTTCTTGCCTTGAACGCAGCCAAAAATGATTTGATCCCAGGCATCACATCTGATTCCCAAGGACTGCTAGGAGTGATCCCTGAATACAGAGTCAGGAATAAGACCTGACCACAGCTGAGCATCGTCTGGCAATTCCTCCCCCCCACTACACCCCCCCCCCACACACACACCCTGCACCCACCAAAATCAAAGAAGGAGTTGAATCGGGCTTTCCTTCCAATGGATAATATTGAATGGCAATACAAGCATGTATTAAGTTCCCAAAGTAATGGCTTAGATCTGCTAACACTGTAAGCACTAGGGATAATTTTTAATTTCAGCTCTTAGGTTAAACACTTTTTGTCCCTTATAGTCTAGTGATGACTTTTCTGACTTTGAAGGACCCATTTAAATCCCATTTCTTCTATAAAACATTGCTGGAGTCCATTTAAATTATTCATTTCATTCTTCGTACTGACTTTTTCCCAATGTTCTATTCTATTCGTTCATTTTATAAAAACTTACATTTACAGCAAATCATTGGTTAGGTACTGCTAGGTACTGCCTTGACAAAAAGGAGCAAACTCTGTGATTTTTATTCTTTCCAGCATCAGGAGAAAAGAGAGATGTACTCACAAGCTTGAATGCATGATTATGCTAGAAGGACAATGATCTTAGTTTCCTGGTCCATGCACAAACACACACACACACACACACACACACACACACACACACTCACACACACACAAGGACAATGGCTGTATTTTATAAGAGCTGAGATTTCTAGAGGAAAAGTATCTTTGAATTTTTCTGAAGGAGAAGGTAAAAGGGAAGGACAAGAAGTGAGGGTGAACAAAAAAAAACTCAGTCCTCTTTCTAATGCCACCCACAAAAGTCAGATCAGAATGGATTAAAGACCTCAATATCAGACCTGAATCCATAACTTTATGGATAAAAACATATGCAGAAACTTCCATAACATTGAAGCTAAAGGCATCTTCAAAGATGAAATACCAATGATCAAGCTAGTGAAATTAAAGATAAACAAATGGGACTACATTAAGTTAAGAAGATTCTGCACTTCAAAAGATATGGTGACCAAAATACAAACACAGCTCATGAAATGGGAAAAAATATTTACCCAATACCCATCTGATAGGGGTCAATAACAAAGATATATAAGGCAACTGAGAGAACTTTACAAGAAAAAAGATCATCCAACCCCATCCAAAGATGGGGAGAAGAAATAAACAGAAGCTTCCTCAAAGAATAAACTTAAATGGACAAAAGACATATTAAAAACTGCTCTACATTGCTAATCATCATTGCAAATCAACAATGAGACATATTTCCCACCACAGGGACAGGCGCACATCAAAAAAAGAACAACCTGTCCTGGAACAACTAGAACACCTGGCAGATGCGGGGAGAAAGGGACACTCATTTATTGTTGATGGAAACACCGACTGGTCCAATTATGTTGAATAACACCACGGCCATTCCTTAAAAACTAAAAATTGAGCTTCTAGAGACTCAACAATACCACTTCTGTGAATATACTTGGGGGCTCCAAAACACAGAGCAGAAACATCCTCCGCGCTTCTCTGTTCATTGCAGCATTATTCACAATAGCCAGAATCTGGAAACAACCCAAGTGCATGAGAACAGATGATTGGATAAAGAAACATATGCTGCATCTACACAATGGAATGCTGTACAGTCACCAGGAAAAATGAAGTCATGAAATTTGCATATAAATGAATGGACATGAGGAGTATCATGCTGAATAAGATGTGAGGACTAAGCCATTTAGTTCAGTGCAGGTAAGAACCACTTGGGAGAACATTCCACAGGCCTTGTGGAAAGAAGTGGAGGAAATAGGTGTTGATGGAGCTGCAGCGGAAGACAAAGACCAGACCAGAAGTTCTCAAAGATGATGCGCTGAAAATTTGGGGTCTTTCTCCTTAAAGGCATGACACAGCACTGATGGATTTCAAGTAAAAGTTTACACAATTGGTATATATTTGAAAACTAACACATATATTAGTTTTAAAATGTAGCACTGAAGCACTGTCCTCCCGTTGTTCATCAATTTGCTCTAGCGGGCACCAGTAATGTCTCCATTGTGAGACTCGTAGTTACTGTTTTTGACATATCAAATATGCCACAGGGAGCTTGCCAGGCTCTGCATTGTGAGAAGGATACTCTCAATAGCTTGCTAGGCTCTCCGAGAGGGATGGAAGAATCAAACCTGGGTTGGCAGCATGAAAGGCAAATGCCCTACCCGCTGTGCTACCACTTCAGCCCAGTTTTCAAACATAAAAATAAAATATACTTTTGCATTATAATTATATTATATTAAAATAAAAATTATATTATGGTTATATTATATTAGTATAATTATATATGTATAATATAATATATTATATTGTAATACAAAATTATAATACAATATTATAATACTCTAGTGGTCAAAATTTATGTACTAATCCTTGAATACTCCCAAAGATTTTTTTTGCCCCAAACTGACGCTTAATAGAGTGCATTTATTTTTGAAGAGCTAAAGTATATAGAATATGAACAGATTATACTAATGTTACATCATTTTTTTCTTCTGGAAGCAAAATTTAAAAAACATCTTTAAAAATTAAATGGTTAATATTCCATTAAACATTTCTTCTTCTAATTTAGTAAAAAACTACCAGACTTAACAGGCTGATTAACAGCTAGAACACCTGTCTATAGTTCATAGTCTACTGCAGCTCAAGTTATGAAGACTAAATCTGACCAGTGAGGTATATATACATTTATTGAAGCAGCTTTTCTGGGAAACCTCAGTCCAAGAAAGAGTCAACCCTCTTACTTTCCTCAGATGAAATTCCTAGAATGCTTACGTCCATTCTGTGACTTAAAGAGAAACCTGAGCTGAGTGACAGATCTCTGCTCTCATGAGATATCATACAAGCTTTGAATCATCTACTTCAGACATTTCTTGGGAAAGAAGAGTTTCAAGTTTGTCTAAGAAACTATAAATAGGACTTTGTTCCTACTAGCTAGAAGACCTCCCTTGCCCTACCCCTCATCTTTGCTCATGGATCACTCCTACGGGTGTCAGGTGTCAGGGACTTGAATGGCGACTTCCACAGGTAACGTAAGTACCTTATACCATGAACTAATTCTCAGCTCTGGAAGCAATTCAGTATTTTACCTTCCTATTCCTGGAAACAATTTCTAATAGAGCAGCCACCTTGAACTTTAAAGGAGTTGACTTCTCCACATCTCTATGACTGACAGAAATTTTAGTGAAAGAAGTGAATCTATAAAACCAAGAACTTCTAACTCACACTTAACTCAATATCATCTACTTAATTTAGGTTTCTTTTTTTTCCCACTGAATACTTTTATTTTTAATGAACAGGGAATTAATATTCCAAGAGAAAACCAACACATCTGGCTTCTAAGTCTGTAAAGATATTCTCTGGAGAAGATATTGCAGGCAGATTTAGGGCTTAAGGAAATTTCTGACTAATTAAAAGGGACTGAGGCTCTCACAATGATGCCAGTTTCACAGATCTTCTGGGAATCCCCATTGTCTCTGAAATAAAACAAGTCTAAAGGATAATTACCGAGTCCTCTCAGAAATTGCAAAGATTTTTTAACTAACCCTTCAGAGAAGATGAGAGAGCCCTTCGAATTGCCTTACTGGAACTCCCCAGGGGAAGATTCTAGACCAATATCGCCCAATAGAAATACCCAAATAATACCCACCAATTTAACTGCTACCATGACTGCATCAAAGGGTTAAAATGAGGTTAAATGAGCTTCCATCATTTTTATCTAACACAAAAAGGAAATCAATATGATGGGATTGAGCAAGTTGATATTTCTGCATTTGTGAAATATAGTCGGAAGCTAGTGTGCACTGTCAATTTACATCACAGCTTGATTAGATTAGCACAGAAACCAGCGGTGGTCCAGTGATCAGGATACTCTCAACATCTGTCTCCTGGAAATTCCTTTATTGTATTCCCTGAATTGTCTCTAACCGAACTCTGCCTTTCCTGTTGCAGCTGTTTCTCCATTTTCTAACTCTTCCATGACCCATACATGAAGTTTCTGCTCAGCTTAAATGCCCACTTGAATGTTTCAAAATTATATATGCTGATTGTGTTTCAAATATTATGCTTCTCAGATTCTGCTTTTGCCTGGCATGTTCCAGCACTTTCTTCTCTTCTGAGGCCTTAATATCTTCTGAAGGTCAGCACACTCCTTTGAAGTCTGCCCCTGCCACAGCAACTCTTGTGATTTTACCTTTCGTGAATTTTCAGTGCGAATCATGATAGACGACAATGAAGTAGCCCACTGTAGCCTTTGATGCTCTTATGAATATTTTCTGTTCCATGGCTATACTGGACCTCCCACCCTTCCCTGCCTCTTTGGGTTGTTTCCTTGTGTGGCCAGTACACTTTGACTTTTTCAAGAGACTAACAATTGTTTCTTGGTACATAAAACACATTAAGTTCATGAAAGGAATTTTTCCGTATGCTGATTCTTTTTAAAACTTCAGAGATGTCACTCTTTGAGATTTTTAAAAATTCCTTTCTTCTTTAATTTTCAATTGTCTGATGTTCTAAGAAAAAAAATTCACTTTGATGTCAGGTCCATTTGCCCAGAGGGGATTTAACTGAAGTGTGTCCATGCAAATATTTTTCATGTTGATGAAGCCTTTTGGGGGTGATGCCAAGGAGCAAAGATGGGAGGGTATTGGAATAGTAGCTAAATGTATCTCACTTCTTGGGCAAGTGCATGGCATATACTGTAAAGTCCTTAGAGGATCTAGCCTTACCAGAGGTGTAAATAATGGTATATTTAATTACTATGATAATTTCTTCAGAAAGTATGATTTGTTAGCAAAAATTTCGACTCACTTTTCAGCAACATTCCAAACAAGCACATATACACACGTACCACCCCTTACATCTGCAGTCTTCTCCTGCTCATGTAACATTCTTTTTGATGTAAGAAGAAGTGTAAACACAATGAGAATAAAACTCTAATAAGCTCCTCAATGAATTTATAGACATGAAGTAATTGCCTCTAACACGACAATGAATCCCTCACTGAATTTTAGACAGTGTTATCTGAAAAGTTATATGCATTGCCTTTTAAAAACTATTTTCTAGGTAGTATAAATGCAACCAAAGAGAGAAAAAAAGTACCACTGCTCAATTAACAAATAAAAGTAAATGACAAGCCCTAAGTCTTAATAAAACTCCTTTATCTGGCATAGAAAAATCTATAACTCTTTTCCCCTTCTTCTCAGGGGGATAGATCATTTAAATACAAAGGAAATTTTTCGTTGAAACTGTCATGAGAAACTGCTATAAGATAGAGACAACATTATGTTACCCCAATTTCTGTTTTAATTAAAGTATGAAATGTGATAACTGATTAAGCAGAGAGCAGTGAGACCAATAGTTCATTCTTCTTCTCTTTTTTTCTGTTTTTCCTTTCTTCCTCCTTTTCTCCTTCCCTCCCTCCTGCCTCTCTCTCCCTGTTGGATTCCATTATTTGAAGTGAAGAAAGCAGGAAAAAAAAAGTAAATTGAAACTTTCACCTTTTCTCCAGATTAGAGAATAACAGAAGTCTAAATACGTTGAATTTAATGACATAAGGAAAGAAATCATTCCAATGATACAGACCTCAGCCATTTTAATTAAACCTAAAACCCTACTTTGTGTAAATTCAATGACTCACTTGCCGGAGGGAATTGCTCTGCCGTCCTTGGTTATGGCTCCAATGATTGAAATTCTATCACTGCAACCCACCAGCCCTTCTGATGAACTATTCTAAAAAAATATCCTTCTCAAGATCCAGTTTGGGTTTCTAAGAGTTGCATGAAAACTAAAGTGACTAATACATTTCTGCATGTTTTTGTAGTTATCCTGCTTATACAGAAACCGGTGAGTTTATTCTTTTTGTTTTGTTTTCGGCCCAAACCCAGTGGTTCTCCGAGACCATCCCAGATTCTGGGCTTGGGGACCGTTCCTGGTGGACCTGGCAGAAACCGGGTAGTACTGGGATTTGATCCAGGGACACACCACAATTGCATGCAAGGCAAGAAACTCAACCTTTCTACTATCACTCTGGTCCCTAAACTGATTTTTGTTTGTTTTTGTTTGTTTGTTTAGGTGTTAGACAGGAGTTGGTGGGGAGATGGTTTTCCATAATTAGTTTATTTGGATTTAATAGCAATATTTCCATTTTTGAAAGTGTACAGAGTAATTAGTAAGACCATGGTGTTACAGTAATAAGTATGATATGTAGAAACCTATGTTGATTTTTAAAACTTTTTTGTCATTTCTTTCATGTTTGTATTACAATGGTCATGATATTTTAGGAGAAAATATTCGATCTTTTAAAAAAGTTGGAGTACGGTACTTAAATGTCCAACATCTCCTCTAGCACAAAGTTAGAAACAAATTTTAAAGAATTAGAACCTTATTTTGTGAGTGAGAGACTTATCCTCACACAATATGTGGGGTGAGCAGATGAAGATTAAAAACCTACTGAGGCCAAACATCCATTCATCCCATTCCACCCATCAGGCCATATGTCTTTACCTACACCCTCCCATCCTTCTATCCATTCATACCACTTCATCCAACGGACCATGTGACTCTCCCTACATCTTTGCATCCTTCCACCCATCCCACTCTATCATCAGGCCACATGTCACTCCCTACATTCTTCCATTCATCCATCCATCCTACTTCATCCATTAGACCATGCGAGTCTTCCTATATTCTTCCATCTACCCCACTCTATCATCAGCCATATGTCACTCCCTATATCTTTCCATCCATCCTACTCCATCCATCAGATCATGCAGCTCTTCTGATATCCTTCCATTCTTCTATCCACTCCACTCTATCATCAGGTCATGTGTCTTCCTACATCCTTCCTTCCATCCATCCATCCATCCGTCCATCCACCCATCCATCCTACTCTACGATTAGGCCACGTGTCTCTCCCTACATCCTTCCATCCATCCTAGTCCATCTCTCAGGTTGTGTTAAGAAGTTTCTCCCTACATCATCCAATGGCCAGGTCATATGTCCACTGACTTGCAAAACTGTTTAACAGGAGGGCAGTTAAATGACTCTTTAGAATCCTAAGAAATTTTGCAATTTATTTGAGCAATTTACAAAGCAGTCATCTTAAGAAAATATTTGATGAGCTAGATATTTCAAATGTATTTCAATGGTACTGGCTTTTCCTTTGATTTTCAGGTGATCCAACATCAAAAGCATCAAACATAACAAATGTTATGACTTTTATATCGCTCTGTAATTATTTATCTACACGTTAAAATGATCGTTTCTCCTTTCTGCTTATCTTCACACATTACTTTTATGCACCATACCTCCCTGAGGTTTTAAATGTCAAAGCAATACTATGGGCCACACTTAAGAAAATATAGTTTCTTTTGTCCTAATACATGCAACACATCAAAGATTAAGGCTGTGGATGGATTCTGAAATAATTCATTCTACTTTTTTCTTTTCCTTTATTTCTAAGAGAATTATCTCTTCTGGCATTTCATTACTATACTACATTTCTTTTAAAGGAAGTGCTCTTTTTCATTCTAGTATTCTATTTGTATTTAAAAATAAAATCACTTTGAAATCACTTCAGAGAATCAACTGACTTAAACATGGATTCACTGGGGTCTGTGATACTTTTAAGTTATCGGGCTTCATGTTAGCTAGAGGAACAAGGCTTACATGTTTAATTATAAACAGGAAGCTCCTCCCTGGATTCTTTTTAAGACGCCAAAGATCCTCGGAATGGAGCTGAACATCAAAGATGAGCTCTGGGTTAGCAAGAAAAACCAAGGAAGATATAGAGAACAGTGTATCTAATATTATAAGTAATATTAGAGATAACCAGACCTAGCATGAGGAAACAGGGTTTTTCCAGATATCTACTGATAATTCTACTGAGCCCAAAACAAGAGTGTTCAGAGCCACTGGCAATGTAAAATTTCTTGTGTCCAAGAAGAGGAAAATGCAGGTAGGGTGAGTACGCCATGGACATAGGTGCAGCATACTCTCAAGGAACTCTCACTGAAGAAAGTAGAAACTGTACTAGGCTTTATTTTCTGTTCATTTTGAGCAGATGATATACGGTGATGAAATGGATTCTGAATAACTCTTGCCATGGAGTGTTTTTGAAGGGCATTCCCCTAAAAGAAACCCAGCTTCACTCTTGCACATTTTTTTAATTCTTGTTATTTTTCAACATCCAAAATATGTTTCTACAGCCCAAGTCTTCGGTGTGATGGTGGGTATGGGTGTGGAATCAGAGTTACAGGGAAGCCAGAGAGGTTAATCTGAGAAATATTTTGCTATCTTCCCACCTTTGCCCAGATCAACAGGAAGTAAGAGTCCACTATTCCCCCAAAGGACATGGTTTTAATAATTAGGATAAATAGAAAAGAAAATATTTCCCAATGTGACTGAGTCACAAATATAGTGGATGACATCAGATTTGTTCACGCACCACAAATATGTCTGCCAAAACCAGGGGTCGTGATGGTGGTGCCAACAATCAAATCCAGATGTTATAGGAGTGCTCGACCCCTGGGACATGTAAGTTTCATTTTTTTAATAAGAAAAAAAGTTGATTTACAAAGTTATCAATAGTTGAGTTTTTGACATGGAATATTTCAACACTCCTCCAGGCCTATTGTCTTCCACCGTTATGCCCTCAACCTGGATGGAGCTGGGAGACATGTTAAGTGAAGTGAGTCACACCCACTTCTAAAGAAAGACAAGGATGGACACTCTGGAAAAGTAGGACAAGAGTTCAGACACGGGCGTGGTAGTTTGGGGTTGGCAAGAAGCAGGTGAAAGGGAAAGAAAGTCTGGTGTGTTTTAAATAGCATCAGAGGGAGGGGGGCTTCCCTTTCCTATGGTGGAAATGCAGTAGAGATGCTTAAGGTCAAAGTTTGTACCGTGTTTATTTTCATCAAATATTTCCCTTTGAAATCCCCTCAGTGTATCAATGACGTTTATACCAGGAAGAGCTGGGGTGGGGCAAGGAAATTCACCACTGGACTAGATGAAAAAGTAGAAGACATGAATCTGATGAGGCCCCAAACTAGTGTTTGGAGTTTACCAGAACTGCATCTTTGAAAAGTAGGAGAGAGTTACTCAACTGTTAAGAACCAACAGGAAACTCTATGGATATTGTAGCTGGTGCCTTTGAGAATGTGATTGATAGGATTTCCAGCTCTGTGCAGGTTCCCTAAAGGAAATATGGGACCGTGATGGGGTGAGGCAGAGAGAGAGGGAGGGGGAGAAAGAGAGAGAGAGAGAAAGAGAGAGACAGAGACAGAGAGACATAGAAGGGAGAGAGACACAGAGAGACAGAGACAGAGAGATAGACAGAGAGAGACACAGAGACAGAGACAGACACACATAGAGAGAGAGAGAAAGAGAGAGAGAACCTAAGACAGCTATCAACCCCCCACACCTCCACACTAATACACATGCCACCAGTGACTTCACTGTGTATGTGGGAGATGAGGTCGCTGTGTGCGTCTAGACACATGCTTTTGGTGAAATATTTTCAAATGAGCTGCCAGTCTGGTTCACCCAAGCCCAGTAGCCTCTGCAGGCATGGGACTCAGTGCTAAAAGCAGGGTAGTTCAAACAAACTGGAATTCATCACCACTACAGATCCCAAATCTGATCACTCCTGTTGGCAGCCAACAGGAATAGATGCCAGTGTTATGGGCGGAGGAAACAGAGATGACTGGGCTGATCTAAGAGTCCAAAGAGAATTCTTAAAATGAGACAAATAGTTCCAAAGAGGAACTTGTCCCACAGTGACATATAAATACTGATTCATGTCATACATTTTGGAATTGGTGTGAAAGATTAGCATCTGAGCCACTCGCATTTATATATATAATATATAAGGGCATTGAAATGAATATATATGAATATATAATAATATAAATGAATATATATATGGCATTGAAATGAATGTGCTTAAATACTTATTTTTGCTATTGATTGGAAATGGGAGCTTCTAAGCCAATAAACAATTTTGTAAAATAATACTTCATACATTATTTTACTAACATAGGTCTGTAAATCTAAAACATCCTTCTGAACAGAAAATATTAATCTTCTTATTTGTTATTCACATTTCCAAAAGTCAGCTTAATTTGGAGACATCTGAAACTGCTATTTATCCAACCTTCATTGAATCATTTTATATAATAAGAAAAATCACACACTCTTTTCTTTCAAGGTAAAAAAAAAAATCAGACAATCTGGGTAGATGTTCTTGAAAAGAAAGCATTGAATTAAAAAATAAAAAGTAGGACTGTGATTGTGCACTTCCATCCAAAAATACAATGAAGACATAATTACTAACTCAGAAATAGGACCCAGCCATTCACTATATCTCAGGGGGTAATTTTGTAGGTTGTGGTTAAGCATGGAAGCTTCATCTTCCTTTTTAGCTCTTGTGATATACAAAATATCCATTGAGTTTGTTTCTGAGAATATTTGGGACCTGAGAGGAGGGGTGTAGACTTTAAATCCAGCCAACTCCTTCTGCTGGGTTTTCCATCTGATTCTCACACAGGAACCTGCTAAGCGATTCATCCTCACTGTCACCCTCAAGGAGCCATCACCGGCACACCGCTTCATTGATCCCAAATGAAGTTATCATCTTTTTTCCCTACTCAGGAATCTGTCTGACCAGCATGGCAGGGGGCAAAGATGGCATGGGTCCATGTTAGAAATGGAGGAGGAAGAAAGAGCAAATGTTTTAGACTCTATTAGAATTCAAGCTTGGCACACAGACATAAACAGAAATCAGTGATGGATGTGGCTGATTTAGGGCTTTGGGTCACTGGGCTGATGATTCCCTGAGGTCTACAGTCCCAGCCTTGGGAACTGCATTTAAACAAAGATGGTTGTCAGCAAACGTGAAGTCTGATCTGGAAAATAAAAGCTCTCTCTCTCTCTCTCTCTCTCTCTCTCTCTCTCTCTCTCTCTCTCTCTCTCTCCTCTCTCTCCTCTCTCTCTCTCTCTCTCTCTCTCTCTCTCTCTCCCCCCCCATCCTCACATTTGCTACTCTCTCTCTCTCTCTCTCCCCCCTATCCTCGCATTTGCTAATAGTCTAAAAAGGAACAACAAAAAACCAAAAAAACAAAATAACTGAACCAAAACAACCTTTTTCTTGCAGTTGATCAGTGAGTATGGTCTGGGACTCAGATCTCAGATAGGAACCACAGCATGTAAATCGTTACCTACCTAACATAAATTCTGCCAAAGGAGGCTTGAATACCACCTACGTAAGCCCAAAATATTTTAATACCAGTTTCTTTGTTCCCTATTTCTTGACAGACAAATCACTAATTTTGCGTGATTCACAAGTCCCATTGCTTAAAGCAACTTTTAGAAACTGACTCACCTGAGGCACACCCTCTCCCTGCACCGCCTCCATAACACACACACACACACACACACACACACACACACACACCTCACTGTATCATACCTCACTGCTCCCCACTTTTAAGAGACCCCCAATTCTTGTGGTCCTTTCATGCAGGAGAAGTGAACAGGATTAAGCTTAACTTTAACTCTAGTGGGTTTGAAAACATTTGCCGAGAATAGACACCTAGGAGTGACTGCAGTGAGGTGCCACCAAGGTAAGGACTCTAGGACTGAATAAGAGAGGCTGATCATGCAAAGAGAAACAGGTTGTTTTTTGAGTATCTTACCATTTCCAGAGAATTTTCTAGCTATCTGCCCACTGATCAGGATCTCCCTTTCCAGTAACTCCTCCTCCTCCCCTTCCTCCTCCTCCTGTTATTCTTCTTCCTCCTCCTCCTCCTCCTTTTCCCTTCCCCCACCTGATCCTCCTTCCTCCTCCTTCTTCTCCTCCCTCTCCTCCTCCTATTCTTCCTCTTCCTCCTCCTTCTTCTCCTCCTCCTCCTCCTGCTGTTCCTCCACCTCCTTCATCTCTTCCTTCTCCTTCTCCTCCTTTTTTCTTTCTTCTTAAATCAGGGATAAAGAGCATACACAAGGCAAGTGCTCAATTATGCAGCTACATTCACACATGCCCACCTTGCAGATTCATGGCTATTTATGAAATACAACTAAAGAAACCAAAGACACCAATACAGTGACAAATATGGGTCCATTGTCGAGCACACTCTCTTACTGAGAAATCTGCAGATTGATGCTGGTTATAGACAGATCCTATTGTCTTCAGTTCAGACCTATCATAAATTCCTATTTCCCCCCTCATTCTTTTGAACAACTTTTTCTACCACTCAACTTCCAACCCAAGAAGATGGAATTCAATTCCTGTCAGTGGGTCTCCTCACTAATCATTAGGATTTATTCTCATTTCCTCTGTTTCTTATATCCATGTCCAATTCACAAAAAAATCCTACTTTTCCATGTTATAAATAAAGTTGGACTCCACCATACTGTCACTTCCTCTACAGGCATGATCATCCAAGGTCATGTTAGTCTATGACCTGTCGTGAGTTCTCTGGCTTTCCTTCTCCATTCTGCTCCTTATCCTTCCAGAACTTGACATCCGGGTATCTCGCTGATCCTAGATTATGCTAAAAGCTTCATATATTGACTTGCCCATGTTATTTCTTTCAGATCTTGAATACAAAATTATTTTTTTCATCTTTCTTTCCTTATCCCAGAATGTGAGCACTCCAAGTGCAAGGATCTTTTGTCTATTTTTGCTCAGGGATTTACCCTAATGATACACTCAGAAACACTCAGAAAAAAACCAGGATAAATAATTCTGTCACTTGGCACGCTTGCTCTTTCACTGACTTAATGTTGTATTTGAAAACAAATAAAAGGAGATACATGGAAATCCACAGACCAAGAAAGAAACCAAATTTCAAAACATAGAGCATTATAGTATGACAGAGCAAAACTCTTGTAGAAACTGTTCCTCAAACTATCAAGTCACTGCTGCTTTGAGTATTAGTTCCTGATGTTTCATAGAAATGAGACCTCTGATGGGTGTCTTTTCTATTTATTGTTATATTTTATCCTTTTTTGTGCTTATTTATCTCTTTGGTTATTTCTCAAAAGTCATTCTCGAATCAGACTGAAATTTGACAGAAAAAGAAGGAAGAAAGAAGCAGGATTGTGTGTTTAAGGAGTCTTTGGATGTTTTGGAAATAGCATGGTGGAGACTGATCAGGTGTATAGTTGCAGTGGATGAGAAGAAACACATCAGATTAAAGATGTCTAAGAATGTGTACAGTGTCATCTGTCAACTCATATAAGGATAAGCTTCAGACATTGGTGTGCTCAGATGTAAGATACAGGCTAAGGGCAAAACCAACAATAACTTGAATAAATGAGTACACACTCTCTCATCATATATATTCACATATGAAAATATTGTGTCATATATGTGAAATACTATACATCACAGATTACTATTTTCAAGTGGGAATGTTTTAAGTGAATAAAGAGATCTGCTTTCAACGTACTGCTAATATACAAAAGTTATTGTATATTCACTCTTAGGACAAGGCAGTGGATTCCATAATGAATTTGGAACATCTGTAGAGGTATACCAGTGGTGACTGGTTTCCCATGAATTATCATCCTGAAGGGTAAGGACATTATAGCCTTTTTTCTGTTCTATAAGCTACAGGACATTTGGCAACATGGCTAATAGAAATGACTCATTTTGGCAAAACATCTTTTATATTATCATGTCTGACAAAAATTGAGTTTTTCATTCCCTACTCTATGTTCCCTATGTGTACTTATTACAAGTAAAGCCATATTTAATTCACTTCATTTAACCAAACCTCATTCATTCTTGGGGCCAATTCAATGCTTACACTCTTCATAAGAGTCAAAGATCAAAGTCATAACATCTTACCTATTCTTCTTTGGGAGCAAATAATTAAAACAGAATAGTGAGAAAGTGTGCTGCTTAAATTAAAAAGCAACATTCTCATAAAATGCATTCTGCTTACAAATCCTGAATGAACTAGTTTGGTCCTTATTGACGGAAATTATTGAACCTTCAAAACCACTAGTGACACAGAAAATGGGCAAGATACTGCAATATCTCAATATGCCATGTAACTGTCACAAAAAGAAAAATCTTCCTGTATGAAAAACAATTACCAAAATTGAAAGAAAAAATATCTCATATCAAAGCATAGAACCTCCAACATTCATCTCTCGGTTTTCTGATTATTTTTCCCACTTGCTTTAGGCAGAAATAATAGCTATTACATTACTGATGGTTCAAAAATTAGGAGTATATTTCTATTAAAATTGTTCACTGTTCTGTTTAAACATAAGTTGTTTAGGCTATCAAGAAAAATATTTGAGTATATATAATAGAAATCATTAATACACTATGTCATCTAGTCATTATAACATATTAAGACCCTTAAAATTTACATTCTATAGCCATCAAATACTATAATTTACCATTTACATAGATATTATTTTATAAAAAATTATATGGAAACAAACTGAAATCATTATGTATAATTTCATCTGTTTTAAGAATCTTTACATATATTTTAATGTCTCTCCCCAGGATACACTCTTAAATGAAATAAAATTATTAGAAATTTAAGTTTTATACTATGTTGGAAACAGAACATAGAAGTTATTTTTTATTTCAAAATTTTAAAAGACTTTAGATAACTTTCACCTTAACAAAATTATGGAAATTTAATTTAACAATAAGATAGCCTTCCCATAAAATATAAAAATACAAAATCATCTGAATTTACCAGATTAAATTCAATTTATGTTTAGATTGCAGTATGTTTATGGGGAAAAATAATCTCAAAACAAATTTTTTATGCCTGAATGAAAGTCACATTTTATAAATAGATCAAATTAGTGTATATAAAAGGTCAGTGTATTTTTTATTAGTTGTACTTTCCATTGTATGAGAAACCTACTAGGTTTTTAAGGGAAGAAAAGGCCCTCTTGGTTTGTAAAAATATATTAAAGAAAAGATTTTGAAAAATTTCAATGCATGGATTTTGTACAGAACTGCAGTTATACTAAATGCTATATTGAAGAAAACCTCTATAGAGTTCCCAAGCAATTTTAATTCCTCCTTTCTCTCAGCACAGTGGTTTAGTAGACTGAGTTGGGAAAGAGTCAAAGAAGAGCGATTTCTGTCTGTGGTCATAGAATGCAAAACTATAAAGTACACTGAGCTTCCGTTTTATTCCACTACTGCTCGCAAAGTCACCTGTAGAAGGCTCAGAGAACCAGACACCTTCCACCTCATCGTGAACACACAAATCATGAATACACAAATACACGTGTGTAGGATAACACTGTTTTGTCCTTCCTCAGGTAGCTTAGGTTTATCAGGTCACACCCATCTAAGGACACTGAACTTGTAAGCAATGTCCTTTCTGTGTGGACACAGGAAGACAGTTAATATTATGTTTTGTAACTTGGGAGTTAATTGACTCCAAATAATATTTACTCTTGGGCATCTGCTTTCTTGACTCAGTTGCCCTTAGTTCCTACCACCCCAAAAGCAGGGTCCTGACAATGGACTGAATGGACCCAGGGCAAGCGGTGAGCTACCCTGGCATAGAAATGGGCCATGCCAAAGCGCCATGATACTCAACTATAAGTTGAGGGCATGATCATGGACAAATACTGTCATGATCCAAAGTAAGTAATGACGAGACTAGGACCATGTTAGGGCTAGGAAGACTAACCTGGCCTGAGGACTGCGGAATGTATGATGAGATGTTTATATCTCTTACTGTACTCACACAGAATGACATTGCTAGGAATATTAGAAGTAGATTTACTACAACTATTTAAGTAGATTACTAGCTGAGGAAAGAACACACCCTTGTTAGGATCCCATCCTTGAGCAGATCTCCTAGTAATCTGCAGTAATCTCTTTAGATGAGATTTTATCCTTGGGTTAATCTCCTGGAGGAGTGGTTTTACCTTTCATTGTTGATTTTTCAATATTCAACCCACCTTTAAGTCACCGCCTTATGTGATTGCTATATAAACTAAGACTGTAAGCTCAGGGAGAGGAGAGTCAGAAGTGAGAGAGCTCGGTCTCCAGAGATCCAGAGTCAGAGCCAGAAGGAGAGAGGTTCCAGATTGGGGCCCAGGAGAGAAGGAGGCAGAGAAAGACAGGAGTGAAGAGGACTGGAATAAACTACTATTGATATAGGCCGGCCTGGCCCTCGTTTCTTCTTCTGTCTGCCCTTGGCTAACAGCCATCCAGATCCAGGCCACACACAGCAGCTCAAGAGCACCGAATGTGGGCGGTGAGACAGTGCCATTTAGTGAGCCCGCAAACACACAACCTTCGATGTGATAAGATTTTACACACGTGAATACACGTGAATACAAATACACGTGAGAACACATAGTGAATACACAATGTGTACACATGGTTCCTCCAGTCTTATCCCTTAGAACGTATGCATATGTGTGTGTGTGTGTGTGTGTGACCCACCCCACAACTAAAACGTGCATTCAGGAACCCTGGACAATTTCAGGTGGGATAGAAAGACCATTTACCTGTCGATGATGGCACACATGTCAATGCTGACGTTGGCAAAGCTTCCCGGCCTCCTTTGCGCCACTTCATACAAGTTTACAAGTTGATCATCCACTTGAATGAGCTGCATGCACCCTTGAAATGAAGGCTGAAGGACAGAGTGACTTGAGTTATTCATCTGGTTTGGGACACCTGTGAGAGAAAAGAAAAGGGGAAATCAGATTCTGAGTATAGCATGGCACTGCCTCCGCCAGAGCTTTATTCTAATAGATTGCTGGGAATCATCAAGTCTTGCTGAGTCTCATTCAGTGTAGACAGTTGGTTGACTTTGTCTCAGAGAAAGGGATTGTTTCAGTGGGAGAAGCAGGCTACAGCTTGTGGATGCTTGTCTCTGGGGTCCACTAACCCCAAAATGCCTTGGACCATTCTATCATAAAATCTCCTAGCCCATTCTATCACATTTCTCTGTCCACTCTTAGTTGAATCATCATTATCTTACTTCCTCGCCTGAATTTGCACCTGGACATAAGGATATAACACATTCAACCTTACACAACTATAGATAAGTGCCTTCATTTTGTATTTTCAATGATTACTTTCATTTCCTTCTGTTAAATTAATTTTTATTGTTGTTAAATTTGGGACCCACTCAGTAATGTTAGGGGTTTCTCCTGGATCTGCACTCAGGAATTATTCCTTCTGTGCTTGAAGGACCATATGGGGTGCTGAGGACCAAATCCCAGATCAGCTTCATGCAAGGCAACCACCCTATCCACTGTACTCTCTGGCCCGGCTTTAATTTTCTTTTATTATTTCTTTAAAAAAATTAATCAAACAACTTTGACTTACGGAGTTATTTATAGTTGAGTTCTAGGCATAAAGTGTTTCAACACCAATCCCACCACCAGGGTCAACTTCCCTCCACCAGTGTTCCCAAGTCCTATCCCCTCCCCCACCCCTGACTTTCATTTTCTTAATTCCACACAGGTCTGCTATTCATTTTTCCAGAATATAAAATTAATATTACCAAATTAAGTCAATTTATTTCATGGGTTAATGTATAAAGTAATCAAAATAGATAATTGAATTATAAGTGATTTATTGCTGTTTTTTTTTTATTTGATTAAATTTTTTTTTATTTATTTTTTTTTTATTTATTTTTTTTTCTTTTTTATTAGTGAAACGACATGAGGTACAGTTGTAGATTTACAAATTTTTGTGCTTGGATCTCGGTCATACCCCGATCAAATACCCATCCCTCCACCAGTGCCCATTTTCCACCACCAGGATAATATCCCTCCCCCCCCATCCTCCCATCCCCCCATCCCCCCCTGCCACTGTGGCAGGGCATTCCCCCCTGTTCTCTCTCTCCTCCTGGGCGCTGTGATCAGCCAAAGAGGCATTGAGTGGCGAACATGTTCAGCCCAGTCTACTTTCAACCTGCATCTCCCCTCCTGGGAGGATCCTCCAAACACCCTCCACTTGGTGTTCCCCTTTCTATCTGAATTGTCCTTTCCCCTAGAATACCCAGCTGGCCTCTAAGTTATGGAGTAATTCTCCTGGTGTTGCTCTCAGCTATTCTTGGGTATTAATCTCATATTTTATTATTTTATATCCCCCAGATGAATGCTATCTTTCTATGTCTATCCCTCTCTTTCTGACTCATTTCGCTTAGCATGATACTTTCCATATTGTACCACTTGTATGTAAAGTTCATGACTTCATTTTTTCTAAGAGCCACATAGTACTCCATTGTGTAGATGTACCAAAGTTTCTTTAACCAGTCATCTGTTCTTGGGCACTCAGGTCTCTTCCAGTTTCTGGCTACTGTAAAGAGTGCTGCAATGAACAAACAAGTGCAGATGTCACTTCGGCTACACGTTTTTGCCTCTCTGGGATATATTCCCAGGAGTGGTATTGCTGGGTCAAATGGGAGCTCAATTTCTAATTTTTTGAGGAACGTCCATACTGTTTTCCAGAAGGGCTGAACCAGTGGACATTCCCACCAACAGTGAAGGAGTGTCCCTTTCTCGCCACATCCGCGCCAGCAACGGTTGCTTTTGTTCTTTTGAATGTGGGCCAGTCTCTGAGGTGTGAGATGGTATCTCATTGTGGTTTTGATCTGCATCTCCCTGATGATTAATGATGTAGAGCATTTTCTCATGTGCTTTTTTGCCATTCGGATTTCTTCTTTGAGAAAGTTTCTGTTCATTTCATTGCCCCATTTTTTGATGGGGTTGGATGTTTTCTTCTTGTGGAGTTCAACCAGTATTTTGTATATCCTTGATATCAATCCCTTGTCAGATGTGTATTCGGCGAATATTCTTTCCCATTCTGTAGGCCATCTTTGTATTTTGGTCACTGTTTCTTTGGAGGTACAGAAGCTTCTTAGTTTAAGATAGTCCCATTTATCTATCTCTGTTTTCACTTGCTCAGCCAGTGGCGTGTCATCTTTGAACATACCATTAGCCTCAATGTCATGGAGGGTTTTGCCAACTTTGTCTTCAATGTATCTTATGGTTTCTGGTCTGATGTTGAGGTCTTTAATCCATTTTGATCTTACCTTTGTACATGGTGTTAGGCAGAGTTCTGAGCCCATTTTTTTGCATGTAGCCGTCCAGTGATGCCAGCACAATTTGTTAAAGAGGCTTTCCTTACTCCACTTCACATTTCTTGCACCTTTATCAAAGATTAGATGATCATATGATTGGGGGGTGATGTCAGTGTATTCAACTCTGTTCCATTGGTCTGTAGTTCTGCCTTTGTTCCAGTACCATGCTGTTTTGATTATTACCGCTTTGTAGTAAAGTTTGAAGTTCGAGAGGTTGATTCCACCCATTTTCTTTTTCCCCAGAATTGCTTTAGCTATTCGTGGGGGTTTATTGTTCCATATAAATTTCAGGAGTGTTTTCTCCATTTCTTTGAAGAACGTCATGGGTATCCTTATAGGGATTGCATTGAATTTGTACAGTGCTTTCGGTAGTATTGCCATTTTGACAATGTTCAGTCTTCCGACCCATGAGCAGGGGATGTCTTTCCATTTCCTCATGTCCTCTTTTATTTCCTGAAGTAGCGTTTTGTAGTTTTCTTTGTACAGGTCCTTTACTTCCTTAGTTAGGCTGATTCCTAGGTACTTGATTTTCTGGGGCACAATTGTGAACGGGATTGATTTTTTCATATAGCTTTCCTCTCTCTCACTGTTTGCATATAGGAAAGCCATGGACTTTTGGGTATTGATTTTATAACCTGCAACTTTACTATACAAGTCTATTGTTTCTAGGAGTTTTTTGGTGGAGGTTATTGGGTTCTCTAAGTATAGTATCATATCATCTGCGAATAGTGAGAGCTTTATTTCTTCCTTTCCTACCTGAATGCCCTTAATGTCTTTTTCTTGCCTAATTGCTATTGCAAGTACTTCCAGTACTATATTGAACAGCAGTGGAGAGAGTGGGCATCCCTGTCTTGTCCCTGATCTTAGAGGGAAGGCTCTCAGTTTTTCCCCATTGAGGATGATGCTTGCTGTAGGCTTGTGGTAGATGGCTTTAACTATGTTGAGGAAAGTCCCCTCTATGCCCATTTTGGCTAGGGTTTTCATCATAAAGGGGTGCTGGATCTTGTCAAATGCTTTCTCTGCATCTATTGATATGATCATATGCTTTTTATCTTTTCTTTTGTTGATATGATGGATTATGTTGATTGATTTCCGAATGTTGAACCATCCTTGCATCCCTGGGATGAATCCTACTTGGTCATGGTGTATGATCTTTTTGATGAGTAGTTGGATTCTATTTGCTAGTAGTTTGTTGAGGATCTTTGCATCTGTGTTCATCAGGGATATCGGCCTGTAGTTCTCTTTCTTTGTGTTATCTCTGTCTGCTTTTGGTATCAGTGTGATATTTGCTTCATAGAAGCTGTTCGGAAGTGTGTTTGATATTTCAATTTCATGGAAAAGCTTAAAGAGGATTGGGAGTAAGTCTTCTTTAAAGATTTGGAAGAATTCACTGGTGAATCCATCCGGGCCAGGGCTTTTGTGCTTGGGGAGACTTTTTATTACCATTTCAATTTCCTTGATGGTGATAGGTCTGTTCAGGTATTCCAGGTCTTCTTGGTTCAGCCTTGGGAGTCTGTAGGAGTCTAGGAATTTATCCATTTCCTCGAGGTTTTGATGTTCTGTGGCATAAAGCTTTTCAAAGTACTCCCTGAGGATCCTTTGAATTTCTGTGGTTTCTGTTGTAATGACCCCCTTTTCATTTCTGATTCGGTTTATTAGGGTTTTCTCTCTCCCTTTCTTTGTGAGTTGCTGTTTTTTAATTTTTTTTTTATAAAATCCAAGGAAGCATACAAAAAATAAATTTAGACAGAAGGGTCAGCAATGCTGCCTTGACTATGAACGAAACAAATAACTACTGGGTCTCAGTGAACTGAAAATACATCAATCTTAAGATATGCATATAATTTTTATAGAAATTTTAAAATGGGGGTGCATAAAAGAAAATGGTTTCTGCATGGTAAAAGAAACTATCATTGAAACAAAATAATCCTTCTGAATGGGAGAAAATATTTATACATCATGCCTCTTACAAGAGAGTGTTGTGTGCAGAATATCTGAATAACTTGTAGCACTCAGCAATAAAAAGATGATCCCATAAATAAGGGGAGAGCTAAGCAGATGTTTCTCCAGAGCTAGCCAAAAGGCACATGAACATTCTCATAATCACTTATTATCAAAAAAATGCAAAAGAAAATGCAATAATATATCACCTAATACCTGTGAGAATGTCTTATACCAAAGAACAAATGTTGATGCATAAGAAAGGAACCCTCATATATTATTGGTGGATATGTAAATTACTCAGTCTTTATGGTAAGCAACGTGGATATTTATCACAATATTAAAATTAGATTTACCATATGACAAAAATTATACTATGAAAAAAATGAAAAGGCTCATTTGAAAAGATATAGTTGCCTTTATATTC
Source organism: Sorex fumeus (assembly GCF_029834395.1). Lineage (NCBI taxonomy): Eukaryota > Metazoa > Chordata > Mammalia > Eulipotyphla > Soricidae > Sorex > Sorex fumeus. The sequence goes on along the minus strand of NW_026606200.1, from coordinate 405,454 downwards.
ACTGCAGTGCTATTTACAGTAGCCAAGATATGGAAACAAACTCAGTGGCCAAAGAGAGAAGCATGGAAATATGTCTCATAGATACACAGTATAAAACTATTAAACTATATAAAAGGTGAAATCGTGCCATCTGCAGCTGGAACTACAGAGGGCAATGTTAAGCAATGTAAGTCAGTTAGGAGAAACAGAGCAGTGATTTTTCTCACATATGAAATATAAAGAAGCAAAGCACATGAACAATCAAGTTAAACCAAATCCTTGGGCACTACCTGTGGGACGGAGCTTTTCATATGTGGATGGAGGAGGCGACATAATGAACTATGATGGAAGGACAGTGGCACTTTAGTTATGGACCTGGCAGGTGCAGTTGAAGAGGTGTGCTCCCAGGATCATAGAGTATACACAGTCTTATAAACCAATATTACCTCAACAAAATAAGGAAGAGAAGTTCATTGCAAAATACTTCAAAAAGCGCCATGAACAATCACTACTAAGACTTTACTCAGTGTCTGTATTGTAGACCATAATGCCCGAAAGTAGAGAGAGAGTATGTAGGAAATTGTCTGCCATGGAGGTAGGGGGAGGGCTAGGGTGGGAGGCATACTGGGGACCTTGGTGGTAGAGAATGTGCACTGGTGGAGGGATGGGTGTTTGATTATTGTATGATTGAAACTCAAACATGAAATCTTGTAACTGTATCTCATGATGATTCAATAAAAAATAATAATAGAAGATTAAAAAAAGATTTTTTAACAGAAAAATATTGGGAGTGGCCCATGAGAGTTAACAAATGATGATTTTACATTTTGGATTATATTATATTTTTGATTATATTTTGGAGTAACTTTTTGTTTTGTCTGGGGGACACATCTAGGTGTGCTCAGTTCTTACTCCTGGCTCTGTGCTCAGGGATTACTCCTGTTGGGGTCCCGTGGACAGTATGTGGTGTCAGGGATTGATGACTTTTGCAATGGCTAATAGCAGAAGTCAGATGACTTCTCAGGATGTTGTCAATATTTCAACTGAGGGTGAGGAAAACGCTTCAGGTTAAGGGGAGGAAAAATACCCTGCACCTTGTCATGTTTCAGCTGAGAGTTTAGTTGCTTGCTTGCTTGTGATATAAGGCAAGAGAGAAATGGCAATTTATGGATTGTGTGGTCTAGCTAAGGACATTTCCAGGTAGATCAGAAGCTTTTGTGTGTTCCTCTGTTTACTGTGCTAGGCAAAAAGAAGAGAAAAAAATCATCCAAGAGTGACTGAATTGAGAGTCTAAGGGTTAGCAATAAAGCATTTGCCTTGCATCCGGCCACCCCAATTTAATCCCTGGAAGCATAAATAGGTCTTTCCTGAGTTCTACCTGGAGTGATCCCTGAGCACAAAGTCAGGAATAATTCCCTTCCCCTACAAAAGAAAAAAAAACTGAAAAAGAAAAAGGAAGCTAAAGATACCCTAAGGAAAAACATAGATAATTCAGAATTTGATGCAGTAGATAATAAAATGTTTTCTCAATTCCATTCTTTCAGAGGTATAGACATAAAAGATAAGAAACCTCTTCAAAGATCAACTCCCAGGAAAAATAATCAAGTATAGCTTGGCATCTATATTGACTCCGATACTTATCTGGGGAATGCCTCAAAGAATCTTCTAGAGAGGAGAAAGATCTCAAGCATCTCACTGCTGTATCTTGAAGAGCATTTCATTAAGTAGTATCAATATTAAATCATCTAAAGGCCATTTGTTTCTTTAGCATCTTGCAGGATCCCAGTGGTTGGGGTGGGGAATATACCTTTTAGAGAATATATATATATATATATATATATATATATATATATATATACACCTTTTGTTTAATGGAGTTATGAAGTAAGACTAAATAATTCATGGAAAGTCAATATATATATATATATATAATTTTAAAAAGAACTGCATCAAGTGATAATGCTACCAGTGTCAACTAAAAGGGATAGAGATGGCACAGCATGAAAAGAGATCTTTAGATCTCCCACAATTGTCTGCAGGCAAGGAAGGAAAGAACTGTAAACACAGGTTACCATTTAATAAAAAAAAAATGGATGAATCAATTCTCAGTAGAACCGAGAACTCAGAGAGCAGAACTGAGAGCTGCAGAGAATCATTCCAGGAATCAGTAGGTGTGAGTCTTAATCAAGGGGATGCCAACATGTGCCTAAATGGATCTCAGAATTCCTGTAACTCATATTTCTGTGCATGGTTCTTGTTTGTTTTTGTTTGGGGGCCACATCCAGTGTTGTGCAGAGCTACTGGTTTTGTGCTCAGGGATCACTCTTGGCAGACTCTGGGGACCACATAGGGTGCCAAGGATGGAATCTGGATCAACTTTATGCAAAAGCATAAAAAGGCAGCAAAAAGCATAAGAAGCTTCTTGTTTTCCGGATCACTTGGTCTATGTGGAAACCAGCCACATGAGCCACGAGGGACTTCAAGGTGTCTACAGCGAAGCATTCTGGGAAATTCCTGTAAGACCCATTCTACCTTTCCACCCCTACCCCCTCCCACCCATGACTGCATTGTGCCTTTACTCCTCTCTCTTTTCAAGTTGAGAGTGGAACGTGCTTACTCTGTATCTCACTGATCATGGTACAGTGAGTATATGGTCATGTCACAGAACATACTCCTAGAGTACTTCAGAGTACTCTTTGAGAAGCTGTATCTGACTAATTAACCCAAACAGCTTCCTTGGCTCCTAGACTACTGACAAGCTTCATTTTGATATAATCTGGACTTAGCTGCCATGACAGCAATTCAACAGAGGTGATAATGGGATGTAACTCAGGGGGTCTCTGGCTATGATTGTACTTCACATGTGTTCTAGGGAATGAGCTGTGCAAACCTGCCTTCACGACAGTCAAGTCTTCACTCCCTACTATCCATGCCCTGTATAGTCCTCTCCTACACAGAATCAGTGTTGACCTGTGAGACATTTAGAATATTGCAGAAGTGATCCTGCATACGTGGCTTCTACCATTAAGCAGAAAAAGGCATTAGAAGCTTCTCCTTGTCTTTTGGATTACATGGTCTGTAGAACCCAGCCCCTGATGGTACGAGGAACTTCAAGTCATCTATAGAGAAGTATTCTGGGAAAGGTAAGACTCACAGTAACAGGGAACCCTGTGAGTAAGCCATGAGGAACTGCATCTCCTTTCCTGGTCAAGACTTCAGATGTCTGAGGACCCAAAAATATAACTGCAACATCATAAGATACTTTAGTCCAGAAAATCACAGTCAAATGCCTACCTCAGTCACTGGCCCATAAACACTCAAAATAATGAACTATTATTACTGTGCTAACTAGGGAGATTTTTGAGGTAGATATTTGGGTGGGGCCACCCCAGTTTGCTGAGGATCCATCCTAGTAATACCCAGAGGACCCTATGTGATACAGAAGATCAAAGATGGGTTGATCTTCTGCAGAACAATACCTTAACCCCTGTACTATTTCTCCGGCCTTTATAATAATTTTTTAAAGTAGTTTCTACAACTATTAGATAGCTATCTTCTTATAACATTTCAAAAGTAGTAATAGAAAACTATTTTTCAATTACCACAGAATATTCTTTCAATCATTCTCTTAAAGATTCAAAGAGAATTTTAAAATAAGGAGGCACCACATTTATTACTTTGCTCAGGCCTTGGAAAACAGAGCAATGGGTAATATTTTGAGCATTCCCTTAGAGCAAGCAGTGGGTTAGCATGCTGGGTCTGTGACAATGAAATTCCTCATTCTTCCACTCTCCTTGTAGATAGAGGAAACATACGATTTATTATGGGTTGTTCTCTATATGCAATGTATAATTTATGTAGTGTACGAATACCTGCAATATTCTGTGACTATTTCAAAGCTCGGGCTGCAACTTACTAAGCATATTAATAGCAAGATGTTGGGAGATACAAGTTTTCCAGTGGAATTTTTTGATTCTTTTTTGAGAAGCCACATCTGATGGTGCTTAAGGGCCACTTATGGCTCCATGCTCAGGCGTCTCTTGGGAAACTGTTGTGCCAGGGATGAAACCAGGCTGCGTACATGCAAAGTCTTTGCTCAGTCTATTGAGCTATCTCTCTGCGGTTACAAGGGTCAGAAATAAATAGATATAAAATACAGACTTAAACTCAGTTAAACTATTCCATGGTAGCAGAAATCTTATAACAGAGAGATAACATATTTTATATCTCTTGGTTTAGAGCTCCATGTCCATATCCACAAATCTGGAATAAAAAAATGCAATATTTATATTGCTGTTTCAGGGGTCTCGTAATGTGTTTACTGACAAAGCGTTCTGCCTTCCAGAAAGAACTGTCATCTCGTCAGTTTCAGTCACACCTCACCATCTGTCAACGTCCAAGGCACGCTTCTTTACAGGGTCATCATAATTATGAGACCTTAATGGCACATTTGAGGGTTCTCTTGGATGACTTACAATCTGAAAACAGGGTATCTGATTTGAAGTCCACTTAGTGTTTGATTCTCACTGACAAAGGAATCACATGCACTTTCAAGATTTTGCCATTTTAATTCACAAATGTATCCGTGAAAAATATGCTGGTGTTTGTGTTGGCATTACATTGCCTGTCTAAATTGCTGTTCATGATAATACCCTCTGACAGGACAGAAACAGTCAACAGCAGGCAATAGGGCTAAGATGCTTATACGTCTGTGCATGCATGGAAGATTTCTGTTATTTTACTCATTTTAATTTGGGGAAGATTGGGAGGTCAGAGAGAGGCTGATAGGGAGCTGTAAGGATATTAACATCATTCTGTCTTCTTTTTAAAATATGGAGAGTATGCAAAGGATCTATTGATCTCTACTGTGTACTCAACTTTCCTGAATAATTAATCCTGGTGGGAACCGGGGTCCAAAGCAGTAGGGAATTAGAAGGTCCACAAATGAGTCTCATGTTAGCTGTGCACCACACAGTGTGGATATTCATCCAGCAAACTCACCCAGCATGGCTACAAAATTCACTTCAATACATACTGACTTAACAAGAATAAACATACAAAGGAGTGAGAATCAGGTTCTCACTGTTAGGAGACAAAAATACAAAGGAAATCAGAGACTAGTGTGTAGGATAACATTGTTTTGTTTTTTCAGCCTGTTGCAGGGAGCTTAGGTTTATTTGGTTACTCCCATGACAGTGCCCCCATTCCTTTGTGTTTATTTGTAACTTCTTTGTGCTCTGTTAACTTGTAAATATTATTTTTATTTTCTCTTGAAGTCCTTTGCATAGTTAATTAAGAGCAATGTCCTTTTGTATGGGCACAAGAAGACAGTAAATGCTATGCTTTTTAACATGGGAATTAATTGACTCTCAATGATATTTACCTACTGGACATCTATTCTCTCGACTTAAGCCTCAACTGCCCTTACTTCGTAACATCCCCCAAAGCAGGGTCCCTATGAGGGACTTGATAGACCCAGGGCAAGTGGTAAGCTACCCTGGCATCGACATGGGCCTGGCCAAAGTGCCATAATGCTTAACTATAAGTAAAGAGCTTTGTCATGGACAAATTCTGTCATGAGACACAGCAGTGAAGAAAACTGGCCGGTGGGCTCCACAACTTTCGGAGAATTCTTTGGACCCCATACTGGGCCAATATCACTGGAAGGACAGAGATGAGGAATGTGCTGCCTCCCTGCCTTCTTCAGATGGAATCCCGGTGACCATGAGCTTCTACAAGCATGGCTCCAGTATGCGGGCACCAGGACTATTCTTCTGAAACACACAGGGACGCTGGGCCTGGCAGTTCCACCCTGGCTCCCAGTCAACTCTTGATCCCAGAAGTCATGCCCACAACCCGCCTCCAGTGCCATCTTTGCAGCACACAGCAGTGAGCAAAACTGGCTGGAGAGCTCCACAACTCCCAAAGAATTCTCTGGGCCCGATACTGAGCCAATATCACCAGGAGGTCCCAGATGGGATAGGTGCTGTCTCCCTGCCTTCTCCAGATAGAATCCTGGTGACCATGAGCTTCTACAAGCATGGCTCTGGTATGTGGGCACCAGTACTATTCTTCCGAACTGCACGGCCACTTACGTGTCCCCATGACATTTCCTGATATGCAAAGTGAGTAATGGAAAGTAAATGATCTAGCGTCTGTCCCTGGAAGGCAGGCTTCAATGGTGGTGGTAAAATCTGAGCAAAATAAACAACTAGTCAGCAACCATCTTGGTCCTTGTTCTTCCTTCACCTGCCCATTGCCAAGAGCCATCCCGATCCAGTCCACACACAGCGGCTTGAGAGCACAGAACGCAGGCGGTGAGAGAGAGCCATGTAGAGAGCCTGCGAACTCACACCCTCTGCGTGTGCATTTTTTACACTAGTGAATGGATCCTGTGGGCCTGGATTGAAATATAATGCTATGGGAATGAATTTGGTGGTTTTGGGTAAATATGAACAATAGAAAAATTTAAAAAAATAATTAGTTGGCATTAAGAGTATGTTCAATTTGCAAATATGTGTTTCTACAATCTACTGAAGATATTTGGGGTGTAGGGTTACTCCTGAAGCAGTGACGAATATCCCAGAGCTCAGACCTTAGTCTCTGTACTGAATAAAACCTAGAATTCCACTACTGGATAATGTGTATGCAGAGCATTTTGCTGTACTAGAAACTAATGGTGAGTCCAGAGAATGAGGGAGTCGAGTAGAATAATAAGAGTTAACTGGGATAGACTTCTGTTTCTTAGATCTGGGGATATGACAAACAAACCACCGTCCTCCCGTTGTTCATCGATTTGCTCGAGCGGACCCAGTAACGTCTCCATTGTGAGACTTCTTGTTACTGTGTTTGGCATATTGAATACTCTTGGTAGCTTGCCAGGCTCTCCGAGAGGGGCAGAGGAATCGAACCCAGCTCGACCAGGCTGGCTGCACGCCAGGCAAATGCCCTACCTCTGTGCTATCACTCCAGCCTGTCCTGGGGATATGAAAAGGCAAAATATGTATTTTTCAATGAGTGATAAACAAACGTCTTAGCAAGAGGGAGTTTAAAAGACTCAACTTCTAATTTGGAGGAGGGGAAGGAAATTTGAGTCAAATAGGGCAGTGCTCAGGGCTTCCTCTTGGCTTTTTTGTCAGGGATCACTCCTGACATTGAAAGTGAGACCATATTTGGTGCTGAGGATTAAACTAGGTTCAGCTGAATTCAAGACAATTGTCTCAACCTTGTTGTACTATATTCTGAACTTCTAGTATATTTTTCAAAAAAGCCGGAGCTTCTCCAACATACATAATAAAATGCCACACGTTATTTTTTTTTTTTGCCATCCACATGCTATCCTCAACCCCATTCTGATGCATGTCACACGTATATACATTTGTGTGGGCGATGATAGCAGTACTCATCAACTTCTCATAAATATGAATCACAAATACGAAAGAGCGTCTGATTCCAGAAATATGATACACTGATGATGGTTTTATATTTTTCATCTCTGAGAACACACCAAAATAATAAGAAATCAATTCTTAGGACCTGCAAAAGAAAAAAATCCATGACAGTAAGCCAAGGGACCTCAATCCGGAAAGGCTCAAAGTCTAGCTGGATGATGTATCATAAACCAGAACTAAAGCAGGTAACTGCACTACCATTCACTTAAACAATCTATAAATCTTAAACAAAATCCAGAGACGTTGACAGTGGAAAATTTGGATAGACTTTGTCCATGTGAAGCAGCTGAGCAGGAAATCTCCAGAGAAATATGAAGGCTGGTTAGAGGTGCTGAGTGTGGACATTGGACTCCTCAGTCCCGTTCCTATTCTAAGCATTCAGAACTCAGCAAGAGAGAGAGAGAGAGAGAGAGTTTATTTATTTATTTATTTTTTAATTTTTAGTGAAACACCATGAGGTACAGTTGTAGATTTACAATTTTTTGTGCTTGGGTTTCAATTATACAATGATCAAATACCCATCCCTCCACCAGTGCCCATTTTCCACCACCATGGATAATATCCCTCCCACCCCCATCCCTCCCATCTCACCCTGCCTCTGTGGCAGGGCAATCCCTTGTGTTTGAGAGAGAGAGAGAGAGAGAGAGAGAGAGAGAGAGAGAGAGAGTTTGAATTCTCCTCTGGAAGTACAGTCAAGAATTTCTGGGAAGTATCACTCTACGTGCGTCCCTGATCCTGCCTCACCCAATCTGCATCTCATATTGGTGACTAATGTTGCTGATTTGGCCCTAGAGACTGCATCTGCTTAAACAACTCACAGGTCTGGCTACAAATTACTATGAGGCAAATACCACCCCCAGTCCCCCTGTCCCTGCAAGGCCCATTGACTTAAAATGAATGCAATGGGGAGCAAGATTTGAAGAAGTTGGCAGATTTGTGGTAGGAAAAAGCAAATATCCCTAAATCACTTTTTACTTTAACCATGGAAAAAAAATCTCACGGTTAGAAATGCAGATACTTACATTCATCTATTTAACTGAACTCCTCTAAATTATCACTTTTTTTTTTCATAAGAATACAATGATGTTAGCAATTTTCACCTCCCTGGTCATAATTGTGAGGATAGGAATAAATCCCCTCATGTTTGAGGAAGAGGTAAAAATTATGAAATGTGAGTTACAGTCTAAGGTTTATTGTCCCAGTTAAATGCAGGCTGTGCGGGAATATTTGAGATTCATGTCTGTGAAATGAGTTTTAACATCAATATGGATTTTCATTATTTAGACTAAACTTTTACCACATGTTACAAAGACACATTAAAAGAAATGGATTGTTTTCTTTCTCCTGTTGACTATATCAGTTTTCAGAAGCATAAGGGACATTTTGACAGTTTCTATTTTTTGAATGTTTATTACATATACAAGATATGTTTTGTTTGGCATAAAAATTTCCAAAGAAAATGTAAATCTTTACTATGTCCTCCAAATTAGAATTAAAACAGTCTTTAGCTCAAGAAAATAAAATACTTCTTGCTCTGAAACTCAAGATAAACACTGTATCAAATTAAGTACAAAGATGAATAAATTCAAATAACTCTTTGCCATAGTTTCATCTACTTATTACCTATGTCTAGCTTAAAAGAATAAGAAAAATGTTGAATCAAAAGGGTCCCTTATAAAGCAGCACTCACGAATAATATTTTAATACCTAATAATTAGACATTAAAAAGATACACACTCACAAAATAATAAACTAGTAAGACATCTTCATACAGTTTTAGTAGCACTGTCACTGTCCTCCTGTTGTTCATCGATTTGCTCGAGCGGGCACCAATAACATCTCACAACAAATTGTGAGACTTGTTGTTACTGTTTTTGGCGTATTGAATATGACACGGGTAGCTTGCAGGGCTTTGCCGTGTGGACGAGATACTCTCTATAGCTTGCTGGGCTCTCCAAGAGGGGTGGAGGAATGGAACCAGGGTTGGCCATGTGGCCATGTGCAAGGCAAACGCCGTATCCGCTGCGCTATCACTCCAATCCAATAAAAGAAAAAAAAAAAGGTAACCAAGTGTCACTTCGGCAGTACATATACTAAAATTGGAACAGTTTTAGTAAAGAATATAAAAATACTACTAAAAATTTGGGGGATGCTAGATGTCTTCATTGTCACTGTCACTGTCCTTCCATTGTTCATCGGTTTGCCTAAGTGGGCCCAGTGATGTCTCCATTTTGAGACTTGTTGTTACGCTATTTGGCATATTGAATACTACACAGGTAGCTTGCCGGGCTTTTGACATATGGGGGAGATACTCTCGGTAGCTTGCTGGGCTCTCTGAGAGGGCGGGAAGAGGAACTGAACACTGGTTGGCCAGGTCGGCAGCATATAGGCAAACACCCTACCTGCTGTGCTATTGCTCCAGCCAGATGTCTTCACATTATCCTTTAATTTGTTATAAACTAATAGGTTTAAAAAATTTAATGACACAAGGACTTTCCTTCATTAAAAAAATCTAGTAAGACAAAGCTAGTAAAGCATACATATTATGATGAGATGAAAATCACTGGAAATATGTTAGCAACTTTGAGGTTAGCCATTTTGACTGTTATATGCATGGTGCCCTGGATTAAAAACGCCATCGTGTTCAGAGCAGTTAGAACAGATGGTGAGGCGTGGCATTTGTTGGTGGTGGAGGGAAGAAAAGTTGTCATTCTGATGGTGGGTGTGGTGTTAGAACACTGTATGCATAAAACTCTATCATTAACAGGCATGTAAATCATGGTGGCTCAATAAAAAAAATGTCGGGGGGAAATAAAAGAGTAGTTAGAACATCCTTCACTTTTCCTCAGCAAAGTCTCTAAGAATGGCATCGTGTGCCTGCATAGATGAGCTTATAGAAGGAAGATATGAAACGACTGGGGTTTGTTCAACACAGCGAGTGTAGAAGAAAAAGAGCCACAAGGAAGTGAGAACATGATTTAGCCTGGCCGAGCCTGAAAGGGGGTTGTGGTCTGGAATCGAAGCATCGCCTGCTTCTTGCTGGACCATCTACTGTGTAGAGAGCAAGGGAATTTTTACTCCTTTTCTCAAGTGCTCTCCCACCCTCTGCATTGGAGAGGTATTCTGTTCCTTTTTTGTTTGAGGGCCATACTCAGCTATGCAGAAGGCTTGTTTTTGGCTTTGTGCTCAGGAATCACTCCTGGTGGTACTTGGGGGACAAAATGGGGTGCAAGGCATTGAACTCGGGTTGGCCAGATGCAATGCAAGTGGCCTACCCTCTGTGCTCAATCTCTCTCTCTTTTTCTCTTTTCCTCTCTCTCTTTCCCCCTAAATTCTGCAAGTACTCTTCTTCTATCTTGATATCTGGCTAAAGTTTCCTTCTTTTTTAACTTTTAGGCAACACAAAGATGCTTCTGTACTAATTTCATGGCTCAGAAAGAAGAAACACATTTGAAATCATATATCTAGAAAAGAGCGAACTGAATACTGAGTGCTACTGAATCAGAGAAGAACTCGCCTGTTCTTTTTAGCTGAAGGATAAGAGTAGAAGAAAACAGTTCCTGGGATAAAGTTCAGGAATGAAGGGAACGCAACCTTTAATGGCTAGAAGCTTTCCACAAGAGTGTGTGTGGGGTGAAGGGCACAGGTAAAGACATATTCCTGATAACCTTTCATTATCTGTATTCCAAACAATAAGGCCCAAGTGGTGGGGGGAGAGAGAGAAAGAGAGAGAGAGAGAGAGAGAGAGAGAGAGAGAGAGAGAGAGAGAGAGGTGCTTGCCATAGTGGTAGCGGGTGGGATGGAGGGAGGTGGGAAGGAGGGAAACTGGGATCATTGGTCATGGGAAAAGTACAGTGATGAACGGACCCGTGTTAGAACATTATATGACTGAAATCCAATCATGAACAACTTTGTAAATGTGTACATCACTGTGATTCAACTTAAAAAAGTAGAAAAAAAGTGAAAATTATCCTGGCCAGACACATGAAGAAGTAAGATGAAATGCATCCCAATGATAAGGCTGGAAGAACTTTACAATGTGTCCTTAAGTGGCCCCTCAAATCCACATTCACCATATCACAGTTTTAGACCACGGTAGACTGTTTTCACTACGTCAGTCTCCCAGAGAGATATTTATCTTTAAGGGTAAGAGCGCATGCACTGAGCTTAGAGAAAAGTTTGTGTATGAGTGTGCTAAATGAGAACTCTAACTGTTCCAGGGGTTGACAGCCCAGCAGTCTCCTGGGAGGGAGAAAAGGCAGCAAAAAAATCTCAGGGCTAGGGCGAAGGAGACGTTCCTGGTGCCTGCTTGAGACGAGAAAATTGACGAACAACAGGATGATCATGATCCAAAAAACAAACAAACAAACAAACAAACAAACAAAAAACAAAAAGAAGAAAGGCATTTAAATGTGGAAAAATAAGCCATCATGATAAAATATCATTAACTCTTAAATACATATAAGTTAACGATACATATGAAAATCAAAGCTCTCTTTCTTCAGAGTCCAAGAAAGAATGAGCTAAATTAATGTAATAATATTTTAAAATTATTCATCGGGTTAATTTTCGTATATAGAACTGAAGTAATATTAGTGGCAGTACACAGCATAACCCACTTAGAAGGTTGAACTGCATTATCATGAAAAATTTAATAAATCACTCTTTAGAAAATAAGACACATAAATGTATAGTAGCTAAATGCTAGCATAAGAGAGACAGAAAACAATAGATCAGGTAACTTCAAATTCCATGCTTCCTATGAACTTCTAGATTTAAAAATTATATTTATTAATAATACATGGGAAGATGCCTTCATTGACAACATTGATGAGGAATACAATCGACTGGTTCAGCATGTCCATGATTGTGCAGGGAATGCCAAGAGAGAGATAGCCACAATAAAACACCTGTCTTTGGAAACTCTTGAGCTTATTCGCCAATGTGGTTTGGTGCAATCCTCAGGCAACCACAAACGAGTGTCCAAGCTCACAAAGCAGTGCAGAGAAGCAATAAAGGAAGACCTCAAAGAAAGAAGAGCAGCAATGCTGGCAGATGCGGCAGAAGCTGGGAAAAGCATTCGCAATACCCACCTGTCCTTCACCTACTACAAGACCAAGATAACTGCCCTCTGACATCCTGATGAATGCACCACATCTTCTATAAGGGTAATGGAGAAGCATATCCATGATTTCTACTTGGATCTCTTCGATAGCCACGTCCACCTGCCCACATACCAAATTCCGCAGGATGGATATGTCGTTTGCAACATTCTCCCTTCCGAAATCTGACACACCATTCATTGGTAAAGAAGCGAATAGGACCCAGCCCAGACAAGGTCAGACCCGAACACCTAAAGAACCTGCCATCAGTACTCATCAATATACTGGCTCAGCTCTTCACGCGCAACGTGTCTGAATGCAAGGTTCCATCCCAATGGAAAACCAGCAGGACTGTACTACTGTACAATAAGGGAGACATCCACAGCATTGGCAACTATCACCCTGTCTGCCTGTTGTCTGTCTACAAGCTGTTCACTCAAGTAATCCTGAATAGGAGTGGAAGAACACTAAATGAAGGACAACCATGCAAGCAAGCTGGATTCCACAAAGAATTCAGCACGATGGACCATATCCACACAATAACCAAGCTCATTGAGGTTTCTCGGAGTTCAAGATGCTACTCTGTCTAATGTTCATTGATTTAAAGAAGGTCTTTGATTCTGTTGAGACAAAAGCAGTCATTGAAGGCCTAGCCAAACAGGGCATTCAAACTCAATACATCAGGATCCTCTGTGAGCTGGACTACGGATTTACTACCAGGATCTCACCACTCTACAAAGAAGTGATCATCATGTCAAGAGAGGGGTTCGGTAGGGTGATACCATTTCAGCGAAACTCTTCAGTTCAGTACCACCTTCAAGAACGTCATGCGACAACTGGAATGGGAAGGAATGGGAGTGAAGGTAGATGGTTGGCAACTACACCACCTCTGCTTTGCTGATGACTTCGTTTTAATAACATCAAACATTAGCCAAGTGGCACAAATGCTGGCTGACTTCGACTGTGAGTGTGGAAAGGTCAGACTACAGCTGAATCTAACGAAGACAATGTTTATGAGAAACAGTCTCATAGTTGATGTTCCATTTGCTCTCAATGGAACAAACATCTCCGAGTGCAACAATTATGTGTACCTAGGTTGAGAAGACAACATGACAAATGACCTGACACCTGAGTTGTGCAGGAGGAACAGAGCAGCTTGGAATGCCTTCAAGAGCATCAAAGAAATAGCTAAAAGGATGAAGAACCTCCAGCTCTGGGCACATCTCTTCAATTACTCTGTTCTTCCTGAATTGACATATGCTTCAGAGACCTGGGCCCTACAAAAAAAGGATGAGAATGCTATTCAGGTCTCCAAAGAGGAATTGAAAGAGCTATGCTTGGAGTATCACACTTCACTCAAATGAGGTAAAGAATCTGGAGTTCTGACCTCTGTTGATGATCAAGAATCAGGGTTGCTGTCTCGTTTGCCAAAGTGTCAAAAATCAGATGGGCTGAACATGTAATGATATTTGGAAACGACTGCTGGACTAGAGTCATTACTGACTGGATTCCACTGGATATCAAAAGATTGTGTGGCCACTGACCTACGAATGGTCAGACTTCTTTGTCAAGACCCTGAATGAACGGTTTGAGCTTCTGCATGTTCCTACAAAGAGCAGATGCCACTGTGATACACTAGCACGTGACAGGGATGAATGGATATGTTACTGGCGCCTGCTCCAAATTGATAAGTAACAGGATGTCAAGTGATCAAGTGATTAATATTTAACTTTCAAACTTGAGTCTTCATATTAGTGCCACATGTCACAGTGGAGAGGTCATTGGATTGAACTCAGTTCACTTTGTGATGTGTGTTCAGGGTGCAAAAAAATCCAAATATCCTAGGATATTTTAAACTCGTCATTGAAAGATGATTATTTGTAACACATACATTACAGATACTCCTTTTACAAAATATGGCTAAAAAGCAAAAATCCCAAATAGTATTTATTGTGTATAAATTAAATTATGGAGCAATAGCACAGTAGGTAGGGCGTTTGCCTTGTATGTGGCCGACCTGGGTTCCATTCCTCTGTCCCTCTCGGAGAGCCCAGCAAGCCACCGAGAGTATCCTGCCTGCATGGCAAGAGCCTGGCAAGCTCCCTGTGGTATATTCAATATACCAATAACAGTAACAAGTCTCACAATGGAGATGTTACAGGTGGCCGCCTGAGCAAATTGATAAACAATGGGAGGACAGTGCTACAGTGTAGTGCTATTAATTTTTTGTATAAATTAGACCAAAAAAAAAGCTTCATTAAAGCCACAACAAGTAACAAGCTTGAAAGATCAAGTTTAGGGTAAGGGATGGCAGCCCTAACTCCAGTGATGCTCAATCTGAGACAACTGTCAGATGCCTTGGGGAAAATATCCAATGGGAAGTTGGAAATAATTAGACCTTAAAAGGAGGGCTAAGAAGGAATAAATGAAAGCCTCATTGAAAGCTTTTTTTTCAGATTAACTAGACAGTAAATAATAAGCCTCCCATGTTATTTTTCTCTCTCATTGGCGATAGTCTAGAATTTCTAACTCAATCAAATGAGTAAGCTCAAGGATTAACCTTCTCCCTGCCTGACAAAACGTTTGTAGTTTAATGCAGTGATGTACATTCCCATAATTGCCTCTCTACGATCAGCTCCCAGGCAAAGAAGCTGTGGCCTATTCATCTTTCATCTTGTACAAAACAAGAATTTATCAAATGTATGCAACTAAATGGCAAGACTTGTGAAGTATATCAGCTCTGTGGGTTGGAGATGCAGGTTGGTGTAAAACATGTGAATGTATAATCATTCTCATGAACTGTGACTTCACTTAATGAAGTGTCTCACAATACTAGGCAACCCTATCTTCAAAGTAAGTACCTAAGATCTGTATCAGAGTTGAAGAAACACTTTTCTTTTGCAGATTAACCACTATTTGGTGTTCAAAATTGAGAGGAAAAAAAAAAAACCTACCACTACTCTTGACATTCCTTAGAAAGTCTTTCTGGATATCCTGTCTGTTATTTACTTGAGAAATATTTTTTTATTTTTTTACACTGAGAAGAAAAGCTTTCCAGGATATGCCAAGAATTCACTGTCCAGCATTTTATAGAGCTGGTTCACAGTACTCACGACATACCACAATAAACACATAAATTTGCTAGGATTTTGCTAGGAGCCTCTTCTCAATAAATGGTGTGTGTATGTATGCATGTATGCACATGGAGATGTGAATGTGCATGAAAGAGAGAGACAGAGACAGAGAGAGAGAGAGAGAGAGAGAGAGAGAGAGAGAGAGAGAGAGAGAGAGAAATGCCCTTGAAGATGGAAAAGTGACCAAGAAAGTGCCAAGAGCAAAACAAATCCAGAAAGAACCCTCCAGGCTTCTCATTAGATGAAACCATGATGACTTAGTACTCATTCCTGCTTCAGCAACTGCTGGTCAAGTATTCTGTTACCTGAAACTACGTGCTGTATAAACATCATTCTGAAATGCAGTGATTTAGCTCCATTCCACTCTGAATAACGAAGATGAGGGAGAGGCAAATCCTGCCATTCTCTGAGTACATTCTAACTTCATTTTTCTTTAATGGATGAAAATCTTGCTTCATACCTCTGAGTTCTGCTTGCTGAATATGATAAGTTCTTTAATTATGCACCAGATCATGCTGGGACTTGCCTTGCAGCAATTTCAGAAGTTCTTTTAACAGAATCAATTAGAGCTCCTCTTTCTAGGCAGTCCTGAGCCATCTCAGGGCCATCTGGTTATAATTGTGTCTCAGACCTTTACCTGCTGGCACCCCACAGAACTCCCACAGGCATAGGAAAAAGGGCATCCAAACTCTCATTCCATCCCACTCTTCCTGTTTCTGCCAGGACAGGGTGAAACGTAGCACAGAGAATTCCCTCCAATAATGCATGGACACGTTTCCCCCCAAACACATCTCCCATCAGTGAATTAAAATGTGTTCTATCTATAAAATAGAACAAGAGGAACAAAGTAAGCGGATCCCACCCGGGGCTGAGATCTCCAAGCCTACTCGGATCCGGGCTGAGTATCCTCCACCCAGATCCTCCGAATTCCAGTAGGCGGGGGTCACACCCACCAACTGGCCCCCTGGCGCCATGTAATCCCATCAACGGCCAAGACTCAGAGACTGTAAAAACCAGCTCCCAGAAGAGAACAGTGCATCTTATTATGACATCTTATTATCTCATTCCTACTTTGGACAAACTAGCAGGCTACCAAATTTAACCTGCCCATATGGCAGAGTCTGGCAAACTCCCCGTGGCGTATCCAATATGCCAAATACCAGTAACAATGATGGATCTCATTCTCCTAAAGAGCCTTGAATATAATCTCAGGGCTAGGATGAAGGAGACGTTACTGGGGCCTGCTTGAGGCAATCTATAAAATAATTTTTAAAATACTGTCAGTATTACAGGAGACTAATTGAAACAATGTATCTGAGACTGTATTTTATAGATCTCCTAAGTGTGCCATGAATTTTAATAAATCATCTTGTGCAATCATATAATGATAAATAATTCTCATAGTCTGGATATCTAAAGATACGAATATAGTTTGTTGTTAAAACTATTAGGGTATCTTTATTTTTCAGAAACTATGGCGCATTTACAAACACTAACTACATAATAAACCAAATTATAAGTCTCAACACATTTCCTTGAATGTACATCTCTGGCTCAAATACAATTATATGGAAATAACTACCAAAACATCATCATTCTTTGTCTATTTATAAAAATATTTAAAAAAATAAAATACTTTCAAGTCTCACATAGACTGCTGAAAATCATAGTAAATTGGGGCGGCAGCAGTCTCTAAAATATTTGACTTGCATGGTCCGGCTCTGGTTCAATACCCAGAATACTGTATAGTGCCCCAAGTACTGCCAAGAGTAATTTCTGAGTGCAGAGACAGGAGTAACCTTATTACCTGGTGTGGCCCAACACCCACCTAAACTATAAGAAAAGTTATAATGAATAGTAAAAAGATATGCTACAAACTATGTTGTAAAATAGTAAATAAGAAAATGTGTATGATAAAGATAAAAATAAAAAATTATTTAAACGAAACTGATAATCTTCCATTAAAAACAATTTCAGTCGAGCATTCATATATATATATGTATATATATATGTGTGTGTGTGTACATATATATTATTTTTGTGTGTATGAAGTAATATAGTTTTTCTTGAAATTTATTTACAACAAACTGAGGGGAGCCAAGGAGAGAAGTATGCACTCAAGAGGAAACACAGGCTTCTCCAAATTGGAAACAAAAAATGAAGAAACTGAGAGATACATGTTGAAAGGAGAACATGGTTTGAAGAGTAACTCAAGCATTCATCTTAATAATTAACAAAATAGTAAATTCAAGGATAGCTACAAAACAAATGTTAATAATATAGAAAGCAAATATAAAGAATCAGTATGCCTAATTATTTGTCATTTGAAAGATGGATAATGTAGACAAATAGGAATCCTGAGCACTGGGACTGGAGAAATAGCACTTATAGTGCTTGCCTTAGACACGGTCAACCTGGCTTCAATCCCTGGCACCCTAGGGGTGCCTTGAGCCCTACTAGGAGTGATTCCTGAGCACAGAGGCAGAGGTAAGCTCTGAGCACCACCAAATAAAAGAGCAACGAGCTCTGGACTGGAGAGTTATCACCAATAGATGATTATATTGAGCACTTGAGGCACCGGACCACAGTCAGATATAGTCTTAGTGGCCTATGAGCAAGTCCAGGGTAAGTCTGGTCGCCCTCAGCACATTGAGCCTAAGCAACAAATTGTCCAGACTACACTGCAGGAGGGACTAATACTACCACCTAAAAACTAAGCACAGCCGTGGAGTACATCACCCCTAACATGGAGAAGTTGTAAGTGGGTACATGGACTTCCTTAATGTAAGAAGATAATAAAATGCTATTGTCAAATTTAGGATACAATTTTGAATAATCCATTAAAATGACAGAATGTGAAAGTAACTCTGTCAAATCATCCTTGAACTTGTATGCCAATGATGAGAAGGCCTCACAAACATGTTTCAAAATATTGTTTAGGTGTGTTGTAAGTCTTAATTTCATTTCAGTCCCATCACACACAGAGACACACTTTTCAACTTCTGGCCTTTTGTCTTTTTGTCGAAGTGATGGAGTGGCATGCTTAGTTGTAGTGCCTGGTAGGTGTTACATGCTTGACTGGTGCTCGCATCTGCATTGTATGCTCTCTCCCAGGTGACTTGACTGCAGTGATCACACTGCCTTGGCACTCACTGGCAGATGCATGTAGAGTTGTGAGCTCACACACACTAGACTGCAGAGTGCTGGAGAGAATATTCCTGTGGGCAAGACTGGAGGCCACAACGGCAGTGCTGCAAGGATCATGCCAAGAAGGTGCCCCATTCAAACCTGTGTCTTTCCACACTGTCCAGATCCTTCTTCATACCCACATCCTTGGGTCTAAATCTTTCCATTCTGACAGCACTGGCAATCTAGGTAGGGATAAAGAAAAGTTCTCAATTCCCTTTCTTGCTGGGTCTTTGGTCACTGTTACACAAAGATAGATGACCAGGAATAGAGCAGAAAGGAAATCAACCGCTCACTCCTAGTTATTCAAGACTCTAAGGCACATATAAAGAAAACGTATTTAAAGGCAAAGATAAAATGCTATAGAAAGTTCACTTCTATCAGTGTCAAATCCTATAGATCATCAATTTCATTTAACAAAAAACAAGCTCGTAAGATTACTTTGGAGAACAAACACAGACATAGAAGCTGAACCTCAGATGGGAACAGAAAGCCCAGCATCGAGTCATGCTGAGTTGGTGACATCGAATTGTCCCAGCAAATCTGGATTTTGTGTTGGGGGCCCTTGTGGGTGCAGCAGTAGAAGACAATGACCCAAGGTAAGAGATGAGGGGAACTGTGGGAACATTTGTTGCCTGTGCAATTAGCATTTCCTAAAATTACACTCCTAGGGAAAGCTTGAACTAAAACTCAAGAACTCAGTCCCATCATCCAGGACTATTACAGGAAAAATGCTTTAGTTCTGAGAAAAAGAGAATTTATGGTTGAGGAACATCAAGCCATAAATTTGGGTGAAGAGTGTGTAAACTAAAATAATGATTAAAAACTAAGATGGTATACTGGAGAGGTGGTAGAAGGTGCTTGACTAACATGCGGTTAACCCATGTTCAATCCCTCGTATAACCCACAGTTCCCTGAGAAACCCCAGGAGTGATCCTTGAGCACAGAGTTAGAAGTAAGCCCTGAGCACTTCTGTGTGTAACTCAAAAATCATATTAAAAAATTAAGTAAAGAAAAAAATTAACCCCCTAAAATCTAGATGTAAGTGTATTTTTTTCTTGAATTAAGAAACTTTATCATAAATTTTAAGAATTCAATCCAAATAATTTAAGAATAATGAACAATGGAAGGTGTAATGTCAAGTATTCAAGGAAAGACAATAAACATCAGAAGAAAAAGTGGTGAATAATTCAAGTACTGAGGAGAGAAACTACAGATTACAAGATTTCTTTTTCAGGTGGATAAAAATCATAAAAGGACCCTAAGTGGAAAAATTTATATAACTATACTTGCTTTCAAGATATAATAAGGAATAAGTATCATGGAAATACTGAGTTTAGTAAATTCACAAAATATTAGAACATGAAAAAGCAAAAGTTAATAATATCTCAATTCTGAATGTGATAAGAATATGGCACAGGAGGAATTTTATTTATTAATGGTGCAAATAAATATTTCACCTTAACAAAATTGCAAACTCAGTATCTAAAATAAAATGGAAAATAAAGGTTTGGGGCATGAACCAATGGTGCAGTTCTTTTAGGAGACAATTTAATGAATTGTTACAAATTCAGCTATACTTTCCCCACGTGATACAAAGATTGTATTTCTTGGGTATTTTCCCAAAGACGCTGAAAACTGATGCACACACAGAAAATCACACCAAAAGATTGTGATGGGGTATTCATAATTACCAAATAAGACAGCAAAGTGGAATAGCTTTCAGTTAGTGAATGACTAAGAGGAACCGTGCTCTACCCAGGAAATGGAATACTATTCAGTGCCAATCATACATGAATAGCAACACCTTAAAGATGCACAGTACAACTTAGATGAGTATCTCAAAGCGAAAGAAGTCAGTCGCATGCTATGTGAGAGGTCACAGGCTAGTGATTCCAACAACAGGATATTCGAGAGGTCATATGTTACGATTCCAACAACAGGACATTCTTTAAAAGACAAACCTATGAAGCTCACGAAAAATTCTTGATTTTCAGGGTATGAGTATGTGTGTGTGGGAGGGGGAGAGGTACGTGAAAAGGAAGAGTACAAGAATGTTTGAGACAGTGAGATTTACTATAGGGTATTAAAATAATAAATACATTTGTTACAGGCCATGATATGTACCAAAACAAGAACATGCAAAGCACTTGTAATAAATGCAATGTCCTAAGCAGTTGTAAGGAATCTATTATTTGGTTGGGGATGTCAATAATGGAGAAGGCCATGTATATATGTAGGTCGAGGGGCATATGGGGAATTTGTGTATAAAATGTATGTAAATTTAGTAAATTTAGTATACATCGACAAAATAAGAAATGCAACTTCCCCTCAACTACGATTTGAGCCCAAATCCTACAAAAGTAACCAACATAATGTCTTATAGGGGCTAAAAATAAGAAATTAATATAAATTACACACCATCATATATATATGTATGGAATTTGTTGAGACATCCTTGAAATACCTGAGGGTTAAATAACTTTAACTTTTGAAGAGATTAAATATAGTCATCTACATTTCTAGGGTAACCAAACTAATTATATATATATATATATATAATAACTTTGAAACAGACAAGGGAGAATGGAATGCTAAATAATATTCATTTTTCATTATTTATCACAAAGATGCAATTTTGTGTGATAGAAATGAGAAGGCAAATTTTACATAGTTCATTCATATTAATTTTAGAAACAGAAACATCTAAATATTGTTTTTCTTCGAAAGATACAAACTTACAACGGAGTGGGAAGAAGAATATTCCATGGTCCCCTAGCCCCTCCTGGAGTGAGTAGTGAGGGCAGAGCCAGGAGAAAGCCCTGAGCAAGTCCTGAGCATTTCCTGGTGTGCCCCGCCCCAGGCAACAAACAAATAAAAGACCCAGAAATACTCTACTTGAGTGTATCATTTGCATCTCAGGGCAAGCTAATTTAGGAAAGGAAAAGGCAGACAGAGCACTTCTAACTGGGTCATGGCTATAAAGATTTGATTTTTAAAAAGACGTATTCCTTTCAACACTTTATACGTTAGTTTGTTCTTACAGCATACATTAAGCCATTTTACAATGTTCAGTGATTTCTAATCTGACAACTGTATTTTTAGCCACTATAATTTTGGAATTAAATATTCAAATAAAGTCTTATCCTCAATTATTGTATCAGAGCAAGCAGTTATAAAAAACATTGTTATAAATTTTATAATTTATAATACAGAGGTGGTGGTAAAGAGAGCGATTACAATTTTTGATATAAGTTCAGTGCCTCTTAAAGCAATAAAAGATAAATATATTAAAGTTGACAATGCTTTGAGAGTTTACATAGAAATATATATGTATGCAATGGAAATAGATAATTATCACGAATAAATATGCAATTACATAAAACTGAATATATAATTATAGAAATAATACTTCGGTTGATTAATATATACATTTAAAAGAATTATGGGATGACATTTGTTCCCTATATACTAATTATATGTATGAGGTCTTAATCACATATTTATCTACAACATATATGATAGCTCATACAGGAAAATAAAAGTCAATTTTCAACCTGATAATTCGGCAATAGAGGCTATTCAGACACAGTTAAGGGAAAGGAAGGCAAAGCTACTGAAATCCGATTTATCCCGCATTGGATTCTTCAATGTGTGTAGCTTATTCAATGGAACTCTACAAATCATTAAATACATTGAGCCAAGAAGGAGCCAAATATTTCAGCTGGCAGGGAGAATGAGCAAAGTCAGGTGAAGGGACAAAGCCTCCTTAAAGATGCATGTTTTCAAAGTCACCAAAGGCATATCCAAGGTGAAGTCAGCTCTCAGAAACCGTGTGCGCTGAAAACAGTTTCCAGAAGCTTGGCATTAGAAAATTGAGCCTAAATAGATGAAGAATTACCAGCCTATCAACTTTCCTGGATAATATTTTCCCAAGACCCTATGACTACTAGAAAGTAAAATGCAGATAGTTAGAGAAAATGGACACGCAATTGAATTGGAACTGACTGTATGAAGGAGTTGATATACAATATATGCTTTAAGAAGTACTCTATCAAAGGCAGCAGAGGCTAAATCATAGACCTCCACGTAGAGGCCTGAATCTGAAGCAAACAGGAAGCAAAGAATAAGAACCTTCTGTGGGGAGTGTGGAGCAAGGAAAGTAACTTGCACCCATCAACATGCAAGTAATCATGAAGCTGTACTTTACATGCAGGAAAAAACTAATGGTCACGTTCTATTTAAAAGGCGTGATGCTACTCTTGCTGCTACTGGTAAAACCAAGATTAAGAACCAGCCAGTGCACAGTGGGTAGGGCGTTTGCCTTGAACGCAGTCGACCCGGGTTCAATTCCTTCATCCCTCTCACAGAGCCCAGCAAGTCACTGAGAGTATCCCACCTGCACGGCAGAGCCTGGCAAGCTCCCCGTGGCATGTTGGATATGCCCAAAACAGTAACAAAAAGTCTCACAGTGGAGGTGCTACTGGTGCCCGCTCGAGCAAATCAATGAATAATGGAAGGACACTGCTACTGTGCTACATATATATTTTATTGTATCACTGTGAGATCACACAATTTTATTGAATCACACAATGATCAAACACCCATCCCTCCATCAGTGCACATTCCCCACCACCAATATCTCCAGTGTACCTCCTCCCCCACCCCCATTTTCCACCCTCCCACTGCCTCTATGGCAGACAATTTCCTCCATACTCTCTACTTTTGGGCATTATGGTTTGCAATACAGACACTGAGAAGTTATCATGTTTGCTCCTTTATCCATACTGGAAGCCTGCCTCATGAGTGTGTGTGTGTGTGTGTGTGTGTGTGTGTGTGTGTGTGTGTGTGGGAGATAAGTGTAAAGGACTGCTGGAATAGGGGAAAAAGAAAATGATGTTTGGAGGAATTTTTTCGGGATGGGAGATGTGTACTGAACACAGCAGTTTTAAGTGAGAGGTGCAGATACTCCCGAACTTCTCCACTTCACCTGGGCTTATGATCTGTGCAGTTTCCCCCGAGGGTGGCTGGCTGTATTGGTGTGAAGACTATTAGGTCAAGGTACAAGGACTAGCAGCTGATTTTCAAGGCAAGGCCCTGAAATATGATAGGGCTTATTTGTTGACTTGGAACATCTTTCTCTGAGCAGTGTTATTATATATAGACTATGAAGCTGCTTGGTTAAAGAGGTACATGTGGGGTCTCAGGTCCTTAGTACCCACTGGTCCCCCTCTTGAGCCAACCCTGCCCAGGTCCCAAGGGGAGGATGGAAGGACCAGGTGGATGACTCAGCTCCCGGATCTCCAGTTCTCCCTCCCACCCTGGGTTGTGCCAACCCTGACCACAGTGGGCAGATGACCCCTAGATGCTGCTCTCTCATTGGAACTCCCAACGCAGAGACACTTCAAACACTAGCGACATTCAAGTGATGGTTTTACCCCAGTCTTGTGACTGTTATTACTCATGAATGTATAACCTATCCAGGAACATGAAAACAAATACAGCAAAATTGCTGAACTTTTAAGAATTTTGGGGCTGCAGAAAATAAGAATATAAACAAATGAAAAGATATTAAGAGAATTGTTTTGGGTAAAATAAGTAAGGGAGAGGGGTATGGAATAGATGCACAGATAAGTTTTTTTACTTCACTTTTATGAAACAAAAGAGTTTTATTGAAAGAAATTTACTGCGAAGAAATGTGGATGAGAGAAAGAGAAATGCATGCTCAAGGGAGAACACAGACGTCTCCAGATGGAAAAAAATTCTGAGTGCTTTCCACATAAATAAGACCCTCCAGGGGTAGCAATAACATTAAGGTGATATTTGGCAAAGACTTAAAGAAGTGCTGGAAAAGACAGTCACGAGACCCACAGAGACATATCACAGGTCAAGGGAAGTAAAGTTAAAAAGTAAAGTAAAGGCCCTCCCGTTGATCATCGATTTGCTTGAGCGGGCCCAGTAACGTCTCCATTGGAGACTTTGTTGTTACTGTGTCTGGAATATCGAATATGTCACGGGGAGCTTGTCTGGCTGCATGCAAGGCAAATGCCCTACCGCTGTGCTATCGCTACAGGTCAAGGGAAAGCAAGTGCAAAGGTCCTGGGGCAACACTGATCTCAGCATGTGGAAATGAACCAGTAGAGCTGAAGTTGAAACAACCAGAGGAATAGTTGGAGCTGATTTGAAGAGGATCCAAAGCCCCGTTCATAGGGCTCACAAGACTGCTTCAGAGGTTCAAGCTTCTTTCTTCAGATGGAAAATGGGAAAGGAGGAGAAAGCTGGGAGGAGAGCGCAACATGAGTTGGTTTACAGCGTTGAAGGATAATTGTCAGCTGAGAGCGAACCATAGAGAAACAATGAGAGAAGGGAGAAAATAATCGAGATGGTGATTTTGAGACCCAGGAGAGAGAGTGTGGTAGGGTGAGTTTCCAAATTGGCCCACGGATTCTGCATATGTCTGTGGCAGAGACAGTCACTATCCTCTGATGGACTGAGGTCGAAGAGAAAGGAAACATGGGATAATGCCAGTCTTTAGTTTTTACAATTGGCAAAACACTTATGAACTTTTATGGAGGTAGAGGAGACAAAAAAGAAAAAAAAAACATTTTTAATGAGCAGACTACTGTTTTGGAGTGGTTAGGAAATACCCTTTAATTTTTTTTTTTTATTACATCACCATGAGATAAATAGTTACAAGGTTGTCCATGATTGGGTTTCATGCCGCTGTTAGGAAAAAGTATGAAATGTGCATATAAATATTAAATACTTTTAAAAAATCTATGAACAAATGTGGTAAAGTCGACTGATAATTCAGCACAGTAAGGAGGAAAGAGAGGATCAATACTCAGAAACAGAGTAAGTTGGGTAAATGAAGACTTGGGGAACTAGAAAACAAATAACCTACTATAAGCAAGATGTGTATAATGCCTTAAGCACAAATGCCTTAATGCCAAAAATCCCCGTCAGAATCTTCTGAGGTGCTAAATGCTGCTCTTCTGCTAACGTGTTTTACTTTTAAGCTTAGCACAATCAAAGAGAAAATGGGCTTTAATAAAGGAGAACACACAATACATCTCCATGTAGATGTGTGTGGGTTTTCAGAAATGAGGACTCTGGATAATGCTCCCTCCCCCCCAAAAAAGGAGTGAGGATGTTTTTGAAAATGACAAACATTAGAATAACTCTATGTCTTCTGAAGAATCCTTTAAAGAATCTATTCATTTCCGTGAATGAAGAGTCCTTGACTTTCTATTGGTAGAAAGTCTCGTTTTGTCACTCTTAAGTGTGTAGGTTCAAGTCCAGAATTGACTGATGTAGACAGTTATCATTCACCCTTTCTATTAATTAAATTACATGCTTTAAATTACACAGAAACAACTATGGATTTTTCAAACATAGTTCAAATTATGTTAAATTGACTGCAACGTATTATTTGGTTATGCTTAGTAACTAAGGTTACACGAGTTTTTTCTATAGGAGGAAAGAAAGGGTGATGTAATCACTAGAATTTTGTTAAAAAATACAAAACCAAAAAATTTTTTAAAAAATCTAACCAATTACAGAATAGCTATCTATGCTATGGATAAGATTTATTTATGAGTGAGAGGAGCATTTTGATAAAATAACCCAAAATTGGGTACTGGAGCAATAGCACAGCGGGTAGGGTGTTTGCCTTGCACACAGCCAACTTGGTTCGAATCCCAACATCCCATATGATCCCCTGTGCACCGCCAGGAGTATATACTGTGCATGAAACAGAAGTAATCCCCGTGTAATGCCAGGTGTAACCCAAAAAGAAAAAAAATTGTGAGGGATACTTTTCTCTAATGTTTTATTTTTCAAGTAGGCTAAAAGTTTTCATAAACATTTACTTCTATTAATCAAGCAGAGCTACTTACCAGAAAATTAGCAAGAAGCACTGTAGTTCAAAATCAAGATTTCACTTGCAGAGAGAAATGCTACTTTTCAAGTTTTATTTCTAGCACCTGTATGACCTTAATTTTAAACAATAATGTTTTGAAAAAGATTTTAATGTCTAGACTGTTTCACATAACACACTGAAGCCTTTTTCAGAGAAATAACTATTAAAGTGCTAAGTGTTATTTTTGTTATTGTGTATAAAGCTTGAAATAGATGTGGACACAACGCATGCTGTAAATCTATTTTATGTTCTTCATTCTCAATAACATTTACACAGCAGGCAACTGGTTAAGTTTCTCTCAGGGGTTTTTAAAAGGAAAGTAGAAGCTTTATTAACTCATTTCCCACTGTTCTGACTAGGGGGTGAAAAACATACCCTGACATTCAGCAAGTCTTTAACAGCATGATGTAATAAAAGGCAGAAAAACAAAGACAAAAATTGTCAACTGGATGGTCAGTATCAGGAGGGAAACTGATTGGAAGTCTGAAAAGAAAGACTATAAAAGAAGATTTGTGTTCAGGAAAGCAAATACTGATGGGGAGGAAGTAAGGCTTTGCTGATTTATTTAGTCAACAGGTACAAATTAAGCAATAGAGGATAAAACACATCATCAAACAGAACCAGGAAGATGTGAGGAGAAAATGCCAAGAAATGAAATAAGGGGGTGGAGCCACAGTCCAGAGGGTAAGGCACTTGCCTTGTCTGCAGCCAACCCAACTAGCCCTGGGCACTCCATGTGCTCCTCTGAGTCTCACCAGGAAATGATCCCTGAGCACTGAGTCAGAGGTACACAGTAAGCCTCAACAGGTGTGGCCCAAAAGCAACTCCATGAAGCAATGAAGCATCTCTCATCTGGATACCTATAACTGGCCTTGGGATCAAAGAACCCCATGTTTGCAGGTGACTTACCCTTAGTCACTCCATCACCTGGGATTCCTAACATCAGAGTCTATGCAAGGTCAGGAAAAGTCTTCTGACACGAGGGTAATGTTTCCTGGAGGTATTCCACTGCTAGGAAATGGGTTCAAACCCCACTGTTGGGTTCAGTGATTATTCAGGAACATGGATGACAATATGCCAAACACAGTAACAAGTCTCAAAATGGAGACGTTAGTGGGCCCGCTCGAGCAAATCGATGAACAACGGGAAGACAGTGACAGTGATGACAGTGACAGATGGATGACAAAGAGGTCAAGGAGGGTGATAGAAAGTTTCCTGGTTATGAGCAAGGTAGCCAGAAATATCTGACACAAGTTCAAGTCATAGTTCTCAAGACACTCGGGGAATAACATTCACTGATTAGCGGAATTTTTTTGAGGATTAGTTGAGTTAGTTCACTGAAACAGGGGAAGAGAATAATAACTGTCATAGTCACTGAAAATAGAGGACCTTGATGACTAGGTTACAATAACAAATAGGGGGAAATTGGGAAGTCAGAATATAGCTCTCAGGATGTCCTGCTAAGTACCTTCTAGGTAACTCAACCCTACCTGGATTCCATTTTCCTTAAAATGTGGCCAAAGACAAAAACCTTAGAAAAAGGACAATGAGAGTTTCACTTATTTTGAATGAGCATGATGTAATAAATGTAACTTCCATTTTGTTGAAATATCGCTCCAAATTCAGAAATCAAATTCCCCTCTATGAAAAAAGTGCTCAGTGCCTTTTATATACATTGTACAAAAGTATAGCTTTTCTTCATCAAAAAAAATTCTTATAGTTCTACCAAAGATACGGGCTTGATTAGACTATAGTGTTACTTGCCTTTCAGAAAGCTTCAGTAGCTGTAAGAGAAGATTTTCTAGTAAAGCAGGATAACAGCTAATTACAACATGATATTTATTAGTAACTGAGGCATGAGGATGTGACTTTCAGTGATGACTTGCTATAGTGAGTCATTCTAAAAAACTGAAAATTGAAACTTAAGCTTTTCAGTCAAGTTGAAGTAAATATCAGACTCATAGTTACACAAAATAAGCTACTGCATGAAATACTATTATTTAGCATGGAATGACTGACAATCATGTTTATGATTCATCAACAGCCTAATTTTACAATCCTTTTGTTCTCATGTGGCATAAGATATTCAGAAGAGAATGCTTTATGACTAGGCAATAGAGCAGACAATATAAATTCACAACAAGCATTCTACCATGACCAAGGGTCAAATGTTTGTAAGAGACAGAAACTGCTCTGAATCAATGAAACTATTTGAATGTGCCAATAACATAAAGTGCAACATTAATTATCTATTTATTACTGCAAACTGTTCATGAAGTTCATGAACAACTTCTGGAAACTGCCATACCAGTCTAATATTTTCTTAAAGCAATATCCTTACTTAACAATAGACAAACAGAAACAATATTTATTAGTGTCATTTAAATACTAACTGATTAAGCTTAGAGGAAAAATAGCTATTTTTAAAAGGACAGTGTGTTAAAGAATAAATGTACATATAAGAGCTTTTGTTATATTTCGACAGTGTGTGAGTCCATTTGACACAGAGCCAAGTATTATAAATTAGTTTCATTTCTAGTATGGATGTCATAAGCCCAGCAATTTCACACTTGTTAAATTACCTTTGCATAAAACCAACATTATCATCATGCTACATGTTAATATGTGTTTCAAGTACCTTGGTTTTCTTGGGTCATGATTTTCTCAGAAATGAGAAATTTGTGTATACAATATAACAAATTACTCAAAAGCAACACAAAAATTTGTGTATACAATATAACAGATTGCAAAACTGATCTTTGTTGATATTACCCTTTTCTTTTCTTTTATCAGTGGACTGATTCAAGATGACACAGTTGGATATTAATCATTGGAGAATTGGCATACTTTTATTTAGTGCACACAATGCAATGTCTTTAAGAGGAATTTATTCGTGGCCATTAAAAGACTTTTACCTTCAATCATGTGTTGCTTAATCACTTGCCTATTTGACTTTAATTTATAGAAGTCCTTGACATTGGGCAATCAGATTTATACAGTCCGTACCGACTTTTAAGCTACCATGTACGATGTAAATCTGAAACTTGAGTTTTAGTAATTCTTTGTGAGAGAACATCCTGAGTTGTTTGCCTGGAGACTTAATACATCAATGCAAATTACTGGATAATTGATTTATAAAGGAGGGGGTAAGCCTGAGTTCTGGAGCTGATGATTAAGGTAAGCTTACTTGGCAACTTACACCTTAGTAATTAGAACTATAAACTATTTTAAATATATGTAGACATATGTATATATAAAACACTGTTCTCCGGAGACATAAGTTACAGAAATATGAAAGCATTGCTCTATTATGTGTATAAACACACATTATGTATTACTTAAAAATAATAAAATCATTCCCCTTTGTTCTCTCTCTGCTTTTGGGTGTTGTGGTTTGCAAGAGAGGCATTGAGTGGCAATCATGTTTGGTCTATAGTCTACTTTCAGCATGCTTCTCCCATCCTGGGAGGATCCTCTCAACACCCTTTATTTGGTGCTCCCTTCTCTATCTGAGCTGACTTTCATCCTAGCATGTGTGGCTGCCTTGCCACAGAGGCAGGGTGGGATGGGAGGGTTGGGAGGTGGGAGGGATACTGGGATACGTGGTGGTGGGAAATGGGCATTGGTGGATATTTGATCATTGTATAATTGAAACCCAAGCACAAAATTTGTAAGTCTACAACTATACCTCATGGTGTCTCACTAATAAAAATAAATAATAATAATAATAATAAAATCAGGGGCTGGAGTGATAGCACAGTGGTTAGGGCATTTGCCTTGCACCTGGACAACCCGGGTTCGATTCCCAGCACCCCATATGGTCCCCTGAGCTCTGCGAGGAGTAATTCCTGAGTGCATGAGCCAGGAGTAACCCCTGTGCATTGCCGGGTATGACCCAAAAAGAAAAAAATATATATTAAAATCATGGCATGCATGATATTACAACATGTGTGGCCTTTACCTAGCACATGGTAGACACAGGATTGATCCCAGGCTCCCCAGGTGGTCCCCCGAACCTACCAGGAATGATCTCTGAGTGTAGAGCCAGGAATATTTTGAGGATTGCTCTGGAACACTGAGCTTCTCTGGGTGTGGCCCCCAAACAAAAACAAGCAAAAAGAGTAAAATAGTTTAGGGTTATCCAATCTTGATTATAGTCTTTATAAAAGTCCCAGATGGCTCAAATGGCTAGTATTTCCTCCCTCTCTTATTTTCCTTTATTTTTTTAAATTGTGCATTGTTTTAAGAATATTCTTGGAACTGGTTATGTGAAAAAAAATAAGGCTTAGTGTCTAATTTTAAAGATGCTGTGTATGGTGGGTAAGGCACTTGCTTTGCATTCAGCTGGCCTGGGTTCAATCCCCAGTACCACATGTGATCCCCAGAATCCTCTGGGAGTAAGCCTGGAGCCCAGACACAGAACAGCCTGGGTGTAGCCACAAACCAAAACAAATAAAGATGCTGTGGTCTCTGCATACCTATATAGAATAGCACAGCGGGTAGGGCGTTCGCCTTACAAGCGGCCAACATGGCCGACCCGAGTTCGATTCCTCCGCCCCTCTCGGAGAGCCCGGCAAGCTACCGAGAGTATTCGATATGCCAGACACAGTAACAACAAAGTCTCCAATGGAGACGTTACTGGGCCCGCTCGAGCAAATCGACGATCAACGGGAGGGCCTTTACCTTACCTTACCTATGTAAAATTTTATATTTAAGTGTCTATATATCCCTTAACACTGTAGAATCAATTTCTTATCTATGTC
This sequence comes from Sorex fumeus, assembly GCF_029834395.1. Classification (NCBI taxonomy): domain Eukaryota; kingdom Metazoa; phylum Chordata; class Mammalia; order Eulipotyphla; family Soricidae; genus Sorex; species Sorex fumeus. The sequence continues at coordinate 373,918 of NW_026606200.1, read as the reverse complement.
AATAATTAAGTTATCAGAACCCAGAGAGATAAATTAGCATTTATTAGAGTCAAAATATTAAAACAAAACAAAACACTGTCCTCCAGTTGTTCATCGATTTGCTAGAGCTGGCCCAGTAACGTCTTCATTTTGAGACTTGTTACTGTGTTTGGCATTGCTGCTCGGGTGAGATATTCTTGGTAGTTTGCCGGGCTCTCTGAGAGGGGTGGAAGAATCAAACCTGGCATGACCAGGCTGGCTGTGCACAAGGCAAACACCCTACCACTGTGCTATCGCTCCAGCCCACATTGCAAGAATATGTTTTTCTTTATTTATTTTTTTTTGCAGGGATATTTTGAAAGTTAAAATCATTGTCTTAGGACTTGGTAGATAGGTGTTTGCCTTGGACTAGCCTCAGGTTCAGTCGCTTACACTCATCCCTGCATGCAGAACCAAGAGAGTAAGGCCTGAACACAGCCTTGTGTGCCTCCCCCGCAAAAAAATCTAAATATAACAAAATTATCTTGAGGCCCAGAGATAGTGCAATGGAAACGGCATTTGTCTTGCATGCAGCAGACCTGGGTTCAATCCCCAGCACTACATATGATCCTCCAAGACCTGTCAGGAGTTATTTATCCCTGAGCACAGACCAGGAATAAGCCCCGAACAGGCCAGAGGTGGCGCCCAAACCCAAAATATGAAAAACAAGAAACAAAAAGAGGCCCATTAACAGGGGCCATAGACAATAATAGGAAAACAATGCAAGGAAGAGAAAGGTTTTGATAAGAGTACACAGTCACAGAGAATCCTAGCTGACCAAATAGATTGCTCAAATGCATAAAGTTGAGAAAAAAATTATTTTTTTAATGAAATAGAATTATTTATGTATGAAAGAGTCAATTTAAAATACCTATATTTTTAATAGAGCGTTTTCCAAGCTAAAAATAATTTGTTAATATTGGACGAACCTTGGTTTATAAAAATTTCTTTTTTGGTGTTACGATAAATAATTTAGACCTTGAGCACTGGCTAAAATCAACAATTTCTGCTTTCAATGTAGAACTGAACAATTCTGGTTTTTAAAACCATAATAAAAATAGTGCTTAGTTTAGTCCTGGTTCTGAAATATACTGCCTTCTCTACTGAGTATTTTATAGCAATAATAAGCTGTTGTAAGGCAGAATTGGAGACAAGAAGCTTTAAATGTCTTATTGTAGAAAAACTTTGATCTCATCAATGTTAGGAAAAGGACTAAATCACATGTAAAAATTAGGTTTTAAAGAACTAGAGAACAAAAACATCACCATGTATACATTTATTTAGGTTTACACAATTATGCCTTATAAAAGGTAGTAAATATTTATCAGCCTTATTAAATAAACCATCATTTGTGTGAATTCATTAATCATAATAATGTATATAAGAGTATATTTATCAGTTTAGTCAAGGGAAATCATTAATCATAATAATGTATATAATAATAATATATAATAATAATATATAATAATGTATATAATAATGTATATAAGAGTATATTTATCAGTATATCAAGGGAAATTCCATGGCACCAAGAAATGGAAAATTTAAATTGATATAAATGAGATCTTTTACTTTGTGGATCAGTATGTTCTATTACACCTGAAATTCTGAATTCTGCATTCATTTCACATCACAGAAGCAAAATCAGAAGATGCGTCGAGAAATTCTACTCAAAATAAAAAATGCATTTAAGAATTCCATTCAAAATTGTATTTGCTTGTTGTAGTCAAGTACTTAGAATTTATGGTGAATAAATTAAAAGTTATTTAGATTTTAAATGAAAAGTTAGTTTTTAAATTAAAAGTTATTTAGATTTAGATTCTCTTCTGTGGTGTCTCCAACATACCTTTACCTGTAATCAAGGTGATGGAGATTACATATGTATGTTAATAGCCTTCATACAAATATAAACTAGAACTATGGTGCTATAATATATGCTAATTTAATCCTATTAACATATTTCAGAAACTGAGAGCCTTGGCATGTGAGAGATCCTTCTCTCCCCACTTCATCATGGGACATTTTAGCAGCTAAACCACAGAACAGAGGTATAAGGAGGGTAGATTAAGAGGCAAGTTCCTCCACCAACCAGCCCATTTCCGTCTCTCAATACACATCTCCACTAGTGTTTAATTTTTATGGACTAAGACTTACTTGTGCTCTTACAACTTTAAATTAATAAAAGGGTTGGGGGGTTACACATCGGTCTCCAGGTGGATTTACTTACTGTCACTGTCCTCCCATTGTTCATAGATTGCTCGAGTGGGCCCAGTAACGTCTCCATTTTGAGACTTGCTGTTACTGTGTTTGGCACATTGAATACATCACAGGTAGCTTGCCAGGCTTTGCTGGGCGGGCAAGATACTCTTGGTAGCTTGCCAGGCTCTCCGAGAGGGGTGGAGGAATCAAACCCGGCTTGGCCAGGTTGGCTGCACGCAAGGCAAACGCCCTACCGCTATGCTATCGCTCCAGGCCAGGTAGATTTAAGACATTAAAATAATCATGTACACTGTAAGTTTGAATAAGGGGTTTAAAAGAGTAACAAATAACTCAAAAGAAAAAATTGGGCTCTAGCATTGTAAAGAAATTTTTAAAAACATTTTTTAAAATCTAGAAATAACTTGGATTTCTAGAATTGCCAAATTCTTCTTTTTTATTTTTTAATTTTTTTATTAGTGAGACACCATGAGGTACAGTTGTAGACTTACAATTTTTGTGCTTGGGTTTCAATTATACAATGATCAAATACCCATCCCTCCAACAGTGCCCATTTCCCACCACCACGGATCCCAGTATCCCTCCCACCATCCCTCCCCCCCATTCCACCCTGCCTCTGTGGCAGGGCAGCCACACATGCTAGGGGAGACGGCAGCTCAGAAAGAGAAGGGAGCACAAAATAAAGGATGTTGGGAGGATCCTCCCAGGAGGGGAGATGCATGCTGAAAGTAGACTATAGACCAAACATGATTGTCACCCATTGCCTCTTTTGCAAACCACAACACCCAAAAGGAGAGAGTACTGGTAATTTCCTCTTTTAAATCAGAATACTGATATATTTAAATCAGAATACTAACATATTTATTCTATCTGCCATTCAATGTTCAAAATATTGATGAGAAGCACCTTCACAAAATATTTGGTATTTATAGCACTATAATTAAGATGAAAAAATTCTATAGAAGTAAAATGATTTTAACTCATGAAAAGCATATTTTTAGAACTGAAACCTCCTAAAAAGTTATATATTATTCTTTTTGTCTTCAATAAATATAGGTGATTGTGCATCTAAATTGGTGGTGATGTTCTTTCAATTGTTTTTTATTATTTTCAAAGTTGTGTATATTCATTTGGAAGCCATAAAGTACAGTACACCATGAGATTCACGCTGAACTAAGAAAATTTATTATCTTATTTTTTTCTTTTTGGGTCATACCTGGCAATGCACAGGGGTTACTCCTGGCTCATGCACTCAGAAATTACTCCTGTCGGTGCTTGGGGGACCATATGGAATTCAGGGAATCAAACCTGGGTCGGCCATGTGCAAGGCAAATGCCCTACCTGCAGTGCTATCACTCCAGCCCTGAAAATTTATTATCTTGATCACTTTACATAGCAAGAAATCTGGAGGTAATTTTTGGTCTCATTCATTATCATGAAGACTCCTTCAGAATGTGTCTTCTAAAATATAGTTGAAATGACATCTGCACATGTATGTTTATTGCTGCATTGTTCACAATAGCCCAAATCTGGCAAAAATCTGAGTGCCCAAGAACAGATGACTGGTTAAAGAAATTTTGGTACATCTACACAATGGGGCCTGCTCGATAAAAACGATGAACAACGGGAGGACAATGACAGTGACACAATGGAATACTATGCAGCAGTTAGAAAGGATGAAGTCATGAAATTTGCAAACAAGTGGTTCTACACGGAAAGTATCATACTAAGTGAAATGAGTCAGAAAGAGAGAAACAGACATAGAAAGACTGCACTCATCTGGGGGAATATAAAGTAACAGAATGGGAGACGAATACCTAAGAATGGTTGAGATAAGTACCAGAAGGTCTGCTCCACGGTTTGGAAGCCAGCAGCACATGCTGGGGGAAAACGCAGCTGAGATAGAGGAGGAAACACCAAGTAAAGGGTGTTTGGAAGACTTTCTCAGGATGCGAGACACGTGCTTAAAGTAGACTATAGACCGAACATGATGGCCAGGCAATACCTCTGTTGCAAACCACAACACCTTAAAGGAAAGAAAGAGCAAAAGGGAGTGTCCTGCCACAGGTGGTGGGGTGGGGTATGAAAGGGTGGGAGTGCTACTGGGTTCATTTGTGGTGGAGAATGGGCATTGGTGGAGGGGTGGGTACTTGATCACTGTATAACTGAAACCCAAACACGGAAATTTGTAAGTCTACAACTGTACCTCATGGCGTATCACTAATAGATCTGGAACTTTCTGAACCATGCACGACACATCCAAATTCCTCAATATGAAGTTCTAGTAAGAGGACACCAATTTAAAATGGAAAGTAACATAGCCACCAACTAAACTCAACAAACAAAACCAATAACACAGAAGGCTCAACTTGAAATAAACAGCTTAATAAATCCTTAGACAATCCCATGGTGAGATAGACCAATTTTCACACAAAAAATGGACTTTTTAACTTACAGATTTTAATATTGGAGCTTTGCTATCTAATCAATACAGTTGTGTCTCTTGTCTACATTAAAAATAAATTAATTATATTGAAAAAAGATTAACGATTAGTGAAATAACTCTGAATCACAAAATCAATTAATTTCTTTTCTAGGACTATAACTGTGTCTTTTCATTTATTGATTGATTGAGATACTTTGATTTCTTATAGCATATGAGATGTATTTAATGGAATTAAAATATTACCTCTGTGTAGATTGGGGGCACACCTGGCTGTGCTCAGGACTTATTCCTGGCTCTGTGCTCAGGGATCACTTCTGGAGGTGCTCAGGAGATCAGATGGGGTGCCAGGGATAGAACCTGGGTCAACTACAGGAAAGGCAAGTGCCCTACCCACTGTGCTATTGTTCTGTGTCGCGTCTTTACTTTTATACATATGCAATTATCTGCACTCTCTTTTTAAAAAAAAAATCTGCTCTGATAAAATACATCTCTAATCTATCTTCTTTCACTTATTCATGTAAAAAACCTTTTTAATGTTCAACTATGTGTGCATAAAATAAAATAAATATTGTTTTCAAGGATAGATAAATAGTACAGCAAGTAGGGTGTTTGCCTTGCAACCCACTGATCTGGAACGTGGTCCCCTGAGTCCCATTAGAAATGATTCCTGAGTGAAGAGCCAGGAGGAAGCCCGGAGCATGTAGGGTATGATCCAAACACCCCACCCCCTAAGATGTTTTCTCTGAGGGCTGGAAGGCTAGTACAGGGATTAGGAGTCTTGCCTTGCATTGGCCAACCTTGTTTCAAATTACCAACACCACAGATGGTTTCCCAAACACTGGTCTCTGTTCCCTGGGCACAAAACCAGGAGTAATTCCCGAGCAGCCCCAAAACACACATTTTCTTTCATCAATAATGATGATAATTAAGAAAAGTAAAAGAATGTGTTATATTTAGATAAATGTCAGTTTTAATGAAGTTTTAATATTTTGATTTAGATGATACATTTTCTTGCAGTTTATGGAAGACATTAGAAAATATAAGATTATATACATAGGGTATATTGTAAGAGGTGATGGTCTGGGACTTAATATCACTTAAATTTTGCATACTTGGAAAAAAATTCTCTTGTCTCCTGACACTTTTCTCTACTCCAGTCACCTTTGTTAGCTGAGATATTTAAATGGCATTTGAAAACACTTGACTTACTCAGTTTTTCCTGATCTCTTTCATATATGTGGGGGAGTTGTTTATTATTAAACATCATTTTGACACATTTCTCTGAAAAAAATATATACACCATCATAACTGTAGTTCTTTTACTAGATTACGAACTCTGTCATGTAAGATTTTGTGTTTTCTTCATTTTTATCTTCTCCGTGTTTTTATATATGACTATTCATAAAAGTACAACAAATGAATAAATGAGTGGATGCATGATTTTCAGGAGGATTGTAGTAGATGCAATTTCATAAAAGTCGGAGTAAGAAGATATCATTTAGGAAAAAGTAATGAAATCAATGTAGCATTAAAGAAACAAATGGAATATAAAGTTTAAGAAATAAATGTGGAACAGATGGGACAGAGTTTTCAATAGGTTAATCCAGAATTTCAAATATCCATTTGGTAAACTGGTAGTTTGTGGCTACTGAACTAGGATTAATAATGAAATACATTTCATAACTTAATATCTCTTAATTATCTCTTCCCTTAGATTCACACAGTTTATCATCATGTTATTAGATCCTTTTGCATTTAATCTCATTTATCTGATCTTAGTGATGGAGAAACACAAATAGATATAAAAAGATTCACACAATGATAAATAAACTTTGAGGCTTGGAAATTCTTAATTATGGAATGCAGAGAAAAATTGTATATCGCTTAATAATATCATACTTAGTCCTCATCTTCAGAAATAATAGTTTTTATGGTCATCAGAGCAATATTTTTAAGCTTCTTAAAATGAATGGACAAGAAAAATAAACCATTCATTTGTTATAAACTACTAATAAATATACAGAAATGGGCAAAACTTTAAAAAAAAGTTTATTGTTTAGAATTCTTTCCTTTTTCAGATTTTATGTGAGTAGCTTTTTTTGTAGTGCTGCTTTTAGCACCCTTCCATTCCCCCTGAAATTCAAATGCAAGAATTTACTGCAAAATTTAAATGTAATTCCAAAATATATGGATAATCTGTACAGTTCATCTACACAAACTAGTGCAGAAAGAGAAGAAAAATAGAAAAATGGTAAAGTCATTAATTGTCTTGAATGAAACAGAAAGAACTATCAATGACTAACATTTTTAGAATATTCTAAAATTATGTACCTTATCTACAGAAAACATATGCTGGGAAGTCTTTTTAACCAAGCAAAATATACATTCTTGGAGTTGAGTTAAGATGACTATTTTTGTATGCATTTAATTGAATACATACTTCACAAGTTCTAAAAAACATAAAGGAAAACAGCTATATATATTTAATCTAAATAAGAAAGATAACTGTTGATTTATAGATATCTATTTATAATCACATATGTGTGACTGAAAAATTCCATTTTCACACATTTAACTACAAAGGAAATTTATATAAAGTTATAAAATTATCTTATTGAAGTTTAAGCATATTTTATTATCAAATGAAAATAAAAACTCACAAACGTGGAATTAATATACCACCAGCTCAGAGTATTTCTACTGTTTCTACCGGTTTCTACTGTTATCGCTTTCATAAGAAAATATAATTATGAAGGTTCTGTTCTGTATTTATATATTCAAAATTTCAAGATGCATTTTAAATATTGGCTTATGAAGTCACAGCACATCTTTAAATTTACAGCAAGTAATGCATATGGAAACGAAGACATAAAACTAAAAATTATATATATATGTATTTACTTTTCCTGATTAATATAATATGAACCTGGAGTTAAGGTAATGAACAAATTCAATTAGAATTACAAAATGATAAGGTGCATGGCATATAGTGAGAGTAAAGATGAACTAGGAAATGCATAATTATATTATTTCAATTATGTAATCTTCCCAGAGAGAGCAAAAGAAGAATCAAATGTTATGTGAAATATCTGAATCCTATCTATATTTTAATAATATGTTCTCCCCATGATTTTCAGAAATTATGACAATAAGGCTAGAGCGATAGCATAGCAGGTAGGGTGTTTGCCTTGCACGTGGCCGACCTGGGTTCATCCTCTGCCCCTCTCAGAGAGCCTGGCATGCTACTGAGAGTATCTCACCCACACAGCAAAGCCTGGCAAGCTCCCCGTGGTGTATTCAATATGCCAAAAACAGTAATAACAAGTCTCACAATGGAGATGTTACTGGTGCCTGCTCGAGCAAATCGATGAACAACGGGAGGACAGTACTACAGTGCTACATGGCAGTAAGATATTACAGCATACATCACGATCATAATCACCCTGTTTTTCGTCGATTGCCTCGAGCAGGCACCAGTAACATCTCCTTTGTCCTAGCCCTGAGATTTTAAAAAAATGCCATATTCAAGGCTCTTTCAGGGTTAGGAGAATGAGACCCATCATTGTTACTGGTATTTGGCATATTGGGTACACCAGGGGGAGTTTGCCAGGCTTTGCCCTGTTGGCAGGTTACATTTGGTAGCCTGCCAGGTTGTCCAAAGTAAGAATGAGATAGTAAGATGTAAGCTTCCGGGAGCTGGGTTTTATAGTCTCTGGGTTTGGGCCATTGATGGGATTACACGGCACCAGAGGGTCAGTTGGTGGGTGTGACCTCTGCCTACTGGAAGATGGAGGATCTGGGTGGAGGATGCTCAGCCCCTATCCAAGCAGGCTTGGAGGTCTCAGCCCCGGGACCCGCATGCCTTTGTTCCTCTCTCGGTACTTCATGCGTATGTACAGCATACATATGCTTTGTTATACATATGCTTTTTATTAATACTTAAAAAAAACAAGAGAAGATAATTTTGTGCCAATTAGTCAAAATGGGATTATGAAATGCAATCATTGGTAGAATGTAAAAGTACCTACAGGAGTTTCCTGGTGGAGTTTTGCATTTATGTGTAAACGGCACTCAAGGTAGACATGATATACCCATTTCAGATAATTCAGCTCATTTAATATTCCTGAAACGCGGTAGTTTCTCTGAAAATATTAATAATAGCCTAAAGTGAAACTACTAGGCAAATCAGCTTCATCTTTTTAGTCTTCTAAACAAATTTTGGTAACATTATCTCTGAGGTATTAGCTTGCCCAATTGATTGTCTCAACTCTGTGTCAAAGATGAAAAGGACTGATTTAGGTGTTTTTAAATTGATGTTATTCATTGCATTCTCACATGCCTTTAAACAGATTTGACAGTGGCATGAAAATGGTAGCATATGCATCCAGGTAGAATTTGGGGTGATGATGAGTACGTGGGAGAGACTGCAGTGAGACGGAAGGCCTCGAGTAGCCTCCAAATGGTCAACACCGATGAAGATTGACCTTTGAATTCACTGTATTTGGGTGCAAAAGAATCATAAAATCTTGGATTTAATCTCACGATCACGATCACGACCATCCTGTTGTTCGTTGATTGCCTCGAGCAGTCCCCAGTAACGTCTCCTTCATCCTAGCCCTGAGAATTTTTTAATAAGTGCCATGTTCAAGGCTCTTTCAGGGTTAGGAGAATGAGACCCATCATTGTTACTGGTATTTGGTATATTGGGTATGCCACGGAGAGTTTGCCAGACTCTGTCGTGTAGGCAGGTTACATTTGGTACCCTGCCAGGTTGTCTCACCAACGGTAACTTCTTCCTGTATCTTTGCAAACTCACAGATGTTTCATTAGCCTCAGGAGCTTTCTAGAATCAGAGTGTTATTATTGTCTAAATAACAAATGAGCTGGCTGGCAGAATAACACAGTTGATAGCATACTTGACTTGCACACGGCAGACCTGGGTTCAATTCCGGCACACCACATATTCCCCTGAGCCCACCAGGAATGACCTCATCACAGAACCAAGAGTAAGGCCTGAGCACCACTGAGTGTGCCCCGCCCCCCGAACAAACAAACAACAAATGAAGAGCAAGTGAGAGAACATAGCACTTCTCTAATATCATGGACACCACGTGATAGGTGATGATTAATTATAGACACATTTCCTTTAACTTCATATGACTGGTTCTGAGCATTAGATTGACTTTAGAAGCACAAGTTTGAAAGTGGGGCCTAGAGCTTTGATGGCCTAATTTCTGTGGTCCTGGTGGAGATGAAGACACATATCTGATGTGAAGGACGTCAGGAGAATCTTATACGAATGCCGGGAAACGGATTCAGCTGGCGTGATGAACGAATTGCCCCTTTACCCACTCATAAGCTTTTGCTGAAACGAGGAGAACAGAGCTCGAAATCGTGTTTTTATTGAAGCACAGAGTGACTTTGGGAGTACAAACACATTCATAAAGGTAAAACTTTATATTCATGATATTAGAACTAATTTAACACTTAGTAAAGCACTTGGTGTATTTCAGAGCAACAAAATTAATGCTAGGAAATAAAAGTAAATAAAGGCTTTCTCAAGTGTACCAAGACGTGCCTAAAGTAAAATTAAATATTAAAATGAGGCTCTGAAGATAGTAGGCAATTCCTTTTTATCCACATAGTCTACTTCCAAAGTCATATCTTATTGCCTGAGGAAGACACAGAGCTTTATGGGGGGAAAAATGGCCAATTTCATTCTTGCCGGTAACATCACTACATCTTCCTTAAAAAGCAAGCTACTCATTATAATTACATGTCATGAAGAATATATTTAGCACCACTAAGATTATGGCTTAGATAACTATATCTTCTATCAGAAAAAAACAGAAACAGCTGCATTTCACTGTTCTGTTTCACCTTTTTTTTTTTGAACTTGTTCTGCTTCAGGTTGGGGAAACAAGATGGGTCTTAGAGTTGCAATAATTTTGCTCATGCTTGAAAGTTCAATGTAATTCAATGAACATGTGTTCATTGTCTATTCTTTGCAAGATCTGACACTGTTAATCAATGAAAAAATCAAAGATGCATAAGGCCCTGGCACATTGGAATGGGGTGTGTATATCATGAACTAAGACATGTCACAACCAGTAGAGAAAGTGAGATATGAGTGAAAATGAGGAGAAGAAATGCTCCATAATTAGTTAAATTCACCTTTGTGAATGTCCTTAGTTTATTTTTTTTATAATTTTTTGCTTCCTTTGTTATTATTTATCTCAGAAGGTCAACATGCATTAACAGTGTGAATGTCACATTTCATCATTGTTTTGTAGTTGCTTGTCTTTCATATTGTCTCTCTGTTCCTATATTTTCAGGTAAACAAGTTATTTATATTTTATTATGTCACCCGGGTTAAGTCCTGAAAACTAATTTTGTCCTTGGATGAGCACAATTGAGATTGCTGTGGGTTTCAGCAAAGAAAAGACACGTTTCATGTGTAACCACAACACAGGTGAGAACACTCCCTTAAAAAACTAAATACAAACATAAGTCTGAGAATATTTATGACATTAGGCTGGCCAGTGATTGCAAAATCATAGAATGCAGGTAAAATTGCCTTAAAATCATAAAAATGCTATAGACATAATGTAACATTGTGAAAGAAAAATGAGAACTCACGATCATATGTTTTATGGCTGATACTCATCATGGAATTCTTGTTCAAACAAGACCCATTTTTTAAATCAAGAGAATCAAAATCTTTGCCAGATATTTAGTATTACATATTAAATGTCATCATTGGACTCTTAGTTCATCCCGTGTGATGAAAAATCAATGTTTAGGGTTAAGAGTTTTCCTAATGCTCACATACTGTGTGATATTGGTTTGTGCTTATATTAGCTGAAAACAAGAACTTGATCTGCAGATTCTGATAATGTTCTGCTAATGTGTCTTAAGTTTGCACCACTAGTGAAAATCAACTCACCTCAAAGAGTTTCTCACTCTGTAACTCATATGCCTAAATGCTGACTTTTCTGTATCAACCTCAATGTGTACGGCCTTTAAAGAAATGCTCAGGTAAAATTAATGCTTAGGACACCATTCTAGTTTGAATTCATCCCAGTTTTCCATCACTGCTGCAGAGTGAGTATTCTCACTGGAATACTGCAGTGCACACATTGAGATGAAAGATACAGACATGGCAGTACTTAGTCTACAGTAGTGTGATAGATGTGTTAGGAATATGAACAAGTTCTTAAGCCTAACAGAGGAAGCATCTGACAGTGGTGATTCGGGGAAGTTGTGAAGGAGAAAGATCTTACGGGATGACACTGAACCTAAGGAAGTACTTACGAGATAATTCCAGAAAGACAAACCGTATTAGTCAATGGCAGGAAAAGAGAGATATCCATTTGGAATAGCCAGGCTGTTGATAATACCGAGGGACGAAGCAAGTGTGGTGTGAAAGGAATTTCAAATTTATATTTGAAAGAGAGTAAACAATCGTCATTGTTGGTTGCAATGGTAGACTATTTGAAGGATTTTTGTGACACTTCAGTTTGTCTTCAGAGCAATGTCTAATGGCTCAAAATTGACAAGAAACTCCAACCTTGGAAGGGCAAGATGCATTTTGGAGTAAATGCTTATTAAACTGGTTGTTAAGCAAGATGAACTGTATAGCTGTATAGCTGGTAAACATGTAATAGTCTTAAAGTCTGGGTGATGGTCAAGAAAGTGGGATTATATGTTAGAAGAAGTTAACTTAATAAGAAAGTTAAAATCATTTATAGGGTAAGTATACACGACTATGATTGGCTGAATGGCGCTGAATGGTGTCTGTATGTGTGTGTGTGTATGTGTGTGTGTGTGTGTGTGAGAGAGAGAGAGAGAGAGAGTGCGTGTTTGTGTAATTTTAATGTATGACATTTTATGAATGGTTTAGTTAAATAAATAAAATACAGCAGCATTGGGACTCAGCGCCAGGCTGTTTTCACTTGGGGCACCCCAGAGGGGGGCGTGAGAGAGCCCTCCCCACCCCAAGGGACCCAGTCCCGGCAGCCAACCTCCACTACCCAACTGCCACCACGCTGCATGCCACTTTCCACACACTTGAGACAAGCCTCACATATGAGTGAACATATTACTGGACACATCATAAGACGCTCCCTGCCCGTTTTCCATGATTACCACACCATATTTGATGGGGCTCAGACAGTAGGCAAAAAATCATGGAAGGAAATACACACCACACACACACACACACACATAAACACACACACACACACACACACACACACACACATATGCCTCTTAGAGAGCCCAGCAAGCTACCAAGAATATCCTGCCCACACAGCAGAGCCAGGCAAGCTACCCGTGGCGTATTCAATATGTCAAAACCAGTAACAATAACGGCTCTTTTCCCTGACCCTGAAAGAATCTCCAATACAGCAGCATTGGGAAAAACTAGTAAGGAGAAGCTGCTAAAATCTCAGGGCTGGAATGTTACTGGTGCCTGCTCAAGTAAGTCGATGAACAATGGGATGACAGTGACAGTGACATTTTACAGGAAAGATACAAATTTGTCTCACAGTGTTGATCGTTTCAACGTTAGTTCACTGAGCCTTACAGCCTTACACTGTATTTTATTTATTTATTTTTGCTTTTTGGGTCACACCCAGCGATGTACAGGGGTGGCTCATGGCTCTGCACTCAGGAATTACTCCTGGCAGTGTTCAGGGAACCATATGGGATTCCGGGGATCAAACCTGGGTCAGCCGTGTGCACGGCAAACACCCTACCCGCTGTGCTATCACTCAAGTCCCAGAGCCTTAAACTTAGGGTCAAGAGAGTTCAAATATCATGGAACACCTTACCAGTACACCCAGGAAAAGAACAGCAACAGGGAAATAGAAAGAAGAAAGTTAGCTGGATCTCTCAGTAGACTGGAGGAGCAATTGGTGAGTAAAAACTGAACCAGAAAATCCAAAGCATTGTGGAGGCACCTTTTATTTTAAGGAAAGGATAAACTTTGAAAACAAACAGCTGAGTTCAAGGCTCTACGCTTGATTATTACTCAGCTCTAGTTTCATTATTCAGTGTTCCGGATCTCTCTGCAATGATGCTAAAGGGTTAGATTTACTTTGAGGCTCTAGAAAATTTTAAGCACCTTTTCTGAGTTTACCATGGCATGGATGAAAATTATCTCTCACCACCATTCATTATGTTGACTAGGCAACTAATTTAAATTTTAACCTGGTTTTCAAATTTGATTCTATATTGACCTCAGGTGGGTCATTATAAGCCAAGGAGTTAACTTGATTGAGTATACTATTCTGAATACAATGAAATAATGGAGGGTTTATATCTCATACATATACATATATATATTTCATCTCATATAAATTTACGTGTTACAAAAGAGACATCAAGACTGTGCATAACTCAAAGGATATGATAAAGTTCTGCTTAGCAATGTGAATGTCTGAAGACAGTCAACAAACCAGCAATTACATCAAGGAAAATCCGCCACCCCCCTTTTTTTTGCGACACTTAACAGTGCTTACTCCTGGCTTTCCACTTATTACTCCTGTTGATGGTGCTCAGCACTTACTCCTGTTGGTGCTCAGGGGACCAGGAATTCTACCCAGGTCACGGTACTATAGCTCCAGACCTTGAAATAATTTTTGGGGGGTGAGATCACATACAGTGATGCCCAGGACTTACTCCTGGCTCTCTTCTCAGAGACTTTTTCTGGCAGCTCAGTGGACATACAGGGTGCCAGGACTTGAACCTGGGTCGGCTGCATGCAAGACAAACACCCTACCCACTGTACTATGGCTCCGGCCCCCATCAAGGTAATTACTGTTAGCCCAGTTAGTTGATCTGAATTGAGACATTTCCTAGTCAATTGCAGGAAGCTAAGAAATCGTTAGAAAAATCCAAATCAGCTATGGATTTATCTGGAATACTAGCCTGAAAAAGCAAATGTGCTAAAAAAGTAACTGGGGTTTGGAGATAAAATACCTTACCTAATAATAGTCTGTGCTAAGCATTCTAAGTTTTAGAACCAGCCTAAAATCTGGAAGGCATGAGTAATATTCCGCATCAAACCATGATGATTGAACTTACCATTTGACTTTAAAATATTTTAAACTTATAAGTCAATTAAAAGATGGCTATTAAATTTTGAAAACTTCATTAATTCTGATAAAATCCCTCTCTTCATGTACACATAGAATATCCTATCTTTAATGGCAACAGTTATCAATTTGTCATGCAAATTTGCAATTTGCTAAGGTAGGCATTTCCACGAGAAATACTCTTTACTTCTTGCACTGGGACACCATTTATAAGCATCTCATTTTAGTTATTGATTTTATTGATTTTTATTATGCAAATGGCATGAGAAAGACTTCAAAATTGCAGAAGCATTAGCATTAAAATCATAAAAATATGTTTACAAATAACACTCCATCGTCTTTGCTTTTTCTCCCAACATGTTACCTTCTGGTAACCCTTTCAGTAAGCTGTCAGAGTCCATGATTTGTTTTCTTATAGTAGAGGCCAGTCTCTTTGTTATCTGCAAGTCCTTCAACTGACACACCTGGACCATTTTTTCTATAGTGCTTCCCTCACACCTTCCTTCTTCAATGTCCCCATCAACAGTTTGTTGCATTTCCACCTTCTCTATCCACAGATGCTCATGTGCACACGAACTAGCAAGTACTAATGAGTACAGTCTATTTGGTCCTTATTGAGTCAGAAGAAAAATTTTATCATATTACTATGTCTTTCTTTTAATCTGAAATGCTGATTTAAAATGTGGATTAATATGAAACCGGTTTCTGTTGGAATGCTTTCATTATTCTCTATAACACTTTTAGTTTAAATTAGATTTTAAAAAATCCCTACTATTAAAAATCTGAAAAGAAGTATGCTGATCTAATTGGCTTTAATAACATACTGCTTCAATGCTAACAGCTAGCTGTGTGTGACAGAACCACCTCTTTCTGTCTTATTAACAATCAAGAGGGCATTTGCTTAAAATTGAACAGAGGGTTCTCTTTTATGTTCTGTGTCATATTGAAAAAAAAAAGACATAGACTGCCTTAGCTCTTGAAAGGTGGCCTAGACAATCATCGTAATCTTCCTTAATTTTATTTATTCTTTTTAGCCAGGAAACGAAATACTGAGAATGATATTTTTCAAGCTGTGCATTACCCCCTGCACAGAAATCATACTATGACTGTTTTTAAGATTGCCCCTTGAAAACTATGTTGAGTGATTCCAAAATAGCCTCATAAGTAACATCTTATTTCAGAGCCTGGATCACAATACTTCTAACCAGGAAGTTTCATGGGGAGACAGTGGATGATTTGAGAAACACATGAAAATGGAGGCCATCACCTCACATTTCTCATTCAAGGGAGGGAATTACAGCTTTACTTACTTGAAAGTAAAGAATGATATATTCAGACCCCATAGCCTATACCTCATTTCCAGATTAAAATAAGACCCCAGACAAAACAGTAACCACAGAAAAGTAATGACCAGCTCCTTCAAGTTCTTTTGAAATGTATTACTAAAAATAGCACTGATGTGATCAGGGTTGACCTCTGAGTCTAAATTCTACTGGACAACACTCTATACCAAAGTGCAAATCTATGGAGTAAAACAGAAATTGTGTATAAATAAAAGTTCCCTTATTTTATTTATACTCACATGATTTTTTTGCCTATTTCCTAGGGAATACACATCACACATAGAAATACATAAAGTTAATAACCCAACCTGGATTGTTTTGGGGGGGAGAAAGGCATCCTCTAATTAGTGCTCAGGAGACTTAGAGGTGCCTCCGGTATATTCTTGGCCAATGAGTATTGTTGTTCAGTGGTAGGTAGGTCCCAAAATGTGATTTATTTTTGTACCCTGGATACCCTGGATTATTTTACTATTTCGTACTAAGGATTACCCTGACCACCAGTCAGTGCCTCGAGTCCTCCAGGATGAGTCATCCAAGGATGAGGCTGTGATTTTTGGGAGACTATTTGGTGCTGGGGGTTGAATCATGTTTAGCCAGATGCAAGGTCGGACCTTAAGCCTTTGTGCTATCTCTACTGTTCCAGCATAGCATTTATTTACACATAATGTTTTCCCAAATTCATTATAAAATTCACAGAGAAGTTTCACATATTCTTCAACCCCAATAAACATTTTCATAGAGTTCTGGGGGGCAACGAGTGATATTACTAGTGGTGACACAGTCTGAATCCATATTTAAGAGACAACTAGTACTTTGATATCAAAACTGAGGGAGCAGAGTCTTAGCACTGACCAACATAGAAGGGAAAAACAACATACTTAGAATCCTGAATTTTGATCTGTTCTCTGCCTCCAGCCTCTCCCAATCTGTTCTATGATTTCAGTAAGAGATTTTTTTGTACCAGTTTAACCAGTTAATGAACCACATGCATGAAGGTACCAGCAGAGGAACAAAGGCACGCGGGTCCCGGGGTTGAGATCTCCAAGCCTGCTCGGATTGGGGCTGAGCATCCTCCAGCCAGATCTTCCGTCTTCCAGTAGGCAGGGGTCACATCCACCATCTGACCCCTAGCACTGTGTAATCCCATCAATGGCCAAGACCCAGAGACTATGAAACCCAGCTCCCGGACATCTTATTATCTCATTCTTATTTTGGACAACCTGGCAGGCCACCGAATGTAACCTGCTCACAAGGCAGAATCTGGCAAACTCCCCGTGGCGTACCCAATATGCCAAATACCAGTAACAATGATGGGTCTCATTCTCCTAACCCTGAAAGAGCCTTGAATGTGGCATTTTTAAAAATCTCAGGGCTAGGATGAATAGGCGTTACTGGGGCCTGCTCGAGGCAATCGACGAACAACAGGATGATCGTGATCGTGATCCATTCCTAAATTCTGCAGGAATTATCTAACAATTTTCATCAGTATACAATGATGAAAAAATGTTCATCTGTACGCTGGTGGAATGAGTAACTTCAAAGAATCAGCCCAGGGTTGGAGAAATAATACAAAGGGTAAGATGCTTGCTTTGCACGTGGCTAAACCAGAGTTTGATCCACAGCACTCCACATGGTACCCCAGAATACCAGAAGTGATCCCTGCATGAAAAGCCAAGAGCAAACTCTGAAAACTGAAAGTTGTGGTTAAAAAAAAAAAACAAACAAATGAAAAAATTAAACCCAAGAACCCAAAGGTCTTTCAAGGAATTGTATTGCTTTATGCCTAACTCCACTTTTATAGAATGGACATAAAAATTCCCTTATGCTAAGCATGTACATTTGTGTGAACAATTTAAAAATGAAACAAAGCACAATGCTAAGCTTTAGAAATGTGAATAAAACTAATAAGATTGTTATATTACTAAAAATAGGTAAAGGTAAAGGTAAAGGCCCTCCCGTTGATCGTCGATTTGCTCGAGCAGGCCCAGTAACGTCTCCATTGGAGACTTTGTTGTTACTGTGTCTGGCATATCAAATACTCTCAGTAGCTTGCCGGGCTAAAACCTCAAATTTTCCTTGCATATAAAGTCCAATAAAATCATCTTAATCATTAATAAAATAGTTGAAAGTTCTAGAGCTATTATGTTTTCTGAACTTTTTCTTCACTCGGGAGACAAAGCCATATCAAATAAACTAAATTCCATGTCTATGTACAATATCTATATATTCACAGCAATTTTAGATTCAAGCAAAAAAATCCAAGAAACATAACATAGGATTGGATTCTCTCCCAATGTATTTGTTTATTACATTATCCTCATCCACAGCATTATTCTCTTAACACTGCCATTCATCCTTTACTTCTTTTCTGACTTATATG
Source organism: Sorex fumeus (assembly GCF_029834395.1). Taxonomy (NCBI): domain Eukaryota; kingdom Metazoa; phylum Chordata; class Mammalia; order Eulipotyphla; family Soricidae; genus Sorex; species Sorex fumeus. Next base: position 355,414 of record NW_026606200.1, on the reverse strand, counting down.
ATGGGATCCAGCTGTTAATTTTTATTTTTCCCATCTCCCATTTGTATCACAATGACCTTTAAGTTATAAAATGTTAAGTTTCATATAGGGAACAATAGGGCTTAATTGCGTAATATGGAAGTGGAGTAATTCAATTTGTGGAATTTATAGCATCATGACACAACTGAGATGTTAGGCTTGATATCCAAGGAAAATAAATATTACAAAGAAAAATGTCACCCTCAGCTAAATAATTTATTTTTTAAATTTCACTCCTTTGATCCTAACATTCCACCAGTCTTGGTTTCTCTGTAAATCTTCAGACTCAAATCCCTCATTGCCATCCTTTTGTTCAATCATTTATTTTCCTTAGACATTCAAGAACTCCTGATGATTCTGTTTTCTCTATGATAGTGGATTCTTTTTGTTACTTCCAAGCTGGAAGCCAAAACATTAATCCTTTGGAATCTCAGAGAATCACCTAATTAGCAACTTACGAAAAATGAAATGTTAATTATGTGCAATTTCTCATAATACTCAAATGACAGGCCAATCGCTTTCCTAAGGCAATTCCTTTTGTTTGCTGTATAAATGAGAAAAGCAGAAATCAAAGTTTTTACTAGCACTGATAATAGCATGATGCGACAATAGATTTCTAGGTTATTCTGTCAGAGGCATAAAACTCAGCATGGGTCCTTGATTGTAAGCTAGTATTTATGAAACTTTCCTACCTCAGAACAAGAGCTGATGAATATACTTATAAGCCAATTCACTATAACACATGATGCCTCTCAAGCTAGTTAAATTTATCAGCTATAAATCAAGTGTCTGCTAATATAAGGGAGTATTAATTCTTGCTCCAAGTCTTACTACTTCTGTAAGCTTAAGTAGGACCCTTCAATTCTTTATGCTTCAATTTTGTCATTTATAGAACAGGGAACATGTCTCAGTGGTATATTATGGGATTATTTTGGAAATAAAGTGAGATCAAAAGAATGTTTGGTATAACAAATGTTGAAAAAAATGCTATCTTTCTAGAAATAGTATGCATTATGGCATAAAATGTGTGCCTGTACGGGCATTGCAAGGCACATCCGTTTTTTCTTTTTTTTTATTCTATTGAATCACCATGAGTTAGTGACAAGCTTTCATGTTTTAGGTTACAATCACACAATAATCAAACACCCATCCCTCCACCAGTGCACATCCACCCCACCACCAATATCCCCGGTATACCCCCCCCCTTTCCCACCTTCCCCCTGCCTCCATGGCAGACATGATTCCACATAATCTCTCTCTACTTTGGGGCATTATGTTTTGCAATATAGACACTTAGAGATTATCCTGTTTGGTCCTTTATCTACTTTCTGCACACATCTACCATCCCCACTGATGCCTCCAGCCACCCTTTTCTTAGTGATCCCTTCTCTATTCCAGCTGCCTTCACCCCTTTGCTCATGAGGCAGGCTTCCAGCTATGGAGCAATCTAGCTGTCCCGTGTATCTACTATCCTTAGGTGTCAGCCTCATGTTATGTTGTTTTATACTCCACAGATGAGTGCAGTCCTTCTATGTCTGTCCCTCTCTTTCTGACTCACTTCACCTTGCACGTTACTCTCCATGTCTATCCATTTATAAGCAAAGTTCATACGCACATCTGTTTTACCAGCATTAAGATGGATATAAAATGAATCCTTTCCCTTCCCCCATGTACAAATATCTATTGATGGGCAGGATTTCATTCAGTTGGTTAGACCTGCTGGAAAGTTTGTGATCACAGTGAGTAGCCACAGCCAAGAGGGCATTAGCCTTGTTATCTCTCTGGGCTCCTCGCTTCCCCCTCTGCTAATCCTTTCCTCCAGAATTATCTACTGGACCTTCACGCTGGGCAGATCAATCACTTCTAGTCTTGTCTACAGAAAAAGGAACTGAAACAAACCCATCAGGATTTTTCCAGGCCAGTCATGTTACAGTTTCCATTTTCTGAAAAAAGAATGTATTTCAGACATAAAGAAGCTTTTTTGTCCTTGTTACTATTACATCACTTTTATTATTAGATGTGGTAGGATGACCTAGAATGCAGCCCCTTAGAAGTAAATGTGAAAATGTGCAGTAATGGACTCTGAATCTAGGCTGTTATCGTGAAGAATGGGTCAGTTTAAGGGATGGCCTGGGAGTTATCTGGTGGTCAACTGTAGCACTGTAGAACTGTCCTCCCGTTGTTCATCAATATGCTCGAGTGGGCACCAGTAACTTCTCACAACAAACTGTGAGACTTGTTGTTACTGTTTTTGGCATATTGAATATGTCACAGGTAGCTTTCCAGACTGTGCCATGAGGGCAAGATACTCTCGGTAGCTTGCCGGGTTCTCCGAGAGGGGTGGAGGAATCAAACCTGGGTTAGCCATGTCCAAGGACTGTTAGTGAATTCAGCCCTACCCACTGCTATTGCCCCAGCCCTGTATCAGCACAAGGAAATATAAATGAATGAGGAACACTGCACAGCGAACTGTATGATTTCAAGCCATACCAAAATGTATGGGTTTCCCAAATGCCATGTGAAGTAGCCATCGCCTTCCAAAATAAATTAAAACATAAAATATTATTTTATTATCCTTTTTTCTTTCAAAAATTAAAAAAATATGTTTTCACCTTTTCTACTTCTAGAGACTGTGATGAATGCTTTTGAATCTTTTTAATCTTTTGATTTGGGGATCATACTCAGCAGTGCTCAGGGATTACTTCTCACTCTGTGTTCAGGATAAGTACTCAGGATCATGACTCAGCCCAAAAAGAAAATGAGAGAGAGAGAGAGCAATTCAAGGAGAGAGTGTGTATATGTGTGTGTTAGAAAGAGAAAGAGAGAGAAAGAGAGAGAGAGAGAGAGAGAGAGAGGTTTGTTATTCAGGACTGTCCACACAAAGAGATGGCAATTCACTGCAATGTGGATGGAAGTGGAGGACATTATGTTAAATGAAATCAGTCAGAGGGAAAAGGAACAATATCAGATGATCTAATTCCTCTGTGAAATATAGAGAAATAAAGCAAAAGAGTTATGGTTGACATATCAAAGGCCTTTCAATGACAAGCGGTAATTGTTGGAGAACTTTCTCACGCACGTGCACACTGAAAATTATTAGTCAAGTCAGTGCAGAAGATCACCACTTGGCTCAGAGGTTTTGTTTGACAGAAGGGCTAGGTGAAGAGACGAGACACTGCACTTTTTGAATTCAACAAAAACTTGGGCAAATCCTGTGATGGCAAAATCTGGAGTTTTAAATTGCTGGGTAAGTTCCCTTGATTTCCCAGTTGGCCCTGATTTTAAAAGACACAAGCCAAATGAAAAGGCAAAGGGAATTACTGTCTTCTGTGTTTGTTTGGGGGCCACACCCACCGGTGATCAGGGATTACTATTGACTCTGCATTCAGGGATCACTCCTGGCAGTGCTTAGGGGACCATATCAGGTGCTGGGGATAGAATGGGTCAACCACGTGCAAGACAAACACTTTACCTGCTGTGCTACCCTCTCTGGCCCAAATTTTATGTTCTTGACCACTTTTCAACTTTCAAACTGTCACTGTCACTGTCCTCCCATTGTTCATGAATTTGCTTGAGCGAATTTTTATTAATTAATCAATAACGTCTTTGTATTAATTAATCAGTAATGTCTCCATTTTGAGACTTGTTGTTACTGTATTTGGCATATTGAATACGTCACAGGTAGCTTACCAGGCTTTGTCGTGCGGGCAAAGTACTCTCGGTAGCTTGCTGGGATCTACAAGTGGGGTGGAGGAATTGAACCTGGCTCTGCCTCCCTGGCTGCACGCAAGGCAAACGCCCTACCTCTGTGCTATCACTCCAGCCCATAACTTTCAAACAGAGAGAAGAAAACAGAGCTAGAAAATGGATGAAAAAATCGTACTAATGTCTCTGATTACTGGTTGATCATTATCAACGCTATGATCACACCTCTTCCTACCTCACACACTTACACAGCCACTCACTCATATCCACAGCCTTCGTCATGACTAACAAAGCATACACTTTGAGATGAAGGTAAGTAAAGAAAAATAACTACACAAGGTCATAGGTATAAAAATTTTGATAGCAATAGTTTATGAAGGAGTGTATCATAGTCAGTCTTACAAAACTTTAAGAGCTGCTAGTTGGTCTATTTCTAATTGGGTATGATTTGGTTGCTCTATCCATGACTAAGTGTTACTCATCTTTGTATTAATTAATCAGTTTTATTTTTGTAAAGGTTAAAGTCAGGTTGCCATGGAGACAGGGTGGGTAGAATTTGTCTTTTTCTGCAGGATCAGTGACCAATAATCTTGATCCCTGCATTCAGGGAGATAAAGGCAGTTGGGTGCTGTCTTTGATCAAGTGCTTTGGGTCTCAGTTACAAAAACCCTCATTCCTGTGTAATAGTTGCAGATGTCACACACTTTATTGATATTACAGTTTAGAGCTCTCTTCTGCATTCTTTGCCAAGAGCTCTTCCTTTCTTCCTCAAGTTGAGATTCCACACTCTTTCACTGAGCACGGATTTTCTTTTCCCAGTTTTCCTTTTGGAAAAATTATGGCAGAGAATGGAGAGCAATAGTCCATCTTGCTTCTTTAAAATACTTTGTTGAGATGCATCATGTTCTTCTCATCATGAGAAATCCTCATTATTTTGGTTCCAAAGGACTTGACTGCCACCCCCAAGTCCCCACCCCTGCCTCAAAACTGTCTCTAGTTATTTTTCAAAAGCTCCAGTTCCCTCAGGTCTGCTAGATTCTCTGATATTTTTCTCACAGTTAATTCCCTCAAGATCACTTCTTTCTCATCAACTAATGCCTGCTAAGGTGTTGATGGGCTGATAATGACTTAATGTATCAACCTTTTAGGACAGCATTAGTATTTTTTAACTGCTTTTAATTCTTCAACTTCAACCGGTGGATGGTATGAGAAATTCAAGCATTCTTGCAGAGACAATAAAAAAGAACTTTAAAGGAGAAAGAGAGTTTTTCACTGAAGTCCCATCATCACAGATCTTTTAATGTATTTATCTCATTCTTACACATAACATGAGAAAACTTCAGTTATACACGTTTTCCATTGCAAATCAGGCAGAGCAGTGAAATAAAGACAGAAAATGTTCTCTATATTACAAAAGTATCTAAAGTACAGCTCATCCACCTCTTCATCCCTTTCTATTAGGTTCTATTTACATAATTTAATTTAAATGTAATATTTTGTAGAACATTAAAAGTGGTGATTATAATTCAACCTGGAAAGTAGTCCATAACATCACGATTAAATATCTGCAATCTAGGAGGTTAGTATAAAAATCAGACAAACCCAGTTCAAATCTGGACTCAGTTAATTTAGATGCTCAGGCAAATTCCCTATCTTGAGGCATAAATTTTACCTGTGTTAAATGGTCATAATAATAACAATCACCTAATAGGCCTATCCTAATAGGCTTACGATGGAGAAGTAAGAATAGTTTCTGGTACAGAGAAAAAGACACTGGTGCAACTGTGTATGTTTTGTGATTTTATTTATGTATAATTGTGAAGCTATATCTTAGACCTGAGTGCATGAAATGCAAATAAGAACACATATGTAAACACTCCATGATATTGACTTTGGAGGTATCTTCTGTGATTTGGGTTCATTGGCAAGGAAAACATGGGTAAATTCACAAATAGGAATAAGTCAAACTAAAGATAAACTTTTTCATTGTAAGTATTACTATCACTAAGACAAAAAGATATCTCTCAATAAACTATTGAGACACCACACATACAAGCTAACACACACAAGGAACTCAGAAAACTCATTAATAACAGAATCCATAATGTGGATCAAAACCGTACATAAAAGATAGACGCTTTTTCAAAGAAAGCACACAGGTTGTCAAAAGGCACATAAAAAACTCATTTACAACACTTGTACAGGAAATTCAAATAAATATGTTTGAATTAAATATCACTTCCTAGTAGTGGTCCATACCAAAAAGTTCAGAAATAAATTCTAGTTGGGATGTGAGGAGAAGAAATCCTCATTCACTGTCAGTGGAAATGTAAAGTGGTTCAGCCTCTATGGTAAAAATAAAAGAAAAAAAGATGGGAATTTTCTCAAAAATTTATAAGTGTGATGACTGAATTATTCAGCAATTCTACTCAAGGATACCTATCCTAAGTACACCTAATTCTCAATTCAAAAACATGTACTCCTTGGTATTTGATGCAGTACTATTTACAGTAACCACTCTTTGGAAATCATTCAAGTACCCATTGACAGAAAAGTTGATAAAGTAGATAAGTCAAGATAAAGACAAATGCTGATTGAACCAACTAAATTGTGGTACTAAGAAACAAAGCTGAATGATAGATAATGCCTAATGAAAATTAGGCACTATCTATCTCTGACAAAACAACTGAGGTGATCTGGTTAGCAATGTAATGGGGTGAAGGTCTGGGGAGGGTTTTATGGATAATGGTAGAGGGGTCCAGATGAAGGCTACTTTGGTGTGGTAATGTCTTAAGTGTATATATTCCTGTAAATCAGTTCAATTTAAAATAAGGAAATAAATCAGTATTAACTCTGACATAGCAATTTTATGTCTGGGTTTGGACACCAAGGAAGTGAAAACATGTACTCAAGGAACTTGTATGTTGGCTGTACAGGTTGTATCCACAAAAGTAAAACAGTGAAAAGTGTTTATTGTCCATATATTGTTCTTTGTCCATATATTGTTCTGCTACTTTGGACAAACTGGCAGGCTACCGAATGTAACCTGCCCACACGGCAGAGTCTGGCAAACTCCCCGTGGCGTACCCAATATGTCAAATACCAGTAACAAGGATGGGTCTCATTCTCCTAAAGAGCCTTGAATATAATCTCAGGGCTAGGATGAAGGAGACGTTACTGGGGTCTGCTCGAGGCAATCGACGATTAACAGGATGATTTGTTTTTTTTTTTTGTGATATTGTTCATTTGAATGTATGCACATACAAATGTATGTGCAATGCATAAAACAATAAGACACTACTCAGTTATTACAATACTTATTTTTTTAATTCACTAAATCTAGAAAAACATGTATGAAACTTGAAAAGAATATTATCAGTAAAATAAGTCAGACACAATGGTCAAATATGATTTCTCTTGGAGGAGGTACTGAGAGACAGAAAGTGAAAGAGCCAAGTAGCGGCTGGAGGAAATGAGTATTGAGTAGTGCAGAACTGAGTTTCCATTTGGGGTGAAAAAAACTTCTGAACATGAAAGGCACAACAAGGTGAGTTATTTAGTGGTTCTGAGCCACATATTTAAATGGCTGTAACACTGTCCTATAGCACTGGCCTCCCGTTGTTCATCGATTTGCTCGAGCGGGCCCAATAACATCTCCATTGTGAGACTTGTTGTTACTGTTTTTGGCATATTGAATATGCCACGGGGAGCTTGCCAGGCTCTGCTGTGCAGATGAGATACTCTCAGTAGCTTGCCAGGATCTCCGAGAGGGGTGAAGGAATTGAACCCAGGTTGGCTACGGTCAAGGCAAACACCCTACCCGCTGTGATATCTGTGCTATCACTCCAGCCCTTTTAAATGACTAAAACAGTAAATTAACAAGCTATAGAAATTATCCTTCAAAGTACAGCATTGAATGTGCTTGCATAAAACAGTAATATTGCTTCATTATTTAAAACCATTATAAATAAATGAAAATGCATCTACATGGTTGCAGAAATAAAAGTTATACCAAAAGAGAGAGATTAATTCCCAAGTTATCACTGGTACATGCTTTTGTAAAATAATATCTGTGAGTGCGCATGGAACATTTTCCAAAATAGACCATGTTCAAGGCCACAAAACATACCTCAATAGAATCAGAAAGATAGAAATAATATCAACATCTTTTCAGACCATGATGCACTGAGAATAGAAGTGAATCACACACAGACACGGAGAACCAAATCAAACACCTGGAAATTAAACAACTCAATGCTGAACAATGAGTGGATCAGGAAGGAAGTCAAGGACGAAATCAAACGGTACCTGGAAACAATTGAGAATAAAGACACAAGCTAGCAGAACTTATGGGATGCAGCTAAAGCCGTATTAAGGGGAAAATTTATAGCTCTGCAAACATATCTCAGGATGGAAGAAAGTATGCACCTAAACAACTTGACTTCACAGTTCAAGATCTTAGAAAAGGATCAACAGAAGGAGTCCAAATCAGGCAGAAGGAAAGAGATCATAAAACTTAGAGCAGAAATCAATGACATGGAAAGCAAAGAAACAATCTGAAAGATCAATGAAACCAAGAGCTGGTCCTTTGAGAAAATAAATAAGATAGATAAACCACTAGCAACACTCACAAAGAAAAAGAGAGAGAGAGAACCCTAACAAACTGAATCAGAAATAAGAATGGGGGCATCACAACAGAAACCAAAAAAATTTAAAAGATCATCAGAGACTACTTTGAAAGTCTGTATGCCATGAAACAAGAGAAGCTAGAAGAAATGGATAAATTCCTGGAGTTCTATCATCTCCCAAAGCTGAATCAAGAAGATATCAAGTACCTGAATAGACCTGTTAACATCAAGGAAATTGAAACGGTAATCAAAAGTTTTCCGAAAAACAAAAGCCCAGGTCCAGTGGATTCACTAGCGAATTTTCCCAAACATTTAAAAAGGACTTATTGCCAGTTCTTCTCAAGCTTTTCCAGGAAATTGAAGAAAAGGAAGCTCTCTCAAACAGTTTCTATGAAGCTCATATCTCTCTAATACCAAAAGGAAACAAAGACACCACAAGAAAAGAAAACTACAGACCAATATCCCTGATGAACACGGATGCAAAGATTCTCAACAAAATACTAGAAAATAGAATTCAACATCTCATCAAAAAGATCATACACCATGACCAAGTGGGATTTATCCCGGGGATGCAAGGATGGTTTAACATTTTAAAATAAATCTACATAATCCATCATATCAACAAAAGAAAAGATAAAAAATCATATGATCATATCAATAGAAGCAGAGAAAGCGTTTGACAAGATCCAGCACCCGTTTATGATGAAAACCCTCGCCAAAATGGGGATAGAGGGGAATTTCCTCAATATAGTTAAAGTCATCTACTACAAGCCTACAGCAAGCATCATCCTTGATGGGGAAAAACTGAGAGCCTTCCCCTTAAGATCAGGGACCAGACAAGGATGTCCACTCTCTCCACTACTGTTCAATATACTACTGGAAGTACTTGCAATAGAGATTAGGCAAGATAAAGATATTAAGGGCATCCAGATAGAAAAGGAAGAAATCAAGCTCTCACTATTTGCAGATGATATGATACTATACTTAGAGATCCCTAAAACCTCTACCAAGAAACTCCTAGAAACAAGAATTGTATAGTAAAGTTGCAGGCTATAAAATCAATACCCAAAAGTCCTTGGTTTTCCTATATGCACATAGTGAAAGAGAAGAAATTGACATGAAGAAAACAATCCCGTTCACAATTGTGCCCCAGAAAATCAAGTACCTAGGAATCAGCTTAACTAAGGAATTAAAGGACCTGTACAAAGAAAACTACAAAATGCTACTTCAAGAAATAAAAGAGGACACAAGGAAATGGAAAAAAAATCCCCTGTTCATGGAAGGGGAGAATTAACATTGTCAAAATGGCAATACTTTCCAAAGCACTGTACAAATTCAACGCGATCCCTATTACGATACCCATGACATTCTTCAAAGAAATGGAACATACACTCCATTTTAACACTCCAATGAACAGAAACTTTCTCAAAGAAGAAATTTGAATGGCTAAAAGGCAAATGAGAAAATTCTCTACATCATTAATCATCAGGGAGATGCAGATCAAAACAACAATGAGATATCATTTCACACCACGGAGACTGACCCACATCCAAAAGAACAAAAGCAACCAGTGCTGGCACGAATGTGGCGAGAAAGGGACACTCCTTCACTACTTTTGGGAATGCTGACTGTTTCAATCCTTTTGGAAAACAGTATGAATGATTCTCAAAAAATTAGAAATTGAGCTCCCATTTGACCTAGCTATACCACTCTTGGGAATATATCCCGAGAGGCAAAAATGTATAGTTGAAGTGACATCTGCACTTGTTTGTTCATTGCAGCACTCTTTACAATAGCCAGAATCTGGGAAAAAAACCTGAGAGCCCAAGAACAGATGACTGGTTAAAGAAACTTTGGTATATTTACACAATGGAGTACTATGTAGCTGTTAGAATAGATGAAGTCATGAAATTTACATAAAAGTGGTACTACATGGAAAGTATCATGTTAAGAAATGAGTCAGAATGAGAGGGATAGACATAGAAAGATTTCATTCATCTAGGGAACATAACGTAACAAAATCGGAGACTAACACCCAAGACTGGCCGAGATTAGTACCAGGAATTTTGTTCCATGGCTTGGAGGCCAGCCACACATGCTAGGGGAAAAGGGAGCTCGGATAGAGAAGGGAGCACCAAATAAAGGGTGTTGGGAGGATCCTCCCAGGATGGGAGAAGCATGCTGAAAGTAGACTATAGAACAAATGTGATTGCCACTCAATGCCTCTTTTGCAAACCACAACACCCAAAAGGAGAGAGAGAACAAAAGGAAATGCCCTGCCACAGAGGCAGGGTGAGATGCGGGGGGGGGGGGGGGGGGAATAGGAAGTGGGAGGGATTCTCGGACTGGTGGTCGTAGAAATTGGGCACTGGTGGAGGGATGAGTACTTGATCATTGTATAACTGAAACCCAAGGAGAAAAATTTGTAAGTTTACAACTGTACCTCATGGTGTTTCACTAATAAAAATTAAAAAAAAATAATGTCTGTGAATTTAAAAAAAGAATGAATTACAGGTTATATCTGCTTCACTTCTATGAACAGATCATGTATTCTGTAACTTCTAACAGATAAGATAGCTGAAAAATTTCACTGGCTTCATTTTCACTTTCACTGTTCATATGAAGAACCTGAACTTACCTAGTTGACATCAAATTAATATTTAGGTAGCAATAACAAATCGGTATTCTATTTCCTTATTGAATTCTTTATAAGAGGAAGAAAACATCGGCATGTCTCCCCTCAATCTAGAAGTCTAAACCTGCCAAGATACTTCATTATTGTACTGGAGATGCAAATGAGGAGTAGGAAGAATACCTAAGGCTAAATAGTTAATAGGGACCATATCGCTGTAGTGGCATTAGGGGGCACTAGGGGTAGGGGGTGTTGACACTGGGACATGGAGTATGGAGCTCTGGTGGAGGGTGAAGTATTGGCATGTTTTTTACATGAAACCCTTCCATTACCAATGTTGTCAATCACGGTGCCTAAAATAAAATGCAAAACAAAACGAAAATCCAAATCTAATCAGAAAATCCAATTTCCTAAGTACCTAGAAGCTGGTCTGGGAAGAGACAAAATTGTAGCTTCTGATCTTCATGTAATCTTTTTTTTTTTAATTTTTAAATTTTTATTTTTTTTTATTAGTGAAACACCATGAGGCACAGTTGTAGATTTACAAGTTGTTGTGCTTGCTTGGGTTTCAGTTATGCAATGATTGAGTACCCATCCCACCACCGGTGCCCATTCTCCACCCCCACCAATCCCACTATCCTTCCCACCCCCCAACCCCCATCCCACCCTGCCTCTGTATCAGGGCACTCCCTTTTGTTCTATCTCTCCTTTTGGGTGCTGTGATCTGCAGAAGAGACAATGGGTGGCAATCATGTCTGGTCCATAGATTACTTTCAGCAGGCATCTCCCATCCTGGGCAGATCTTCCCAGCACCCTTATTTGGTGCTCCCTTTTCTATCTGAGCTGCCTTCACCCCTGGAGTTTGCAGCTGGCCTCTAAGCCATGGAGTGAACAACCTGGTATTTATCACATGATCTTCATGTAATCTTAATATTGTTACTTTTTGCTTAGGGATGTTTTATTCAGATGCACCGTTGATCTCAACAGCCACCCAGTGGAACAGTTGGAGCATAAAGAGGATACTGAACTGGTACCCTGGAGGCAGGGCAGGGTAAGTGACCCGTTTTGAGAACTGGGCAAAGATGAGTGGGTCATAAATCATAACTTATGATTTAGAAGAGAACAGAGGGACCCAGAGGAATCCTGTTCCTTTCAAGGCAGGAAGGGGAATGGGATCACCACAGCAAGTAGAAAACTAATAAATGTCCTTGTGGAAACCAAAACAAAATGAATTAAACATAAAGATTTGTAGCTACAAGGGTCCCCAATCTGGGTAACCCGTCTTTCATGGTGAATTGGTGATCAATTGAAACACTATTCTTATGACTGTTCTCTCTTTGTCTCACAACTATTTATGTTTGACAGAAAAAAACTCTCATAAAAGTGCTCTGAGCACCAATTCTAGGCCATAGATTTGGACCCATTCACCTAGCTAGGGTCTGTGTAGATGTCAATTAATTAAATCTCTCTGCTTTCGAGCCTAAAGATAGTTTTGGCATAATGAAATAAGCAATGCCATTCAGGAATACTCAATGACAAACACTTTATAAGTCTGTGACTCAGTTACAATGACTTGTTTGAAACACTCTAATGCCATTTCTCTAAAACAACTTTGAGAGGGTGCTTTAATGATGTGAAGCATCTTTACAGTCCCGTCTTAGCCACCTACAGCATTTTTCAGGAGGCAGCTTCTCTTCCTGGTATTGCTGTTATTTCAAGCAATGGAAATGGAGACTGAAGTGGTTTTTGTTTAGAAAATTGTTTACACTGATGGGAAATCAATATCTTTAAAAGTTTGCTACTCAACACTTTAAGATTTTAAATATTTTACCCTTTGACATTAATGAGAAATTATTAAGGACAAATTTCCAAAGGAAAATGCAATCTAAAAACATACAATATATAAATATATAAATATAAATTTATATATAAATATATAAATATTTAATAAATATATTTATTTGCTTCTATATAAATTCTTATATAAAAAACTAGAAAAAATAGAGTATAAGAAAAAATACTAAGTTACAACTTTTACCTTTAGAATCAAAGGGCAAATCATGTCTCCCTAGAAATCATTCTTTAGTATAATGATAAGAGAAAAAATATTATGTGACTGAATGGATTATATTTTCTACAACATGGTGTATTTGTATAGATTTTAGTAACAACAGAACAAACATGTTTAAAATATGCATATTTTGTATTATAGAAAAATATATAATTTTCTAATGGAGTAATTTTTAATGATAATTACCCTCATTAATTTGGTGAACAGATGTTTAATGAGCACTTTCCATAATCCAGGCACTGGAATATATTCTGGAATAGTAGAAGGAACAAAATAAATGGTGGTTTCTACTTTCTCAGAGCGTAAGTTTAGTTGCCTTCTTGAGACCTCTCTTGTTTTCAGCTAAAGATACTTTTCTAAATCTTGATAGTGGTTCTAGCTCTTAACTCCCAGTTCTCCATAAAAAAATTGCATTTCTCCTTTTTTTCTATTCCACTACATACAAACTAAAGAAATGTTTGCAATCACTTTGGAGCTAAAGATAAAAGCTTCTAGATGATAGCAATATTAATTTTGGTAAAATCTAGTGCTTTGGGAAAGAATCAAATAATTTTACTTTCCTCATTTAAGAGTAGGACATTTATTAAATTTGTTTATTAGTGGGAAATACAAATATGATTTGAGATGACATCGTGCAAACATATAACTAGAACATATTGTATTACATTTAGTAAAAACAATTACATTTCTCTTTTCTAAATCATATCTTAGAAAACAGTGAGGCTAGGATGGGAAAAAATCAAATGCTTGGAAAACAGATGAATCCACCAAATATTTCTATCAAACCCAAGATCCTTAGGTAACTGGAGCAGATTGTCATAGTCCTTCCAACAAGCAAATAGTAAATTTGGATGCCAATTAATTAAGTTAATCTGACATATACAGATATGAATACAAATCTTAGTATCAACTATTTAATATTATATAAGAGTTGTTCTAGTGGCCACTAATTATTATTATTATTATTATTTTATATTTACTCTCTACCTTTTGCTTAGAGAGAATGAATTGGGCATTTAATTGCTATATGCCCCTTGCAGCTAATGTGGCCATGGAAAGCATGCAAATCCCAGTCAAGTCTGAGGGATTCCTCAGCAGAATGGGCCTAAATAAAAGGGCAGCCTCTCACTTTTGTTGATAGCACCTGAAGTTTGGGTAGAAAATTAGAGTTGGCCCCTGGGTGAAATACAACAATATTCATACTATTTCCTCTAAGGAAACTCTTTTTATGAATATTTTCAGTGGCTTTTCATAACAAGCAATAAAAAAAAATGATTTCTGTTTTGCTTTGGGGCAGGAGCTGGCGTTCGGGATGGAAACACCCGAAATATGGTGGTGGGAAGATGTAATGGGGGTGGGATTGGTGTTTGAATATTAAATGTAATCAAATATTGTGAAGTGGACAGTAGCACTGTCTGCCTGTTCATGGATTTGCTTGAGCGGGCCCAGTAATGTCTCCATTGTGAGACTTATTGTTACGGTGTTTGGCATATCGAATACGTCATGGGGAGCTTGCCAGGCTTTGCTGTGTGGGTGAGATACTCTTGGTAGCTTGCCAGGTTCTCAGAGAGGACCAGAGGAATCGAATCCAGGTCGGCCGGGCTGGCCGCGTGCAAGGCAAACACCCTACTGCTGTGCTCTCACTCCAGCCCATTGTGAACTACTTTATAAAATAAAAAATCTAAAAAAAAAATGCCTTTTGCCTCCACAAGGCAAATAGATACTCAGCATTCCACTGAGACCTGGAAGAAATTTGGCTCTCTGAGACCTGGAGTCCTACAAAGGTCATGAAAAGTTTACTTTCTCTTTGATAGACGAAAAAAATCTGTCTTGTTCACTGCTGTCTGCCCATCATTCAGAGCTGAGTTTAATCCACTCAAATACCATATTTGGCACCACATTTAAAAATAAGGTTCTACACATTGTGCAAAGGCACAGAGATCTGATGTCTGAGTTATTGTAAATCCCACAGATTGGGCCCTTCCTACTTAAATATTTGGTCATTGTGTCAAACATTGTTTCTTAGAAGTCAGACTGGATAACAACTGTGACTCATTGTTTAGATAAATGTTTGCACATATTCAGATGCTAATGTGGGCTGCCTCCTTCCTGTTGTCTTTAGTAAAGTCTTTGTGAGAGACTTGAGCATTGTTGAGGACTAATCAGCCTGCAGACTGAGATAAAAGTAAAAATAACTTAAGATAGGTGAGCCTGTTTACACTGGCCACCTGAATGGGTAGAGAATCCCAAATTTATAAGCTTGAAAACAAATACTAATTTTGTATTCGCAACAAAAGCAGCTAATAAGTCATGATTGCCAAGTGGTAACCTTAGAAGGACGGACGGGAAACTGTGGTCCCCAAATGTGTTCCTACACCTTCAGAACAGACTAATGTGCAAAAAAAGGCAAAAGACTGAGTTGTAACAAATAGAACTTTTTATGGATTAGAAGTTTTACTAGAATCTCCTAGTAAAAATCAGAGCCTCCTGCCCCCACGCCTGGCTGTCTTCACCTGGGCCCCTTGGAGGGGGGTGGGTTGAGTTTTTCTCCCCACCCCAAGCAGAGTGATGACAGCTGAAGACCTCCGGAACCCAGCTAAAGCCATGCTCAAGGTCACTCTCCACATGCTCCATTGAACCACATGAATGAAGGAACCGGCAGAGGAACCCAGGGGTGCGCAACCCAGGGCTGAGATCTCCAAGCCTGCTCTGAGGGGGACTGGGCTTCTTTCACCCAGATCCTCCATTTTCCAGTAACTAGGTAGTCCCATCCACAAATTGCCCCCCAGCACCATGAAATACCATCGACGGCCAAGATCCAGAGACTATAAACAAAGCTCCCAGAAGCACATGGCCGCATTTGTGGCCACGTGACCTCTAATAGTCTAGTTCTCCCTCTTGAAGAACCCAGCAAGCTACCGAGAGTATCCTGTCCACATGGCAGAGTCTGGCAACCTCCCTGTCACGTTTTCAATATGCCAAAAACAGTAACAGTAATGAGTCTAATTCCCCTGACCCTGAAAGAGCCTCCAATGTGGCACCATTGGGAAGGATGAGTAAAGAAAGACTGCTAAAATATCAGGGCTAGGATGAATGGAGATGTTAATGGTGCCCGCTCGAGGAAATCTATGAACAACAGGATGACAATGATACAGTGATACGAGACTCTACCCTTATCCAGTGTAAATATATGATGTACAGTAGAACTCTATCACATACTACATAAATATGGAAGACAGATAAAACTTGAAAATAAAGGACTATGACAATGATTCTATTGGGGTATAATCATTCAAAACAGGGTCACGTTCCCAGGGTCTCAAGGTGGGACAGAAGCAGGAATTTGGAAGCACACACTGGTAGTTACAGAAACAAAGGCAGAGGGAAGTTCTCGTGAAGAGAGAGCTGAGAGACTCTTCTTCACGTCTGTGGTCTCCCTTGAACACAGATCTCACTTGCTGTCTGTTTCTTGTCACTGTCACTGTCCTCCCATTGTTCATCGATTTGCTCGAGCGGGGCCAGTAACGTCTCCATTGGAGACTTTGTTGTTACTGTGTTTGGCATATCGAATACATCACGGGCAGCTTGCCAGGCCCTGCCCTGTGGGCGAGATACTCTCAGTAGCTTGCTGGGCTCTCCGAGAGGGGCAGAGGAATCAAAGTCGGGTCGGCCATGTTGGCTGCGTGCAAGGCAAACACCCTACCACTGTGCTATCGCTCTGTTTCTTATCTGGCTTGATAACACTCCGGAGAAGTCTGTGTTTCCTGTGGATCATACACTTTCTTCTTTCCCTTTCCCTTTCCTAACATCTTTCTAAATATGTTTCAATAAAAACTATCTCGCTTCAAGAACAGGAAGAGAAAGAGGGGAAGGGAGAAGATGGGAGGAAAGAAGGAGGGAGGGGAGAGGGAGGGAGGGAGGAGGGGGAAGGAAAGCAAAAAGGAAGAGAAGAGGCTGAGAGAGACATCTCCAGAGGGAACTGGTGGAAGAAGGAGGCAACTATGTAAACGGACAGTCACCAGGCTCAAAACTGTACCCAGAACAAATATTTGGATGCACTTTTTTTTCCAGAATTTCCTTAAACCGAATACATTAGGAAAGTCCATTTCTACTGGAACATTGTTGCTAAGGCAACCACAGTCAGGGCCCACAAAAGATGCTCATTCATTGACAAACACGGTCCCCAGGAAGCCTGTTTGTATGGCCAGGGTGTCAGGTCTGAAAGCTCAGAGAACACGGAACTGCACTGTCAGAGAAGAGTGCGGGACAGGAGAATGCAGAACAATGAACTACCAGTTCATTCCGCTCTGGGCTGGATGTGGGGTGCAAAAAGTGAGTCCCTTCACTGGTTCTGCCTAGCAAGAACTGAAAATTGTGATGGGTCCATGTTCGTTCTCTGCTTATGCTTTTGTTTTCCAAAGAGGGGTGTGTGTGATGAGAATCAGGTCTTGCACCAGCAACCACTAGTCTTGCACAAACCCAGCGGGTAACATGTTAGTGCTGGGTTGGCGATGGATGCAGCGCTCTCTACAGGCCTGGGGTTGCTCTCACCGGAAGAGGCAGAAAAACGTTCTCTGCGAGGGAAATGGGATAAAATGAGGCATTTCTGTATGCCAACAGCGCCAGCTTTACATACTGCTAGTTTCCCCACTAAGTTCCTTTCAGCAATAAAATCCCTTCCTTAGGGTATCTGGTTCACAGTAAGGCCTGCATGCCCCAAACTCCCTGCAAAGGCATGTGGCCAGGTGAGTGACTTTGGACTGACAGACCTGACGTAGCTGTAACCTCAGCATGTTCCAAGAACGCTCAGAAGAGTCCAGCTGGAAATCACTCAGCCCCTCTTTCTCTCTGAAACAGGGACATGATGGCCAGACCTGAAGAAGGCTTCTTGAACCAATGAGGTAAAAGTCTCATGCATGATGGGTTGTTAAATTACAGCTTCCAGGATAAATCCAGGTTTTTTTTTTTGTAAATAAAGTTTTAATGGTGCATATTAATGCCTATTCATGTAAGCATTGCCTTCTACAGCTACAGTCATAGAAACGGTGATAATAAAATAGATCACATGGCCCACACAGCCTAGAATAGTTATTCTAAAGAATATTTATAAAACAGATCACCTGGCCACAAAGCCTAGAATATTTATTCTAAAGAATATTTCTTTTGTAAAATAGTGGAGATATAGTACAGAGGTTAGGACACAGGGCCCATCATCATATACTTTACAAAGACTTTTATTTTTTTTTAATCACTGTGAATTACAGTTATTCACGACTGATTTTCAGGCATGCAATGCCCTGGAGATAGGCATCTTTCTTCTCCCCCCTCCCCTTAGGTCCTGTGATTTATAGTACGGTTTACTGATACAGTATTATGCTTATCACTTTACTTCTTTCTGGCACTTTTCTTCAAATGTATTAGGAAAATTTCTTGCAGCATTGGACATAAGCAAGACATAATGATGGCTTTCACATAATTAAAAGGGCTTAAAAGGGACTTCATGATATTCAGGAAATAGGAATTTTTTGAATCTTAGACATCATTCCCTGTTTGGAATTTTGACGGCAGGGAGCTACATCCAGCAGTGCTCAGGGCACGCCTGGCTCTGAGCTCAGGGTTGACTCCTGGTGTCCTCAGGGGACAAGATGGATGCCAGATTCTAACCTCAGTAGATCGCCTGAAAGGCAAGAGCTCTACTTACTGTACCATGGGTCTGGCCAGATCTTTTGTTGGGGGAACAGTTTTTCCCCAAGGTGCCTGGACACATTGTACATCGGGTCCGAGCAGTTGTGGGGCGAAGGATGATGGGCACGCAGAGAAACACCCTCCGGGAGCAACAGATGGCTGTTTACTTTATTGCCAAATATACACATCTTTTAGAGAGGCTCTCGGCTTACAGGAAGGTCCAATCACACAAAGTTCAGCATTATTGGCCTATTTCCTTTTCTTCTCTGTTTTGCCCTGATCCAATCCCAATCAAGGCTAGATGCTGTGGTTAGGATGACCTGGTAAACATATGTGACAGTTTCTGTGTCTTGGGCGCATGTGACTAAGAGGTTGAGTGAGGTTCAAGTTTGAACACCCAGTGCGTGCTGACACCCTGTTCTTGCCACCTTTGGCCAGATACTCCCTCTTGTGAGACTTCACTTCTAGGCTGCTTTGTAAGGTTAGGTCTTATTTGCTCCAGTGCCCATCACTATACTCCACAATCTGCATTTCCTTTTTATACCTCACAGTTAATATTTCTCTCCCTTGATGCTTTTCAAAGTAGAAAATTGACATTTAATAGTGCTTCAGTAAAAGTGCCTAAAGAAATAAGCAATACATTGACTTGATGTTTACCACTTGTTTGACATAGTTTCAGAGCTTAACTTTCCCAACAGTTAAAATGTATAATTACATTTATTTTTTAAAAATCTGAATAAAGCTTCTGAAATTCTTGATGTTAAAAGAAACCTTCTTTCATCAAATCTCTTTGACAGATAATATTGTGAATGTCATATTCTAGAAAAAAAAGGTTGTGTGGCAATGAGTGAAAATAGCTTTTGTTAAGTGAAAAATACTATTAGCAACTTTCAGCATGAAAATACCTTAAAGAACAAGGGTTAGGTCAAAACATTTTGATCCAGTAGTACTTTTGAAAATTACCTTGACAAATCATCTCCTTCCCATTCATTTTTCTAGTTTTTGGCATGTTAAATAAACATGTAAGATTCTTTTTTATTTACTATTGGAAATACATTGACAAAGCTCTCTAAATAAACACTTTTATTCATATTTTTAAAATAGCTCAATTTCTTATGGGAATGTTAAGTAGTTTCCACTTCCAGTACTATAGAAGTGCTTGTTTTCTTTGATTTTCTTCTTTCATGTACTGAAGAAAATTTGAACAAGGAACAAATGAGAAAATTCAAATTATCATTAATCTTTCCATGTAAGAATGAGTTCCTTCTAGAGTTATAGAGATAGAGGGATGAATGAACAAACAGGTAAGTAAGCAGAAAGAGAGTGAAGAAAGGAAAACGATAGGTGAAGGAAAGGAAGAAAGCGAGGGAAGGCTGGTGGGAAAGGAGAGGCATTTAGATCTCATGGAGTTTCAAGAGTGATGGGGACATGATCTCAAACATGAGGGTCCTCAGTCACATCTAGACAAGCTGTTCTACAAACATTTGGTGAAAGGATAACAATATTATTGGAGCTCAGAAGAAAAAAAAACTAAACCCAGCCAAGATTCTCTGTAATTTTATGAGTGGAGCAGACGTTGACTAGTTGTCAAAGGGTTAAAAATATCCCAGGGAGAGAAAATGGGACGTGCCAAGTCCCTGTGGCAGGAGAGACTAACTATCCAGATGCAGGGAAGCTGAATGGTCAGCTTGAGACATAAAACTACAGAAACAAAACAAACAAACAAAATACCAGACATGGCAGCAACTTTGAAGAAAGCTAGATTTTAGATGTATTCCTATCCCAAGAACACAGGTAGTCATGGATTGATTTTGTTGTGGACAGGACGGGCGAACAGGCATGGTCACAGTGGAACCGAAGAGTCAATGGGCACTAGAATAGATTGAAGGGCACTAGAATGACTGCAGTCATAAACATGAAAGCTCGGGAACTTTTGAAAAATCTGAAAGGAGGACCTACAGTGACTAGGACAATAATAATGACAGTGAAACAGGATAAAGAAATGAAAATTAATTATAAATCAAATTTTAATCAAATAATTAATGGATGATTAATAGTCATACATATAAATACTTAAGCCTAGGCAATCACCTGAATTTACCAGGTAGATTTGATTATTTTAAAACTGATTATGTCATTCATTAATATCAAATATATATAGAGTAGTAGCTCATTCACTAACTCAGAAAACATTGGAAAGTCATGTTTCAAGAAATATGACTTATAGTGTATGGAAAAAAATTATTCATGTTTTAGGAAGACCATGACAACAGTATTTCCTTATATTACTTATCTAACATCCTCTCTTGTCGGGGCTCTATAATTCTTCGTTATAATGGCTGCAACATTTTCTCACTATCCTATTATAACTATGTTTCTAATTGTTGACAACTATTTATGAGACTTGGATTGATATTTTTGTATAAAATTACTTGATTGTGTTATCATAAATTGCATTGATGACTTTTATAAATACTCCATTTAAAAATAAATCAGTATGCAGAAAGGAAAGGAAGAAGAAAGAAAGAAAGAAAGAAAGAAAGAAAGAAAGAAAGAAGGAAGGAAGAAAAGAATGAGGGCAAGAAAAGTAAGGAATGAAAGAGAGAAAGAAAGAAAGAAAGAAAGAAAGAAAGAAAGAAAGGAAGGAAGGAAGGGAGGGAGAAAAAGAAAGGGAGAAAGAGAAAGAAAAAAATAAAGAAAGAGAAAGAAAAGGAAAAAGAAAAAGAGAAAGAGAGAAAGAGAGAAAGGGATTAGACAATACCTTATACAAGCAACTGTGAACCAGGATGAATAGAACTGGAAACTGTGGAGTCTGGAGGAATTGTGAGGGGCAGAGATCATAGTATCACAAAGTGGGAATCTTGAAACTGCAACTGTAAAATGACTCCAATGGCATTACAGACTATGATATCCCAATAAAATGAATCAACAGAAAAGTATATGAATAAGCATAGACTAAAAATAACCCAAAATGAAATTAAAATTTAATATTTAGAAATGGCAATAAATATCACATATTGTCAAAAGTAGAAAGGAACATAATGCTAATACTTCTTGGTTCAACTCAGTAGAATATGAAAGATATGTTCCTCCTATCTCCAGAAAATCCAACCCCTGTAATTGTCGGAACTGTCATATCCCCAAAATTAATCTGCACAACAGTTTTCACTAACTGCACAATAGTCTTGTCAATACCCTTTACATAAATACACATTTACATAACTTTTTGGTCATGACCATTTAGAAATAATAATATTGGTTTAATTATTGTCACTATGCTGAACCCTACAGGCCATCAAATGTACTCTAAAGTTAGAGGATAAGGGGGCTGGAGCAATAGCACAGTGGGTAGGGCGTTTGCCTCGCATGCGGCCAACCCAGGTTCGATTCCCACCATCCCATATGGTCCCCTGAGCACCACCAGGGGTGATTCCTGAGTGCAGAGTCAGAAGTAACGCCTGTGTATCGCTGGGTGTGACCCAAAAAAGCAAAACAATAAAAAAATAAAAATAAAAAAATAAATAAAGTTAGAGGATAAGGTACATTCCATATCTCCATCTCACACCAGGTTAGATACAGTTCTTAGTAACTTTATGACCCACAGTAAGATGTTTAATTTTTTGGACCCTCAATTTTCTTATTTATAAAAAAGTCTAAATGCCCAACTGTGAAATCCATAACTATGGAATAAAGTAGCATGCGAGAAAATGAATCAGAGAGAAAAATATAATTTACCACTTACTGAATTTTGTTGACCAGATCATGTGCAACCTGAGAAAATTTCTGCTACCTTCTCAAAACTTGACATCTTTAGGAGCATATCTTAAACTTTAGTAAATAAAACAATAAAAAATATGATAAAAGTATTTCATTGAAATCCACTGCCGAGATTCTGCGTTACAAAATCCTGGGGGAATGGAGGTGGAGTGATAACATAGCAGGCACGGTGTTTGCTTTACATGCTGCTGGACCAGATTTGAACCCCCAGCATCCTATATGCTTCCCTGAGCACTCCCAGGAGTAATTCCTGAGTAGAGAGTTGAAGTAACTCCTGAGCACCACCGGTATGATCCAAAAAGTCCCAACCATCCAAAGAAAAAGATTCTGATCTCTTAGTGTGAGGGATGGGAGACTAATATAAGCCCTGGATTATTATTCAATACAATGAAAAAAATCATCAAAAGGATATTAGTCAAATGTTTTAAAATTTACTCCATGAAGTCAGAACAGATTTTTAAGAACCTGTTTCTATTTTCCTTTCCAGATTTTTTTTTAGATGAGTGACTGACCTATAAAATTTCCTGTCTTGGACATGTTTGCAAGGTGGAAGGCAAGGAAATTAGAATGTATGGTGTTATTCTATACTTTTAGTTAAAAGTTGAGGGAAGTGTGGATAATAGCCAAAACGGTGAAATGACACAGGGCTGAGGAGTTTGATGGACTCATATGGTTGGGAGAGCTACCCCGGGCTCCCTGACTCGAAAGATTTCGAACAAACATTCCTCTTTTCTATTTCAGAGAGCTGTCTGACTTCAGGGCCAGCTGGTCTCAGAAGAGAAGAATAAGCAGTGTATTTTTAACTGTCAGGGAATGTGTGCTCTCCCCTTACCAGTAGGAATGTGACAGATTCAACAACGGGTGTTGAATTTTTACCCCTGTCCAAAGGAATAGTTCTTGGTATCTGGAATAAAGCATTTTAAAAAATGGAAGGGCAAAGTCTTTCATAATACATTTAATTGAACTTTCCTGCATAGACATTGTATTTTTCTGATTTTTGACGTTGTAGAATATCTCTGCCACCTTCATGATTTTTAGGTTATTTAATTCAGGTTTTATCTCTCACAATACTCTCCCGACCAAAATCAACTGTGTTTTGAAACTTCACTTTGTTATAAGTCGATTTTCTAAGATTCCTTATTTTTTCAGCTCTATCTTGTCAAACCAGCACCCATATAATGTTATAAGAATATTTATTCCTTAACTTTAAAGATCATTCCTAAGTAAAGACCAATCTTTGTTCCTTTCGTTATTTTTCTTTTGCATTGCTAGCTTTCTGATGAAAATCACTAGAATTAGATCATGATTAAATATTTCAATATCTTCTCTTAATTCTCACCTCCACTGGAAAAGCAGAATTTTCAGTATGGAAATCCAATAAATATCTCTTCCTCTGCATTTTGATCCTAAATTCATTGTCCAAATTAGTGTTTTACCAAAGTCTGGAGAGAGAACTACAGCTGTTGATATATCTAGGAAAGAAGTTCCTTTAGACCCTCAAAATATTAAACTTAGACAGAATGGGAAAGAATATTCACCAAATACACATCCGACAAGGGGTTGATATCAAGGATATACAAGGTACTGGTTAAACTACACAAGAAGAAATCACCCAACCCTATCAAAAAATGGGGCGAGGAAATGAACAGAAACTTTCGCAAAGAAGAAATCCAAATGGCAAAAAGGCACATGAGAAAATGCTGTACATCACTAATCATCAGAGAGATGCAGATCAAAACAACAATGAGATATCATTTCACACCACAGAGACTGGCCCACATCCACAAGAACAAAAGCAACAGGTGCTGGCGTGGATGTGGCGAGAAAGGGACCCTCCTTCACTGCTGGTGGGAATGCAGGCTGGTCCAACCCTTTTGGAAAACAGCATGGACGATTCTCAAAAAACTAGAATTTGATCTCCCATTTGACCCAGCTATAGCACTCCTGGGAATATATCCCAGAGAGGCAAAAAGGTATAGTCGAAGTGACATCTGCAATTGTTTGTTCATTGCAGCACTCTTTACAATAGCCAGAATCTGGAAAAAAACCTGAGTGCCCCGAGAACAGATGACTGGTTAAAGAAACTTTGGTACATTTACACAATGGAGTACTATGTAGCTGTTAGAAAAGATGAAGTTATGAAATTTACATACAAGTGGTACTACATGGAAAGTATCATGTTAAGCGAAATGAGTCAGAAAGAGCGGGATAGACACAGAAAGATTGCATTCATCTGGGGAACATAAAGCAACAAAACGGGAGACTAACACCCAGGAAGGGCTCAGATTAGTACCAGGAATTTAGCTCCATGACTTGAAGGCCAGCCATATGTGCTAGGTGAGAAGGAAGCTCAGATAGAGAAGAGAGCACCAAATAAAGGGTGTTGTGAAGACCCTCCCAGGGTGGGAGAGACATGCTAAAAGTGGTCTATAGACCAAACATGATTGCCACTCAATGCCTCTCTGGCAAAACACAGTACCCAAAAGAAGAGAGAGAGAACAAGGGGGAATGCCCTGCCACAGCGGCAGGGTGGGACGGGGGTGGGGGTGGGTGGGAGGGATGCTAGGACCCGTGGTGGGGGAGGATGGGCACTGGTGGAGGGATGGGTACTTGATCATTGTATAACTGAAACCCAAGCACAAAAATTTATAAGTCTATAAGTGTACTTCATGGTATTTCACTAATATAAAAATGATAAAAAATATTAAACTTAGAAGTGTCATATGATTCAGACATACAGTCTTAAGTATCTACTGAAGAGACTGAAAAGTATGTGAACAGAAAAAGCTGCATACAGACCTGCTCAAAGGAGCATTATTCATAATAGCAGAGACATGAAACAATGCAAAGTTCCATCACCTGGTGAGTCAAAAAATTGCAGAATATTGATACAATGGAATATAATTTCAAAGCAATATGAATAAAGTACTACAGGTTGCAATTGAAGGGACCTTGAAAAAACTCACACTAAGTGGAAGAAGTTAGTCCTGAAAGACAGCCTGCTAGCAGAATCCCTTTATATAAAATGTCTAGAAGTGAGAAATCTATAGATAGAAAGTAGGTTAGTGGTTGCCTGGGGATGAGAGCGAGGCAGGAGAGAGCAGGACGCTTCCTAATGAGCTTCCTGTGTCAATTTGGGGTCATAAAAATGACCAGAAATGAGACTAGGACGGTTGTACAACTGCACGAATATACTAAAACACAGTGTGTGGTATCATTGAAACGGTATATTTAATGCCATGAAAATGCCCCCAATACAGTAGAAGAAGCAAAGAGACAAATCAACTGGATGCTAGTTTATGCTGATGGAAACTTCTGGATCCTATGTCAGACCAAATGAATCAATGCCCTCATCCCCCCTCCACCCTCCATGCCCCCAACCCCGACCCCAGATACAACCCAACAGGGTTTCAATTTGTTTTAAAATACC
Organism: Sorex fumeus; assembly: GCF_029834395.1. Taxonomy (NCBI): domain Eukaryota; kingdom Metazoa; phylum Chordata; class Mammalia; order Eulipotyphla; family Soricidae; genus Sorex; species Sorex fumeus. Next base: position 329,468 of record NW_026606200.1, on the reverse strand, counting down.
CAGATGCTTCTTCTGCATAAAGTTGAAAGGTTTGTATACCTAAATAGTTGATTTTAGAAAATGTACAAAGGTTCTCCCTGCCAGCCTTTGCCCAGGGCTTCCCCTGCAGGACTGTGCCTTCCTGGTAGGTTCTCAGCCCCTCCCCAGTGGGTCTTCTCCCTACCCAACCTCTCTGCGCTCACCCTGAAGCCCAGCTGAAATCTCTTCTCCTCTGATCTTTCTCAAACATCTTTTATTCCTGCAGGTAGCATTAACTACACATTCCCTAGGTGTCAATTTCTCGGAATGTGTATTTCCTGACATTCAGTAAATCCTTTCTCTGAAATATTAAACCTAAAACCATGTATCCAGACTGCACCCTGGAGTTGCCTCCTTTGGTCCTTTCAGCCTAAACATAACCGGGGAAATTCTGAAGGTCGCCGAGGATTCTGGGTTATTGCTGATGTACTGAAGACTCGAGCATTTCCTAATAGAAACAGTGTGGTGTTCATGACTACATAAGTATCCCCTCATTTAATTTTTGTATTTGCACCCTATTTGATCCAATCAAGTGTGTGCAGACAGCAGGTTCTCTTTACCTAGCCCCAGGTCTCTATGAAACAAGAGTCCTTGAATTTGGGGTGATTAGTGACTTGATGGGCTGGAGTGATAGCACAGCAGGTAGGGCGTTTGCCAACCTGGGTTTAATTCCTTCGTCCCTCTTGGAGAGCTTGGCAAGTTACCGGGAGTATCCTGCCCGCATGGCAGAGCTTGGCAAGCTCCCCATGGTGTATTCAATATGCCAAAAACAGTAACAACAAGTCTCATAATGGAGACATTACTGGTGCCCACTCGAGCAAATCATTGAACAACAGGAGGACAGTGCTGCAGTGCCACAGGGACTTGAGATTCCAGAAAAATCGAGGGGTGGCACTTCTGGCACTCTCTAAGCATTAATACATGGAATGGAGATGAGAGGATGCCAATAGCAGAAAAGCATATGGGAGGTATGCTGGGAAAGTTATTATACAATAAATTTTAGGGTTGGATTCTGAAATCAGCCCACTTAAATATTGCTAGTCTTTGGCTATAAACTCCAACATCGGAACTTAGTCCTATACTAAGTTCTTTGAAGGCTGGAGAGGTTTTTTCCTCTTTGACTTTCCCATAAATGTGTGTGTGTGTGTGTGTGTGTGTTTGTATGCACAGCAGAGCCTGGCAATCTAGCCATGGAATATTCAATATGCCAAAAACAGTAACAATGATGGGTCTCATTCTCCTGACCCTGAAAGAGCCTCCAATATGGCACCATTGTGAAGGACAAGTAAGGAGAGGCTGCTAAAGTCTCAGGGCTGGGACAAATGGAAACATTTCTGGTGCCCACTCAAGCAAATCGATGAACAACAGGATGCCAGTGACAGTGATACAGTAAGATATATACATATATTAATATATATATGAGTTTCCAGTGTCAATTTGGGGACATAAAAATATATATGTATATGTATATATAAATGCCCAAGCTACCGAGAGTATTCGATATGCCAGACACAGTAACAACAAAGTCTCCAATGGAGATGTTACTGGGCCCGCTCGAGCAAATCGACGATCAACGGGAGGGCCATTCTTCCACCGTTCACCTTGACAACATACTCTTCATGCCTAAAAAGAGCTATAGTTTCACCATCATATGTTGATCCATTTTAGGTTCTTAGAAAAAGGAATGGCATAGCAATTTGTTCTTACTACAAAATTTCTTCAGAAAGGGGATACTACTGCTTAATTGTTAGGGGCATCATTGGTTGCTAAAATGAACTATCAAGAACCCCAAAAAATGAGAAACTGAAGAATAAAAGGTGGTAACTTAGCAATGTTTGACTGTGTTGTGAAGAACTCCGACTGGTACAAACTTATTTTAAAGTTGATTCTTTAAAATCTCAGCAATGAAGTAATTTCCATGCAGCCAGGAAGAACTCACTTCCTTGGTCAAAAGGAGAAGTTTATGTATAAAAAGATTAAACAAGCCGATAGACCGGTGCAACAACCACAGATTAGTACGGCTGTAGATATTGAATCCAACTGTAGTTTGGGGGAGATGATATGTAAAATTTCAGCAATGAAAGAATTATTACCACTGGGGGGTCGAAGAGACAGGACAGTGGTACGGCACTTGCCCGGCAAGCTGAAAGCCAGGCTTCATTCCCTGACACCCCATCTGATCCTCTGAGCACTACTAGACTTGACTTATGAGTACAGAGCCAGAATTCAGTGCTGAGCACAATTAGATGTGACCCCCAAACCAAAATAAACAAATCAATCAAATATAAAAGTGTCACCATCAAAACGTTTCCCTGCCATTTTTCTGACCATAGAGAATATAAACAGAAATACCAGCTTCAGTAGAGAAACAACCAAATCACTTGTTTCTGGTTTGTGACAAAGCATGACAGCTTCCTGGAGCCATCCTGGTTTTCCCTCCTTGGAATCATTACCCAAAACCTGCAGTGTCCAGCAAGTGGGGTGACTGTCACTATGCTCCCTCAGACCATCGCCTGTAAAAAGTGCCAACCTGACAAAGGTCCCAGAGTTCACCTAGAGTGAGTGCTATCTGACACTGGGTCTAACCTGCAGTTTTTCAGGGGCTGGCTCAGAGTCCCCTGCCCTTGGCTCGCTTCCCTCCCTGACCTCCTACCTTGTCTCCATCCTTCCCCCTCACCTCAGGTACAACCCACTGCATCTCTCCACCCTGCTTCCCGTCACAGAATTCCGCCCTCTAAGTCTCTTGAACATTGAATTCATTTTTGCTTTTCCTAGGATACTTTGATTCTTTTATTTTTAATTATCACTATGTTTTATGAAGGCAATGTGATTTAAAACATCAATCACAGTAGAGTTTCAGACTTGTAATGTACCAACACCAACCACACCACCAGTGTCAACTTCCCTCCACCAATGTCCCCTGTAATTTCTCCAATTCTCCCAGACTGCCACTTTGAGTGCTGTAGACTCTATGGTTTGAATATACACATACCACACCTCTAAAACCCCAGTGCGCCCAAGACAACGGACCTTGCCCTATATGTTCCCCATACACCTCTTCTTATGCTCCCTGATTTCTATCCTTCCTGTTTTTTTCTCATTTTTATAATCTAGGGTCAGGTATAATTTAGGTCTCTCCCTTTGATAGTTTGCATTCCCTTGTCCTATTATTCTATATACCACAGATAAAAATCATTGTTTTTTGTGTTTTTTTTCCTTACTTACATGATATCATTTTTTCATAACCAATATATGTTACTCTTAAGAAGTGGAGATTAAACTAGGACTAGACATTAGGATGTGTCTTACTACCCAACTTGAAACTATACTATAACACCATAGTAATCAAAACAGCATGGTAATGAAATAAGTCATTTTCCTGACTTACTTTCACTTAGCATGATATCCTCCAATTCAACCTAGTTGCAGCAAACCACATGATTTCATCCTTCATTGCAGTTACATAGTATTCCCTGTTCATACCTACCACACCTTTGATATTCACTCAGTTGTCACTGGGCCCCTATATTGATCCCATATCTTAACTATTATACTAAATGCTTCAGTGAACAACAGTGTGCATATATCCTTCGAATGAGTGTTTTTTGTGCCCCCAGGTTGACATAAGGAAGTGGAATTCCTGGGCTATATGCAGGTCAATTATCATGTTCCTGCAATATTATCACACTGTTTTCCAGAGACATTGAACAAATCAACATCCCTACTAGTAGGGATTGAAAAGTCCTTTTCGCCACATCACTATTGACATTGATTGTTCCCAGAGTTTTGTTTTTGTTTTTTGATATGTGCTTTTCTCACTGATGCGAGGAGATATCTCATTGCTGTCTTGATTTGGATTTCCAAAAGAAGTGATGATGAGAGTTTTTCAAGTGCGTGTTGCCCATTTATTTCTCTTTTTCAGAGACGTGTTTGTTTATTATACATTCCCATTTTTATAGGGCTCGTCGATATGTTTCTGTTGATCTTTACGAGTAATTTATATATATTTATATATTATATATTTTGAATATTAACCCTTTATCTGATATTTGAGGATTTTATGGGTCTTGGTTTCACCTCAAAGTCTTTGATTCACTTTGTACTTACTTTTGTGTACAGTGTGAGGTATAGCTCCAACTTCAGATTTCTACATGTGGATCTTTAATTTTCCTAACACCATTTATTGAAGATATGATTTATATTCCATTTAGTATACCCAGCTCCTTTGTTGAAAATTAGCTGACCATAGAACTGGGGATTTGTCTTTGGGTACTCAATTCTAACCCCTGGGTAAGAGTCTATTCTTATTTCATTACCTTGCTGTTTTGATTACTATGGTGTTATAGTATAGTTTCAAGTTGGTTAGTAAGACACATCCTAATGTCTAGTCTAAGCTTAATCTCCACTTCTTAAGAGTAACATATATTGGTTATGAAAAAAATAATATAAAATTCATGATTTTCTTTTTTGATACTGTACTATAACACTTAGGGCCGGAGCAATAGTACAGCAAGTGAGGTGCTTGCTTCACATACTGCCAATCTTAATTTAATCCTCAGTGCTTCATATGGACCCTAAGCCCTCCAGGAGAGATTCCCGAGTGCAGAGCCAGGAGTAAGCCCATAACACCACCATTTGTGACCCTCAAACAAACAAACAAAACCCCAAATTATTCTAAACCAAGTCAACTTGGGTTTGCTGGAAATATTTAAATTTACCCAGAGATAATTTGATACATAGCACAGAGTTACATAAATATACAACTTATTAAATTTCAAAATTTGGCTCTTTTCCAATTTAAAATAAGTTTACATATAATATATATTTTCTTAAAGACTACCATGAAAACATATTTACTTTACATATTTTCAGTTATTCATGTTCTTTTCACAATCAGAACACAATCTCATAGTCCTGTGAGTTTAAAATAGCACACTTAGTAATAAGAAGAAATAGAAGGTGCCAGCGATAATTAGCTTCAGAGTTAAGACAATTCTTGCAAGTGAGAATTTTTGTAATTTCATTTCTTTCCTTTGAAGATCCACTTACAATTTAGTGTTGAATTTGAATACTCTGATGCAAGCCAGTTATAAGAACCGTAAAAAGGCAAATACAGTAAAATAGCACATAATTCCAAAGATAATAAGCCCAAATCATATCTCTAATCAAATTTTATATCTAGGAGATATAAAAAGCTTTTTGAAAATGTGGTCTATATAATGGATATTTTTCTATCTCCAACAGAGCAACCATTTCCGATGAGGTTAATGAATTCAATTTCAATGTACATTTCCCGCCTTCTGCTTTATCCTTTTCTTTTACACATATAATTGAAAACATACAAAAATGACCAAAAGTTCTTTGGAACTGGAATGGAAAATACATCTTTGTATGCCCTATTACTGGCCACCTCCCACCAATAAAAAAGAGATTTTTTTCTTTCCTGTCAATGTTATCAGAAAGAGAAGAAATAGCTTAAAATGAAATTTAAACATGGGAAAATATTTACATAGAATTGCAAATATTGATGCAAATACTTGTGTGAGTAATTTTTTTACTATCAAAACCATTTTAAGATATCAATAACTGTAAAGAAGCTTCTAGGTTATCTCACTACTTTTAGGAATGACAAAATAACCTGAAGAGGGAGGAAAATCATATATGATAAAGATCCAAATAAAATAGTAAAAATGACAAGTAAAAGTATGAACTGGCAGGCTTGAAAGCAATGAAAAGAAAATAATTGCTTTACAATTGTGAACCAATCCTAGTCAAGTAAACTAGCTACTCAAAGGAATCTATGATGTCCTAAGTTGTGATTTCCTCATTTCTCATTTTAAAATTTAAAAGAAATAGGTTAGGTAATAGGTTAGGTAATAGTCTCCTGCCCCCGTGCCTGGCTGTCCTCACCGGGGCCCCTTGGGGGGAGCGGGTTGAGCTTTCCTCCCCACCCAACCAGGGCTCCAGCAGCCGAAGACCTCCAGGACCAGCCACCGCCATGCTGAGACCACTCTCCGCACACCTGAAGGTACCGGCAGAGGAACAAAGGCAAGCAGGTCCCAGGGCTGAGATCTCCAAGACTACTCGGATCGGGGCTGAGCATCCTTCACCCAGATCCTCTGAATTCCAGTAGGCGGGGGTCACACCCACCATCTGGCCCCCTGGTGCCATGTAATCCCATCAACGACCAAGACTCAGCGACTATAAAAATCAGCTCAGAGACTATAAAAACCAGACATCTTATTATGACATCTTATTATCTCATTCCTACTTTGAAAAACCTGGCAGGCTACCAAATGTAACCTGCCCACATGGCAGAGTCTGGCAAACTCCCCATGGCATACCCAATATGCCAAATACCAGTAACAATGATGGATCTCATTCTCCTAAAGAGCCTTGAATATAGCACTTTCTTAAAAATCTCAGGGCTAGGATGAAGGAGACATTACTGGGACCTGCTCGAGGCAATTGACGAATAACAGGTTAGGTAACTTTCATGATTTTAAGAATGGTGTAAAACTTTGCCTATTCGGGACATTGATCATTTCCTAAATTGTGGCCTTAGATAGGGAAGATGAGGAATACCATAATTTGGAGACGAATGTTACAGTATCACCATCTTTGCTAAATCCCAATTCACAATGCAGGGCCACCAGAGAGCTAGTGTAGAGATTAAGGAGATTGCCTTTGCACATGACCAAACCAGTTTGATTCCTGGAACCACATTTGGTCCCCTGAGAACCACCAGGTGTAGACTCTGAGCACCTGTCATTTTGTGGCTCAAAACCAATGTAATTGAACTTGACACTTCCCACTGATAACTAAGTTGGAATGTCAAAGAGAGACCTATTAGAAAAGATAGACACTTAAGTATTTAAGTATCAAGAAATGATTTTAGTGGCATGTAAATTTATAGCAGAATTTTAATTTTTATTCCTTAGAAGAATAATTTATCTTCTAATTATTTTTTTAATGAATCATTGTGAGATGGTTACAGACTTATAAACTTCCGTGATTACATTTCAGTCATACAATAATCAAGCACCCATCCCTCCATCAATGCCCTTTCTCCACCACGAATGATACCAGTATCCCACCTGCCACCACCACCCTTTCCTACTCCCTGCATCTGTGGAAGACACATTCACTCTTACTGTCTCTCTCCCTTTGGGTGTTATGGTTTGCAATATAGGTACCCGTGACGTATTGAAGATGCCAAACAGTAACAAGTCTCACAATGGAGAGGTTACTGGGCCCGCTCGAGCAAATCGATGAATAACGGGAGGACCGTGACCGTGGCTCTAATGTCTCACATACCTGAAGTCATGTCAACCCATTTTCCTCAAACTCTCCCTGTCCTTACACACTCCTTTCTCTTCATGCATAATTCTTTCTCTAGAGAATCAGGGATGCACTTTCCATTTCTGTTCTTAAAGTGATACCCCACCTCACCAAACTTTGTTCAAAGCACATCTTGACCAAGGTTTCCTCTGAACACTTCTTCTACAGGATAACGTTCTTCAACACATTGTTCCTCTCGGAGTGTCCTATTGCTTTCTCTTATTTGTTTTCTCGCAAATATACCAAATTCACCCATTGTTTGCTAGTTAAATGGAAATGCAGACTTTCAAGAGTATTTCTTTTCTGATTTATTCACTGCTGTAGCCCAGGTCTCATTCATATAGGGCTACAGCAGTGAATAAATCATAAAAGAAATTCTCTTGAAAGTCTGCATTTCCATTTAACTAGCAAACAATGGGTGAATTTGGTATATTTGCGAGAAAACAAATGAGAGAAAGCAATAGGAATAGAGCTGCGCAGGAGGAAGAGAGCGGCTTGGAATGCCTTCAAGAACGTCGAAGAAATAGCAAAGAGGACGAAGAACCTCCGGCTCCGGGCACATCTCTTTGATTCCACTGTTCTTCCTGCATTAACTTATGCCTCAGAGACCTGGGCCCTACGCAAACAAGATGAGAACGCTATTCAGGTCTCCCAAAGAAGAATAGAAAGAGCTATGCTTGGAATATCACGTTTCACTCAAATGAGAGAAAGAATCCGGAGTTCTGACATCCGTCGACGATCAAGAATCAGGGACGCTGTCTCATTTGCCAAGGTGTCGAAATCAGATGGGCTGGTCACGTAATGAGATTTAAAGACGACCGTTGGACTAGAGCTGTTACTGATTGGATTCCACGGGATGTCAAAAGACCGCGTGGCCGCCCACCTACCAGATGGTCAGACTTCTTCGTCAAGATCATGAACAATCCGTTTGAGGCCCTTCATGTTCCCGGAGCGAAGAGATGCCATTGGGCTACACTAGTACGCGACAGGGACAAATGGAGACGTTACTGGCGCCCGCTCGAGCAAATCGACGACTAACGGGAAGTTAAGTGATTAAGTGAAGTGATTAAGTAGCCCTATAAAAGAATAATGCCAACTTTCAGAAAACATATACTGTACAATATTTGAATCCTACCTTTACTCTTCTCTACCTGTTTATGTCTACTAGTCTATGTCTTTTATATGAAACACTAATTATTTTTTTAATTAAGATCTGAGAACTTATATGATCATGATCCTGAAGCACCGGTAGCTTTTTGGCCAGTTATGTTTTGTTAGTATCAACTAATAAGAATGGTGTGTATGTCAATGGAGTACTATGTAGCTGCTAGAAAAGATGAAGTCATGAAATTTACATACAAGTGGTACTACACGGAAAGTATCATGTTAAGCAAAATGAGTCAGAAAGAATGGGATAGACACAGAGAGATTGCATTCATCTGGGGAACATAAAGTAACAAAATCAGAGACTAACACCCAGGAGTGGCCGAGATTAGTACCAGGAATTTTGCTCCATGATTTGGAGGCCAGTCACATGTGTTAGGGGAAAAGGAAGCTCAGATAGAGAAGGGAGCACCAAATAAAGGGTATTGGGAGGATTCTCCCAGGATGGGAGATGCATGCTGAAAGTAGACTATAGACCGAACATGATTGCCACTCAATGCCTCTTTTGCAAACCACAGCACCCAAAAGGAGAGAGAGAACAAAAGGGAACACCCTGCCACAGAGGCAGGGTGGGACGGAGGGGATGGAGGGGTGGAAGGGATACTGGGATCATTGGGGGTGGAGAATGGGCACTGGTGGAGGGATGGGTACTTGATCATTGTATAACTGAAACCCAAGCACAAAAATTTGTAAGTCTATAACTGTACCTCATGGTATATCGCTAATAATAATAAAAAAGAATGGTGTGTATGTGTGGGATAGTGGGAGGGAAGGGAAGATGGTAGGAATTGACAGTGGAGGTGGTGACAGAAATAATATCCCTTATAGCTATGTAGGTGAACTACAAACCATATCTAAGAGACTGTTGATTTTCTTCTGTGAGTAAATACTTTAGTCAGTAAATAAATATATAACCAGAATGTATTATGTGTCAGACAGTCTTACGATAACATCAGAAAACAAAACAACCAATATCCTTGCTTCAACTGTGCTAACGGGTAGTGTTGATCAAATTTATTCCTGGGGCTTGTTCTTTTAAGCCTTTCTTCTGCCCAAAAGAGGTATTTTTCTCTTCTTTTTTTTCTACTTGGATAAACCTGTGTTCTCTGCTGGACACTGTAGCACTGTAGCTCTGTCCTCCCCATTATTCATCATTTTGCTCGAATGGGCACCAGTAACGTCTCCATGGTGAGACTTGTTACTGTTTTTGGCATATTGAATACATCATGGGGAGCTTGCCAGGCTCTGTTGTGTGGGCGGGATACTTTCAGTAGCTTGCCGGGCTCTTTGAGAGGGATGGAGGAATCAAACCCGGGTCAGCCACGTGCAAGGCAAACACCTTACCTGCAGTGCTAACGCTCCCCATTTTTTTTTTGCTTTTTGGGTCATACCCAGTGATGCACAGAGGATACTCCTAGATCTCCACTCAGGAATTACTCCTGGTCATGCTTGGGGGACCATATGGGATGCTGGGAATCAAACCCAGGTCAGCTGCATACAAGGCAAAGGTCCTACCTGCTGTACTATTGCTCCAGCCCCTTGAACACATTCTTGAACATATTCTTCTCTTTATCTCCTCTTACATATCTCTAATTTATTTTAACAGAAATTTTTTGCTTCACTAATAGGGTAGGTTCATGAGGAAGAGATTGGCACTGACGTGAAGACTAAACAAGGAGATTTGCTCTCATCTGTATGAGAAGACCACATCTTTTGGTGATAGTGTTACCAAAAGATTGAAGATCTAAATAAAATTCAAGTATGAAGGAAAGTTAACTTCCCCCACATTTTTTGAGCTGGAATAGCCATCTTCTGCCAACAGAAATTAGACCTCCATTCTCTGTTTTTGAAGTCGAGAATTATGCAGACAGTCCCTGGTATAACACTAGTTGTAGTATTATAGTTTCAATTATGTAGCTTAAAGATAACAAATAACAAATGGTGGAACTTCCTCTCCATTAAACATGTAAACCCATACGCATAACTTATCTGACATATATGCATCTCTGGATAGCCCCAACTAATATAAGATTGCTTTATGCCTTTTTTTTTTCATTTCAAATATCAGTTCTTTAGACATGGATGGAACCAAATATCACTATTGTGAGATTTAGGGTTTCATATTTCTAGATTTGCTTATTTATTACTTAGAGTGATAATATATTATCATTATTAATGTAACATATTTTTGCTTTGTTTTTGTTTTAATTTTTTGGCTGTCCTCAGTAGTGCTCAGGGATTACTTCTGGCTTTGAGCTCAGAGATCACTCCTTATGGGTCCCGGGAACCATATGGGATGCCAGGATTCAAACCCAGTATTATAGTATTATAGAACCAATCCTACTCAGAAGTCAAAAAATCAAGCTTGCCTTCTGTGTGCTCCCTCTGTAAAAGTTAATGAATCTCTAATGTCACCAGCGTGCCAAAACTTCGGACCCTTGTTCCCAGGCAACTTCTAGTCTATTCCAATCCCTCCCCCCCCCCCCCCCCCACACACACAAGGTTTTCAAGGATTTGATTTTTATGCCATTGGCCTTTCACATTCTTTGTCTCTGTGATTATCAGAAATTTATTCCCTCCCTCCCTACCCAGCCCACCCCTAGCACTGCTGACTTATTTCTTCCTATCCAAGTTGTCCTCTAAGCTATCACATTTCACTCAAATGAGAGAAAGAATCCGGAGTTTTGACCTCCATCGACGATCAAGAATCAGGGATGCTGTCTCGTTTGCCAAGGCATCAAAAATCAGGTGGCCTGGTCACATAGTGAGATTTAGAGATGATCGCTGGACTAGAGCCGTTACCGAATGGATTCCAAGGGATGTCAAAAGGCCACATGGCCGCCCACCTACCAGATGGTCAGATTTCTTCATCAAGAGCATGCATGATTGGTTTGAGGCTCTTCGTGTTCCTAGAACGAACAGAGCCATTGGGCTATACTAGCATGCAACAGGGACAAATGGAGACATTACTGGTGCCCGCTCGAGCAAATTGAAGATTAACGGGAAGTCAAGTGATCAAGTGATCAAGTGATCCAACTTGTAGCAAACAACAAGTTTTCAACTTCTATTATTTAGGTTTGGTTGAATGAAAAGAGATGAGTCCTCACTCTGCACTTCTAAGTGTGGGCATGAAATCCCCTCAAAAATAATTTCATTTAATTCCTTATTATAGTATTATAGAGCCAATCCTACTCAGAAGTAAAAAAAAAAAATCATGCTCGGATTTCACCAGATCTGTGGTATTTTTACCTTTTGTGCAGTCAGAACCCTAATTTGTGCTGTTTGCTTTCATGTTCCTACACTTTAGGAACACAGTGCAAAAAGTCTTTAAATGTTAAGTATCATAAAATCTATTTTTGAGAACAGGAATTATAAACATAAAAGTAGGATGAAACTCCAAGAAATATTGTACTTTATTTAAAGAAAATATAGACAAAATCATAGCTCAGGAGTCCAGGTACAGTCCTTGCATAAGCACAGCCCTGATGTAAATACCAGGCTCCTCATCTCCCCCAAGCCCCCCAAAACCACAAGCACCAGTGATTGTAACCCAGAAGCCCCCCAATTTCTTCCAGGTAGCTCTTAATACTGTTGGTCCCGATCATTAAATCATCTGACTTGTATGTCAGGGAATCATCAGGAAAGATTCACTGGGTACTACTTGGGAGTTTCCCCTCAAAAAAAACAAATTAATAAACCAAATATATTTTTTAAATTTTCCTCCGTCCCTCTCAGAGAGCCTGGCAAGCTATCGAGAGTATCTCACCCGCACAGCAAAGCTTGGCAAGTTACCCGGCACGTACTGGATATGCCAAACACAGTAACAAGTGTCACTATGGAGACGTTACTGGGCCCGCTCTAGCAAATCGATGAACAATGGGAGGACAGTGACAGTGATCTTTCAAATCCCTCCCTGACACTGGTTGTATCTGTATCAAAAAGCCCGTAACAGTATATAACATTCAACAAATAAACTTCGTTATTGTGTTCACCATTCATTTGATTCCCAAGGTTAATAAGGTATCATCCAAAATATCCAGTTAGAAAGGTGGAAATGAAAGTTACCGCAGCTAACATGCCTTTCACTGAAGTAACATCCCAAAGGAATAGTGATCCTTTTTGTTTATTCCCGAGAAAGGCCAAGGCAAAGAACCCTTTCCTGGAGTCCCTTTCAGGGCTTAGCAGGAGTGAGAAAACAATCCCCGGTGTGGAACAACTGTCCAGAAATTGTTAAAGAAACATCGAGACCCCAGCTTGACGCCCTCCAAGAAGCAGAGTGAACAGACTGATGCGCGTCAATGGAGAAACGTGAGCAGGAAAGCCTGCACTTAAGTTTCATTTAACTGAAAAATGGGTTTGTGTTAAGTGAGGAAGAAACACTTTGAAGGGCAAAGTAGTGGGCGAGAGGCTTTAGGGGAGCACAAGGCTTGAAATTTCAAAACTGGCTTGAAAGTGGCTATTGTGTAATCAAGGGAAAAACAAATAAATCAAAATGAAGTGAATGGGGAAAGTGGTTCAGCATGGAGCACTGTCTGCTCAGGACAGGCTCTGATTTGAACATTACGCCATGGAGTGTTCACCAAAAATATTCTTTTCCCTTTCATGGAGAAAGGAAAAAGAGTTAATTATTCAAATCATTCATCCATGAATAGAAGCCACAAAATCCCAAACCCAGTGTCTGGGACTGAAAGAAAGTTCCTGGCTTAGAACAAAGTCTATTTACTTGACTTTTACCAAAATATTGTTGTCTACGGTGCTTTCATCATAGTATTACACCTTAACTTTCCTGAGACTGCTTGAAGATGCATAGGCACATTTGTGTGTGTGTGTGTGTGTGTGTGTGTGTGTGTGTGTGTGAAGTTACAATACAGAGGCAGCTAGCATGTCGCCTGCAAAGCCACCAGCAGCATCTCAGAAATCCTGCAGGCATATTCCGTGGTTCACGCCAGGCTAGGTGCTATTTATTCTGCTTACCAACAGACTGTAGGCCACCTGGGGTTTTCTTTGGTGAAATCAGTGCTCTCTTAATTAGCTTAAAGATGAGGAAGGAATTAGAAAAGGGATATCCACAATGCAGATGAGGCAAGGCAGTTAAGTAAAGCAACTTTTAGAAGCAGACACCCTAGTCGGTGGAAAGAAGCTGCAAGTCTGGGGAAGACCAGAAAGCAGAAAAGAAGACAATGCTGGAATTTGGATCCTACAGTGATCCAGAGCTAGCTAATAGCTTCAACTGTTTTCTCTTGCCAGCTCGGAGTATAGCTGAATTCTAGAATATTTATACAGTGGAAGAGGGCCATAGAGTTCTGAGGAGAGCATTTTGTTCATGGCATAGTAAGTTAGAGCGGGAGAGAGAGTGTGTGTGTGAGAGAGAGATTGAGTTTACATAAGTTTGTATGAACAGTGTTATGACAGTGAACTCATGGAAGGTTTTAATTAAATTAAATTAAAGCAATAAAGGCTTCTGCATCAGACTTTGCTCTGTGACTTCCTTTCACTGCCCCAACAAAACACAAATCTAGGAGAGTAATTCACCTCCAAACCTCAGTTTACAGTAGTCAACGAAGTTTGAAAGACATGTGTCTGTTGGCTAAGTCCTTTATAATTCTGCTACTCCGTCATTCACAGCAGAATTGAAGTTTAATATAGTTCAGTTTCTCAACATTCTGCATCTTAAGCTATAAGTGGGTTCGGAGACTCTGAATCACATGGGTCCCTGTTTTGATTTCGATGTGTACTGAGAATTTGGCCAAAGGCAGTATAACCAACAAAGCACTGTAACCATTTGCCGATTGGGTTTCCTGTGGCACAATAAAGAAGGAAGAGATAACAGACTCCCAACCAAAGTCTTTGAAAACCAGGGGCTATAAAATAATAGCAATTTATGCACTGCAAACCTTTCCCATTTCAGATACTCTTTGCCATAAATTTGCAGTTATAGCTTTTTGCCTACCCAGCTAAGTGGAAAAAGACCAATACTGGTCTTAGGGGCTCAACAAGATCCTTCACAGTCAAGACAGCTCACTGTCATTTGGATGAATAGAGCTTAGAAATAGCTTGACAACTGATGATTGTCATACTATGATAGCAATGAAGCTATTGGCCAAGAGCCATCCATTAAATGTATTTAAGTGGAAAACTTGTCTGGCCTTGTACTGCTTTCTCTTCAACCAGCAAGTTCCAATTTATTCACTCATAAGCTATCGTGTCTGATTTTCATCTGCTCATCAAATATTTATGGAGAACACTTTAAAAACCATGTAGTTTTAACTTACAAAAATAGCATGGAAGATTAAAGGAGCAGAGGTCTAATTTGGGAACTTGTGTCTCTGAGTTTCACTAATCATCATAGCATGACACCAGGAGCAGAAACATATGGTGTAAGAGCTAGAATTTAGATGTTTCTTATGACCTCACTAAGGATCCCAGGACTTCTATTAACTCTTTTAGACAATTGGATTTAAAATTCTACGTTGACTATTCTTTTAGCATTTACAAATTCAATGTAAATATTTATTGATAATCAAGTATCCAGGATTTTTGTTTGCTTGTTTGTTGTTTTGGGACCACATATGGTGGTACTCAAGGATTACTCCTGGCTCTGTGTCCAGGGATCACTCCGGGCTCTATGCTCAGGATTCACTCCTGGTGGGCACTAGCATTTAGAAAACTTTATTGGACCTTAGAGCAAAGAGTAAGGCAGGTTTCTTAAACTTTTCCCATTCTTAATCTCTTTTGCTGAAAAATGCAACATGAGCCAGCATGGCCAGGATCACCTCAGCTTTATTATGTGTTTGAGTTTGAATTAGTTTTCGATAGTTCTTTTAACAAACTTTTAACAAACATTGCAAAATTTTTTGCAATATGCACATCCGATTTGGTGACCTCAAATGGGGGTTACGATTCAGAGTTGGAGAAGCTAGACAATAGAGAACAAGATATATAGGATGTCTGCTTTCAAGTGGGCATATGTAAATATTGTACAGTGAAATGCATATAAATAGCTGTAGGCACAAGCTAATTGACATACAAAGTTAACAGTTATATTTTCAGAAGCAAACCTACGCAAACCTATTGTTTTAAATTTTAAGTAGAAGTCTTTCTAAGGAAATAAGGTACGTTTTATGATTTTATATTACATAGGAGAAATAATTTACTAGAGATTTGTAGATCTAAACAACATACCTGGTACTTTGATAAAAGGGTTTCCAACATTATACTACTAATAAAAGAGAAATGATATCAAATTGGAAAATATACCATTATATATTATAACACACTTGCCAATATATTAGAATGCATTAAGAGAAACTTTCACTTCACTATTTTTTGGTTACTTAAAAATCAAGGTATGTGCGGTTGGATGACTGCTTAATATATAATGTACCCTGTGTAAGGAATTTCTGATAGTGGTTGCCAAATACCCATCTCTTCATCCTTATCTTGAAATGTGGACTTGATTTCATGACTCATTTCAAACTGAATATGACAGAAGTGATAGGATATACTGTAGCTAAGATACAATGACCAATAATTCAGGCTTCCATCTTGTATAATATCTCTTGCTGAATGGCTTCTGTATCCCCTTCCCTTCTCGCCCCTTCTCTGCGCCCCTGCCCTAACCCCTTGCATTCCCAGTAGCCTTATCTCCTATAGAGAAGACCACTTGAAGAAGAAAGGCTCTGAGGGGTCTCAGCTGCACAGACTAATCAATGTTCCTGGACAGCTGCCGGCACCAGCTGTTCATCAATTGTGTATAAGCTTCTGGGAATTGACCCTGTAAGGTCTTCAATGTCTAGATCCTACCCAACTATGTGACTCTCATCCTGAGAAACCCCAAGTCACCAGTCAGCCATTTCTGCATCATAAGCTTACCCATTCCTGAATATCTGATCTAAAGCACTGTGCCCCAAAGTGGGTGATACTACCTCCATCTGGGGAGGGTTCTGGATCAATCCTAGAAGATTCAGCAAGTTCTTGGGTGGAATTGGTGGAATGGGGTTCTCTATTAAAATCTTCTCTTAAAGAAGGTAGATTTTCTGGAAATTAATGAACAATGTTTTTTTCTAAAAAGAGAGTGGGTGGGAGAAATAATTTTGGAAACCCCTTAAAGTAACTGTTAAGCAATGAATGTTGTTTGATGTCCTAAGGTTTGGTCTAATTAGTTTGATAGCAATAGGTGATGAATGCATAATACATAAGGAAGTGCCTCTTGAGTATACTAGTGCAAGAAATAATGAATTCAGCACTCGTTTTATACTTTTAATATTTCGAATTCGATTTAAGAATTTGGTGATATATTAACACCTTTGCCATGAAGACACAAATTTGCTACTAATCTTTTACTCAAGAGATCACAGAGTTCTTTCCTAAGATCTACTGAATTCATTAAATCAAATGCAAATACTTCATTATCAATCGACAGTGACATTGTATTACTAGAAATATATTAGTTAAGTTTTTAAAAATGATAACCTTACCTCCGAAAAAGTACTTTTCTCCAGTTTTAACTTGAAGAGGACTGTTTGTCCGAACTGCTGAAGCTTCATCCCCATCAATGGTGAGGATAGCGAAATTCTCCTTCGCTAGAAATCGAACCTCGTGCCACTGTCCATCATTCAACCCAGAACCTGGTAAGTACAAAATAGAGGTAGATTTTTTTTTCTTAATATAATATGTTTACACAGTTTTTAATATCAGCGGTCAGAACTTTACAAGTGAAAAACCACATTGGCATATAAATTTTTTACAAATTAAGAACAAAAGAAAAACCGTGTAGATGCATTTACATACACAGTTGAATCAATAAAAAACGTGAGAAATAATATCAAAATTATCAACGCATTATAAAGAATACATTTTATAATAAACAGTGCTGCATTTAGACAAAAGCCAATAGAATAAATCCACAAATGCCACCACTAGTTATCATACCTCATCGGTGCTCATTAGCAAGTTCTTTGGGAATTATAAATCAATGAAACACTTGATTTGACAAGCCAAAGTTAACAGTTTCTGTTTGGTTAGTGTTAATTTTATAAAAAAAATTAGAAAATTAAAGAGCAAATAGAAAAGAGTAGTCGTGAAATATTACACAGCTGGAAAGAGTATAAGAAAGAGTGAAGTCTATAAAGGTCAGAGTGACTTTCTTTTATATTAGAACAAAGGCCTATGCTTTGGAAAATGGGAACTTCAGTTAATTCCAAATAATATAATCTCAAACCAAGAGGAAAAGCAACTTGAGAATATACTTCAACTTCAGAAAAGACAGAGAAATCTAGTTAGTAAATTAAAAGACAAAACCAACTACAACCTTTCTTCAACTACCAATAAAACACAAATGAATGCAAACCGATCTGTGAGTTTCCATTCCTGAATTACTTCTCAAATAGATTGCTTTTGGATGCTCCTACAGAATGGGTCCTAGATGACCATACCATCACCATGACATTTTTCACTGAAGTTCAAAACTAAGCTTATGTTGATTCACCATGAATGCTTCGTTTTGATTTTGTTTTTAGTTTTTGGGATACCTTATGTGATGTTAATAGATTACTCCTGTCGCTGTGTGACAGGATGAAGGAGTGGAATTTGAAGGACCATAGATGGTGCCAGGAATCAATAGAATTGATTTGAGCTTTTGGTTTTTGTGTCTTGAAAAGTCTGATTTTGAAATTCATTTTAAGGCATCTATCCCAAAGACATTAATATTACAAATGTTCAAATCCAAACTATAATATTTCCTACCAAAGTAATTACCAAAGAAATCAATTTTATGATATTTTCAATTGATGAATCTGTCTCTTCTAAATAGTACATCAGGAAGTTTTTTCAAGTTGTCCTACATAAAATTATTTTTCCATCAAAAATTAATTTATAAAATGGAACATAATTAGTTTAATTGTTCCTAGCAAAAGGTCTTTTATTCCAATCAGATTAAAATGAAAAGGTTACTTAATTTTCCCCAAAAGTTAATTACTAGAGGAATTGGACCTCAGATAAAAGCTGCCTTATTGGTAGCAGCCACTGCTGTGTCTGAGCTCAAACTGTGATCTCTAGTCACTTTTTAATTCCAATTAGTAATTTGAAAGTTTAATTTTAATCATCAAGGGGCATACCTCAGCAATAAATGATGGGAATGAGCACCCTATCCTACCAGTGGCAAGGAGTTTATTCTTCAGTGGCTCATGAATAATCCAATTGCTTTAAAAGGGCTATTTTTTTAAATTTTTATCCACATATTATAAAAAATGTACCCCATGAAATACATAAATATTTATACTCCTATAAACCAACATTACCTTAATAAATTTAAAAAATAGATCCATATATATAGGATGTACATAAAAGCACCATCAAGAGTGATCCCCAGATTCAGAAAGCCAATATCACGACAATAGGACAAATACTAGAAGTAAATATTGCCTATAATAAATGTCAATAAATAATTTAAAATAAATACCTATACATTGATTCAGAAAAATTTTATTATTCTTTTCAGTTTTAGAAAAAAATTGTGTTGTCATAAATCACAAGAACAGGTTACCAAACAGGATTAAAATAGCACTTCTGGGGAGCAGAATGATAGTACAACAGGTAGGGTTCTTGCCTTGCATGCAGTTAACCTGGGTTCAATCCCCAGTACCTCATATGGTTCCCCTGAGCACAGAGCAGGAATAAACCCTGGACACTGAGTGGTGTGCCCCCTCCCCCCCAAACAGAAAACAACAACAAGAATAAAATAACACTTTTGATTTGCCACTAGATGCTGTCCTGTCATTTACTGTAAGAGACCAATGTTTCCTCGTCTGACAACTATGGGAGAACCACACACAGGTAGTAACTACATGTACCGAATGAGTTATTACTGTGAGTCTTCTAAGTAGTGGGGTGGGGATCAGTAAAGCTAACTAATGGAAAGAATCCATTTTGCTATTTCTGTTGTAAGCCTGGGTAGTTTACTCTACCTTGACTTATCTGCTCGAAAATGCGAATAGAATTACCCACTTTACACCTTTGTTCTGAGAAGCCAATGAATTAGTAATATTACAGCTCTGTAACAGAGAGCTATAATAACATTCTGCACCTCAGAAACAATATATCTTTACCACTAGATCAAAAATCATGGAAGTTTTTCTTGGTTTCATCATATACAGAAGACAGCTAAAACTTCTTACAACTTTTTTCTTTGTGGGTTATTATCTCATAGCAATGAACATTGGTATAGCTGTAAATAAACTTTCTGAACAAACAAGGATGGAAGTTTAAGTAATAAGATCATGAATATATTTTTATGTGTGATGTCCTAGTTTAATTCTCAACATTAACTGTATCTCCAAGCACCACTAGAAGTGACTCATGAGCAATAAACCAGGAGCATACCACCTCTCCCCTCCCACCCCAAGAACAGTTAGAAATTAGAGAATTTGGAAATTATTTCCAAAAAGTGAGCATGTTTAATTAACTTTCTAAATTATGTGTGCATATTATAGTTAAAACATATAATAAGTAGATATTATAGGTAGTTTCACCCATAGAAACTGAAGTATATATATGTATATGTATATACACATATTCTACATATATGCTATATGTTATATACACATACGTATTTACATGCTGTATGTTATATATTTAAGTTTATAGGATTCTCTAATTTCTTCACCTCTCAGTTTAACATCATTATTTTTGTGAGAAGGGCTGGAGCAATAGCACAGCAGGTAGGATGTTTGCCTTGCATGCAGCCAACAGGGGTTCGATTCCTTCACCCCTCTCGGAGAGCCCGGCAAGCTACTGAGAGTATCCTGCCCGCACAGCAGAGCCTGGCAAGCTCCCCGTGGCATATACGTATTTACATGTTGTATGTTATATTATATATTTAAGTTTATAGGATCCAGGAACACTAGTGGAGGGAAGTTGACACTGCTGTTGGGATTGTAGCTGTCATATTGTATGTCTAAAACTCAACTATGAATAATTTTGTAAATTTGGTACTTTGATAAAATAAAAATATATATTTTGAACTAAATTCATTTAGCTACCGAGAGTATCTCGCCCGCACAGCAGAGCCTGGCAAGCTCCCTGTGACGTATTCGATATGCCAAACACAGTAACAACAAGGACTCCAATGGAGACGTTACTGGGCCTGCTTGAGCAAATCGACGAACAACGGGAGGGCCTTTACCTTTACCTTTTAATATCATCTAAAGAAAATGCTCTTAATTGTCTTGTGGAAACATAAGGGTTCACCTTAAGTTAGGGATCTAGGGAGGCCCACAATGATGCTCTCTTCAGAGACTGAAAGAGTATTTGTATCAAGGGTGTCTAACTTATAGAACCACCTTCAGAGAGGTAAAGTACATGTCAGTGGTAAGGAAATTTGGGAAAGTAACTAACACACTTCTTGATGATATTAGGGTCAACGGTTTTTAAATCAACCTTTAGCTATACAATAAACTACATGGAATATATAACCCTCCACTATACAACTCTAGATATACTATATTTTCCTTTAAGGTAATATCTAACATTGATTTTAATTATAATGTTGAGGGGCTTGGGGACACACTTGGCAGTGCTCAGGGATTACTTCTGGCTGTGCTTATGGGACCATGCCAGGCTGGGGATCAAAGCAAGGTCAGCCGTATATAAGACAAGTGCTTACCCCTATACAATATTTCAGTCTGCAAATTAAAAATATATAGATATAGGTATACAAGTATGGGCTTTGGGGGCCACAACCAACTTCTCAGGAATCACTCAAGGCAAGCTTGGAGAACCACATGGATTGTTAAAGATCAAACTCTGGTGGGTTATGTGCAAGAAAAAGTCCTTACCCACAGCACTATCTCTCAGGCCCCAATATTTTAAATTATATTTTTCAATGACATGATGAATGACCTGGCACCTGAGTTACGCAGGAGGAAGAGAGCGGCTTGGAATGCCTTTAAGAGCGTTGAAGAAATAACTAAGAGGACAAAGAACCTCCAGCTACGAGCACATCTCTTTGATTCCACTATTTTTTCTGCATTAACATATGCCTCAGAGACCTGGGCCCCACGAAAACAGGATGAGAACGCTATTCGGGTCTCTCAAAGAGGAATCGAAAGAGCTATGCTTGGAATATCACGCCTCAGTCAAATGAGAGATAGAATCTGGAGTTCTGATCTCCGTCAATGCTCAAGAATCAGGGACGCTGTCTCATTTGCCAAGGCATCAAAAATCAGATGGGCTGGACACGTAATGAGGTTTACAGACAACCGCTGGACTAGAGCCATTACTGGTTGGATTCCATGGGACATCAAAAGATCACGTGGACGCCCACCTACAAGATGTTCAGACTTCTTCGTCAAGACCCTGAATGATCGGTTTGAGGCTCTGCATGTTCCTAGAACGAACAGATGCCATTGGGCTATGCTAGCACGCAACGGGGATGAATCGAGATGTTACTGGTACCCGCTCGAGTAAATCGATGAATAACGGGGGATCACGTGATCAAGTGATTATTCAATAGATGCAGTTCATAATGTCTATGAAATATTTTCAATTCCAAGCAAAGACATTCTGTGAGAACTAATTTTGAGGAGTCTGATTAGAGTACATATTTTTAAAGTGTTTTTATTTGAACAAATACGCACTTACTGCAATGGTTTTCATGTAGTTTATACTGAGATCATTTGATGCTACTTTATGACAGACACTTCTTGTTATTCATTCTTTCAGTGATAGAGCTTTTTAATTGTACATTACAAATGAAAATGACTCTTTTTTCAAAGAGAATTTTAACCTTAAATCAACCACCTTTAAACCATAATCCAGCCTATGGACTTAATTTTTTCATAAGTTCAACTACCTTGTTTTGTATTTCTAACATAACATGTAATTGTTAGGAAAACCTGTTTTTTTATGCAAATGAAAAATGTTAACAAAGCATTTTCTATATTGACTGCTTTTTTAATGGTATTATTTTATAATGAAAGACTTTTAGGGTGGTTGCTTTGAACAGAAAAAGCAGATGTTGCTCTTAATAGAAATGAGAAGAAAAGACTGACTTAATGAATATTGAAAATAAAGGAATTTAAAATATAGTAGCAGCTTGAGAGGTAACATCTGTTTCAAAATGCTTGAAATAAAATTACAGTGACTTGAATTTTCTCTTGCTCAATATTTAATCTTCTTTCAAGAAAAGTTTCCTAGAATGTGAATTCATCTTTAGGAAGTTATAGTGCTTTCTGATGTGCTCATGTTATATATCATATGTTATGAGTTATCTGTGAACAAAATAGGATGAACTACATGTCACTATATAAATGTATCATGTACTTCTTATGTTCTTTATCTCTATATAACTTTCATATCATATGGGAAATGATCTAATTTAATCTGCTTACTCTATATGCCAATCTAGATAACCCACAAAATATGACTGATTGCAGTCAGGTAAAACACATAATTAGGTACTCAGGTAAGCAAAAAATACTTTTCTTTTTTACGTTAAAGATGCTGTTCACTGATTTTCTGAATAAGCATTTTTTAAAAAAAGCACTTTGGAACAAGTCTGTTCTCCCAGAGCCACTTGTATGGGACACTTAAATTGGACAAATGCTTTGGGATGACTTTCGACATGCATTTTTTTTAACTAATTGTTGCAAGAAAGGCTACATTCACATGTTTAAATGGAAAATCTTAGGAGAATTTTTTTTTTCTGGAACCTAGAATTTAAGGAAAAAGAAGGACCTATATTAGTTGATATGTATAATTGGCCCATTAGAACTATCTGGGAACTATTACAGTTTAACACTGAAATTTCCAAATTATTACCAAGTGAAATGAAAGGTCTGAAGAAATAGAGGGACATAAATGCATATATGTATGCGTAACACATATATGTATGTGTGTATATATACATGCATTCACATGTATTATATCATACATATATACATATGCACACATATGTATACACACATGTACATATATACACAATATATATGTACATATATACAAATATACACACACATACATATACACACACTGCCATTGTAGTCAAATCCTAAGAGGAGCCTTTATAGAAGATTCTCATAGAAGATCAGATTTAGGATTTTGAAGATCCAAAATACTACACAGATACAGTAAAGTAAAAAATATTCAGGTTAATCAAAAGTAAAATGAAACTAGTTGATATCTTATTTTTAAGACTTTACTTTCAAATCTATTATTATCATAATAGAGGTCATGAATATACACGCAGATATTAGGCCTATTTTCTGATAAGGCACTAAGACACTTGGTGGAGAAAGAAACACGTGTTTGTTGGTTGCTTTTTAACAAAACTGGTTCTATCACAACTGAATAAATACTAGTGAAATAGATCTTCATTTCTGAATTTCTGAAAGAAAGCAGAATAGCTTTAAAATGTATAGTAAAGGCCCTCCCGTTGATCATCAATTTGCTCGAGCGGGTCCAGTAACGTCTCCATTGGAGACTTTGTTGTTACTGTGTCTGGCATCTCGAATACGTCATGGGGAGCTTGCCAGGCTCTGCCGTGCGGGCGAGATACTCTCGGTAGCTTGCCGGGCTCTCGGAGAGGGGCAGAGGAATCGAACTCGGGTCGGCCATGTTGGCTGCGTGCAAGGCAAACGCCCTACCGCTGTGCTATCGCTCCAGTCCTTAAAATGTATATTCTGGTTATAGTTTAGGTAACATAGGGCTGGAGCGATAGCACAGTGGGTAGGGCATTTGCAGCCGAACCAGGTTCAATTCTTCCGTCCTTCTCGGAGAACCCGGCAAGCTTCCGAGAGTATCCTACCTGCATGGCAGAGCCTGGCAAGCTCCCCTTGGCATATTCAATACACCAAAAAAAAGTAACAACAAGTCTCACAATGGAGATGTTACTGATGCCCGCTCGAGCAAATCGATGAACAACAGGATGAAAGTGCTACAGTGCTACAGTTACAATCGCATTATGATTTATGGTATTTATGTACAGTTACTGCATCTTCTACCACCACCAATGTATCTACGACCTCTACCACCGTCCTTACGGGACCACTAGTCCATCCTTCCTATTCTGATACTCTCTCCCATTGCTGAATAATCACAGCTCTGCGAGGGTTTGACCTGGTTCGGTATTGCCCACCCCTTGACTTGAGATTAATGGAAATTTCCTATAGAATATTAAAATAACACAATACACTGGACTTTAGAATATTCAAAAATTCTTGTTTATGGTTATGAAAATCTATGGTTCAACAGAGATGGGAAGAAAATATTTGAAAGTTTTAAGAATAATGTACTAACATCAACTAAAATATTTTACATGTCAATAAACAAAAAGCAAAGAAATGGGCAATGTAACATGACAAATCAATGCCAATTGTCTATAAAAAAACACTTGACCTTGGTGACAATGGAAGTCAGTAGAAAAAGAAAAACGACAGCAGCAAATAAGTCTATAACCCCGTTAGAGATTAAAACTGAAAAAAATAACTAAGACCTAAATAATTCATAGTACGTATGGTAATGAAATACTGCACGACCACTTTGGCAAACATCAAGGATTTCTAAAATATGTTAGCAAATATTAAACCTATAATCTAACAACTCTCCTCCTAAATTCTTCTCTATTTAAAAAATGTATGTTGTAAAAGTTCTTGCATGAGGATGTTTTGACAGTTTAATGTGTAATAGGCCTGAACTGGAAATCATTATATTCAGTGCATATTTGAATAATCAAAGTATATATTCAAGAATGAAGAGTGAACTTATACATGGTGTTATAAACAATAATGGAAAAAAATAAAGCACTTTTAATAAAAGAATGCAGACAAAACAACATGCATGGTAAATTCTTCAATATGAAGTTTTAGAATAGACAGAACTAATCTGTAGTGATGAGTCCAGAAAACGGTTACCTATGGAGAAAGAATATAGCAGAGGGACTAAGTGGGCTCAAGGGAATCTTCCAAAGACAAGAATTATTGTCCAATCACTGAAGAAAAATCTCATCACTGTTCTGTCTCAAGGAGAGTGTTGTTGTGTTAAGTGTGTATATTTATCAAAGTCCACTGAATTGTATTGTTAAGATCTTTTCATAAAGCTGTTCCTTATCACTCACAAATCCAGTGGTGTGAATTAATCTACTTTCTACAATTTATTGGATATCTAAATTAATACTTGTGCAACTAACATGATCATACATAGACTTGAGCATGCGCAGGATGGTATAAAACATTTAAGCTGCCTCATGTAACCATTTTCAGCAAACATTGCAAAGAGTATGCTCTGCTTTTTTTGTTTGTTTCAGCTATCCTTCTGTAGACAAGTCTTGCCTTAACTGTAAATTTAGTGCTATGCGTTTATATGTGTGCTTTTTTGTTGATTTTGCCACTTACAGTCGTTCCAAAATATAGTGCTAAAGTGCTGTTTAGTCTTTGTAAGTGCAATAAGGCTGTGACGTGCCTTATCCAGAGAAAACACACATGGTTGATAAACTATTTTAGATAGATTATTCAGTGTTGAAACAATTACACTTATTAAACAAGGGAACTTTAAATAGAAATACATCTAACACAAGGTTATATAATGATTCAAAATAAGATGAACTTATTACCGATGCGAACATGGGCATCAGAGACTTTAGAAAACGAATACAGTATTTCTTTTTTTTTTCTTATTTTGTTTTGGGTCGACACCTGGATCTGATCTCAGGAAATATTCCTGGGGGTGGGCGGATAAGGGGTCTGTAAAGGCTGCCAAGGATTGAACCCAGCCATGTGAATAGTAAATGCTCTACCCACTATGCTATCACTCTGACCCCAACACAGTATTTCTTGTAGGATCAATAGTTCAGTGATGGGTCAATAGTTAAATGTTTTCACAGATTATATGGAACTTAATTATCAATGAATAATGAAAGTGAATTTTATATAGCTATCTCAAAGCATATGAACATGCTACAAAAGAATAGAATTAATGATGAAATTTATAATCAAACTTAACTAGACTGGGCTGGAGAGATAGTAAGGCAGAGAGTTCTTTGCCTTACACATGGTGACTTGTATTAATGATCAATGACCCCCTCCTCACCATCACCCCCCAAACACATACCCACCACCAGTAGTGATCCCTGAGCACAGAGCTAGGAGTTAGCCCTCCGCACCACTGGATATATCACAAACCAAAAAATTAACAAATTCACCTAGATTTTATATAACACCCACTTTTTGCTTGTTTTCTTCATCCTTAAACAATGCTATTAAACAAAGTGCTTTGTTTAAGCCTGAAACAATGCTATTAAATAAAAAATTAACTGCTATTAAACAAAGGAAACCTCTTTTAACTCTGTTCTACTAAGCTGAACTGAGACTGATTTTAAAAACAAAAAACACAATCCTATATAAACCTTTTATGTAAACATCTCTAAACATCTCTAATAATATTTTAGTCATTACTGTTTCCTAGTCAAAGGCAAGTTTTATTCTTCTTAAGCTCATATGCAAAGCTTTCTGGTTACTCTTACGCTCACTCTTCTCTTGAGAAGAATCCTGTTTCAAGAGGAAAGAGCCTGTTGAATTTTTAAGTGCTCCTGAGATACCGAGTAAAATGAGGACAAGATGTGGACATTGGAACTGGGAATATGGAGGTCAGTGGTAATTGGAACCGGCTGAAGATTACACACAGCAGGTAAGGAATGCAAAGAGAAAGAGTAAGCCTTGGAACAGAAAGAAACAGCTCAGGGTCCAGAGCACTGACCTTGCAGATGTCTAGGATCCTGAGTTCCATAAGAGGCACTAGAGGACCCCACAAGTTCTACTGGGTATAGTTGGGTGTGAGCAGCACCATTCAAGCTCTAAAATCTTTCATTGTGTTTCATTCATTCTTTATTTTCATTTGGGGGACCCAATGATCTTTGTTCAGGGCTAGCTCCTGGCTCTGTACTTCAAGATCAATTCTGGCAGTGCTCAGGAGACTATATGTAGTGCCGGTGACTGAACCTGAGTCACCACACACAAAACAAGTGCATCACTGCTATACTATCTCGCTGGCCCCATGTTTGGCCCAGTTGGATGAGTATTGGCCTGCAAGGCTTGGATGAGTATTGGCCCACAGGCCCAGAGTACAGATTGAAAGACCAAAAACTCAGACACAATAATACAGAACCCTTAAGTAGATTAGCTGTATAGGAAAAGAACTAGGAGTTATCAACGATGTTGAAAATATGAAGAAAATTACAAATCCCATCCTAAGAGAGGTTCTTTAAACATAAAAATTTGTATATAATTGCAGGAACTTATCTCTGAATCAAGACCTACTTTTACAAAAGTAATTTATCATGTTTTAATTATATCTTATAATTTATTTGACACTGGGAATGCTATTAATTCAATATATTGATTTATAGGTTATATGTTCTATTCCCTTGATTTATTTATTTTTTAAATAAATATAAGTCAGTTGGTTTTAAATTTATATGTTCATTAAAAGTAAAAAAGCCCTAAAGCGATAGCACAGCGGTAGGGCATTTGCCTTACAAGCGGCCAACATGGCGGACCCGAGTTCGATTCCTCCGCCCCTCTCGGAGAGCCCGGCAAGCTACTGAGAGTATTCGATATGCCAAACACAGTAACAACAAAGTCTCCAATGGAGACGTTACTGGGCCCGCTCAAGGTATCTATTATTATTGATATATTTTTTCTTAAGTTCAAATTTACCAGGTAAGTTTAGCTCTTTATTTATGGTCTACAAATATCTCCAATAAGTTGCAACATCTTACAATATTTTATAAAGGCATGAGAACATTTTGTATCAGTTGCTGGAGTGATAGCACAGAGGGTAATGCATTTGCCTGACACGCGGCCAACCTGGCCAACCCAGGTTCAATTCCTCTGCCCCACTCAGAGAGCCTGGAAAGCTACCGAGAGTATCTTGCCCACACAGCAAGGCCTGGCAAGCTACCCATGACGTATTCAATATGCCAAACACAGTAACAACAAGTCTCACAATGGAGATGTTACTGGGCCCACTCGAGCAAATCAATGAACAACAGGAGGACAGTGCAGTACAGTGCAATTAGTGAAGTAACATAAAAAAGAGATTTTTAAAGAAATTAAGATTGGAAGTAGCATATGAAGATAATAATAAAGGTTTTTCAATGTTAAGTCATGAATCAATTCTCTACATTTTTTAAAGTTTTGATAAAATAAACTAAAAGCTTAAACTTAACTTTTAGATTTAAGATTGGTTTCTTTAGAAAAAAATTATCATGAAACTTCAGCTTCCAAATATTTTTCAAAGCCTTGTTTTTCAAAATAGTCTGAATAAAAAGATCTGATTTTAAATGGCTTTGATTAAAATAGAGCTATTAAAATTACTGAGGGAATTTTTCTTATGTGACAAAAATTAGCTAGCACAGAGGGCTCAGAAATCCTTGAATTTAGGGAATAATCAAGATAAGAGTTGTGGAATAGACATCTTAAAACAATATATTTAAGTTATAGTACTTTATGATTTGAATATAAATTACTATTTTAAAATTATGTCATATAACAAAATAAAACAAGTTCCTCAGTTCAGATTAATTTTGCAACAATCTTGTTTGTATCTTTTCACTCATCTATAAATAATTATCATTCTTTACTCATTTTCCTTTATCTAAATAATGCACAAAGGCCACTAATAGGCAACAAAACAGGTCCAACTTTTAACTATGGCTTTTTTATGCACACTTCTTTAGTTTTTGTTCTACTTTGTGATTCCAGGTGTGTGAGAGAGATGAGTTTTCAGTTCAATGCAATTTCTTCCAACTGGTCTATTAATAAACTTTGAACCATGAAGGGCACTTCTCCAGATATTCATAAATTACTCTCTTCTATAATCTTCGATTCAACAAACCTTTTGTGTATTAAATGAATTTGTTTTTTTTGGAGCTGTAAAATGAGAGCTTTATCATTTAATGGTATAGAGGTATGCTCATTAAAATAATGCTGTATGAATGAAGTTTTAACAGCTATTTCTTTACAGGGATTTTAAACTTAAAATAAGTAGGATTAGGCAAGAATAAAAATTTAAGCTAGTGTTTCAAATTGCAAGTCTATAAAATCTCAAAAGCATTTAATAAAATTAAATTGACTAAAATTTACATTAATGTGAAAATACCATAAATGCCAAAGAAATCCTGAGAAAGACAACAAAGTCTGAAGAATCACATATTCTGACTCAACATAATATATGGCTATGGTAATCAAAGCATTATGTTATTGACATAAAAACATAAAAAAATACTCAAAATAGAATCCAAAAATGTCAAAACATCTAGCAGTCAACTTAACAAAGATTTCCACCTTGAAAACTACAAGTCACTTAAGAAAGTGGTAAAAGATAACCTTAGGAAATGCAAAAATATTCCATGTTCATGGATTGTAAGAACAATATTGCAAAGTGAACTTCCCTACCTGAATTATTATACAGAGTAAATGCAATTCCCATGCAAATTTAGATGACATTCCTTAAGGAATAGGAAGAATCAAGAATAACATTTGCAAAAAACTCCC
Source organism: Sorex fumeus (assembly GCF_029834395.1). Classification (NCBI taxonomy): domain Eukaryota; kingdom Metazoa; phylum Chordata; class Mammalia; order Eulipotyphla; family Soricidae; genus Sorex; species Sorex fumeus. The sequence continues at coordinate 299,400 of NW_026606200.1, read as the reverse complement.
TGAATAACCAAAACCTTACAGAGAAATAAGAAATTGACAGGCATATCATTACCTAACTTTATGCTATAAAGCTATAGTGATTCTTGTTTGTTCATTGCAGCACTCTTTACAATAGCCAGAAACTGGAAGAAACCTGAGTGCCCAAGAACAGATGACTGGTTAAAGAAACTTTGGTACATCTACACAATGGAGTACTATGTAGCTGTCAGAAAAGATTCATTTCATTTCATTTCATCATCCTGTTATTCGTCGATTGCCTCGAGCAGGCCCCAGTAACGTCTCTTTCATCCTAGCCCTGAGATTATATTCAAGACTCTTTAGGAGAATGAGACCCATCATCGTTACTGGTATTTCGCATATTTGGTATGCCACGGGGAGTTTGCCAGACTCTGCCCTGTGGGCAGGCTACATTTGATAGCCTGCAAGTTTGTCGAAAAAGATGAAGTCATGAAATTTACATACAAGTGGTACAACGTGGAAAGTATCATGCTAAGCGAAATGAGTCAGAAAGAGAGGGATAGACATAGAAAGACTGCATTCATCTGGGGGATATAAAGTAACAAAATATGAGATTAATATCCAAGAATAGCTGAGATCATCACCAGGAGGATTACTCCATAGCTTAGAGACCAGCCGGGCATTCTAGGGGAAAGGGGAGCTCAGATAGAGAAGGGAGCACCAAATAAAGGGTGTTTGGAGGATCCTCCAGGGAGGGGAGATGCATGTTGAAAGTAGACTATGGACCGAACATGATCGCCACTCAATGCCTCTTTTGAAGACCACAACACCCAAAAGGAGAGAGAGAACAAAAGGGAATGCCCTGCCACAGAGGCAGGGTGGGATGGGGGGGATGGGGGTGGGAGGGATATTATACATGGTGGTGGAAAATGGGCACTGGTGGAGGGATGGGTATTTGATTATTGTATAATTGAAACCCAAGCACAAAAAATTGTAAATCTACAACTGTATCTCATGGTGTTTCACTAATAAAAATTAAAAATAAAAGCTATAGTGATCAAAATAGATTGTAAGGATAAACACTCTGACCAATGACTTAGAATCATATACCCTAAGACAGTTCCCCATATCCATGCTTAATTTTGAGAAGTGAGCTGAGTACATGAAGTGGAATGATGATGTAGCCTCTTCAACAAATGGTGCAGGGAAAACCGGATAATTATGGGTAAAAAAAAAGTTAGATTTACTTCTCACACACTATACAAAAGTCAATTCAAAGTGGATCAAAGACCTTGAAAGTAGATCATAATTTCTGTATAGCTAAAATAACAGGGATAAAACTAAAAGACACTCAACTGAATGAAAAAATATATTCACAGCCAACACATCAGATAAAGGATCAATATTCAAGATATAAAAAGCACTCACAAAGATCAATAACAAAAACTCCAAAAATACTTTCAAAAAGTGGGGATGGAAATGAACAAACACTTCTGAAGAAGACAGATGGATGGCCAATAGCACATGAAAAAAAATGGTAATTACCACTTCCCCGGCAAGCTACCGAGAGTATTCGATATGCCAGACACAGTAACAACAAAGTCTCCAATGGAGACGTTACTGGGCCCGCTCGAGCAAATCGACGATCAACGGGAGGGCCTTTACCTTTACCTTTACCACTTCATTATTAGGAAAATCTCAAGATGACTATGATACACCATCTTACCCCAGTGAGAATGGCATGCATGCACGCACACACACACACACACACACACACATCACACTAAACAATCTGTGTTGGTGGGCATGTAGTGAAGAAGGAACTCTCATCCACTACTGACAGGAATGTTGCTTGATTCAACCCCTAGGAAAAACAGCTGGAGTTTTCTCAGGAAAGTAAAAGTAGAGTTGCCATTGGACTCAGCAATTCACTTTTGGTATCTACCTCCAGAAGACAAAAATATTCATTCACAAGGACACAAGCACAGCACTATTTATCACAGTAATGAGCACAATAACAAAAGTATGGAATCAAGCTAGCTCTCCAAGAACAGGTGAATGCATAATGAAAGTATGGTATATATACACAATATAATAGCACACACCTGCAATAAATGATATAATCATGGAATTCACTGCAATTCGATGCCAATGGAGGATATCATGTAAGCAACATAAAATAAATAATACCAATGCTGGATGATCCCATCTATCTGTGTTACACACAATGACAGGCCAAGGGACACAAGTACCAAAGGAGGGATATCTAGACTACCCTAGTCCCTAGATTATAGAATGGAAAGGACTGTCACTGTCACTGTCCTCCCATTGTTCATCGATTTGCTTGAGTAGGCCCAGTAACATTGTGAGACTTGTTACTGTGTTTGGCATATCAAATATGTCATGGGTAGCTTGCCAGGCTTTGCTGAGCAGGCAGGATACTCTTGATAGCTTGCTGGCTCTCTGAGAGGAGCGGAGGAATCGAACTTGGGTTGGCCGTGTTGGCCGCAGGCAAGGCAAACACTCTACCTGCTGTGCTATGGCTCCGGGGGAGGCAAAAAACAGAGGGTGAGAACTAAACAGGGAGGGAGGTGAGGATAAGAGGCCATGGACACACTGCCAGTGTATAGCTGCTCATGTATGTATCCTAGATATATGAATCACAGAAACAACAAAACCCAAAGCAGGAGACCCACACTCCAAAATGTGCCAGTAAGATGGCAGACTCGGGGTAGAAGATAACCTGTGATCACTGGTGGAGAGGTTTTGACAGTGGTGGTGGGATCGGAACTAGAATATTGTATGCCTGAAAGTCACTGTATCACTGTCATCCTGTTGTTCATCGATTGCCTCAAGCAGGCCTCAGTAACGTCTCCTTCATCCTAGCCCTGAGATTTTAAAAAGTGCCACATCTGAGGCTCTTTCAGGGTCAGGAGAATGAGACCCATCATTGTTACTGGTTTTGGTATATTGAATATGCCACGGGGAGTTTGCCAGACTTTGCCATGTGGGCAGGATACTTTTGGTAGCCTGCCAGGTTCTCCAGAGTAAAAACTAGATGATAAGATGTCGCACGGCTGCAAATGCGGCCATATGCTTCCAGGAGCAGGGTTTTATAGTCTCTGGGCCTTGATCGTTGATGGGATTACACGGCGCTGGGGGCAGTTGGTGGGTGTAACGCCTACATACTGGAAGATGGGGGATCTGGGTGGAGGAGGAACTAATATTTTTGACAAGTGAGCCAAGAAACCTGATGGAGAATAATAATTGTTGGAGAATAAAACTGTGCCCGTTTCTCACACTGCTGACAAAAATTAACAAAGATAAATTTAAAAGTTACATATAAGATCTATGTAGGATAACACTGGTTTGTCCTTTCAGCCTTGCTGCAGGGACCTTAGGTTTATTGGGTTACCCCTATCACAGTGCTCCCATTCCTCTGTGTTTATTTGTAACTTCTTTCTTTGTGCTCTGCTGACTTGTAAATATTGTTTTTCTCTTCTCCTTAAGTCCGTTGCATAGTTAATTCAGAACAATGTCCTTTGTGTATGGGCACAAGAAGATAGTTAATGCTATGCTTTTGTAACACGGGAGTTAACTGACTGCAGATAATATTACCTCTGGGTCATCTGTTCTCTCAACCTAAGTCTCAGTTACACTTACTTCCTAGCACCCTCAAAGCTAGGTTCCAACAGGGACTGGATATACCCAGGGCAAGCTGTGAGCTATGTGCTACCCTGGCATCAAAATGGGCCTGGCCAAAGTGTCATAATGCTTAACTCTAAGTTAAGAGCTTGGTCATTGGACAAATACTGTCATGATCCAAAAAGCAATAACTAGATTCGAACCCTGCTGGGATTAGGAATGATTAATCCGGCCTGAGCACTGTAGTCTGAGTCTGTGGTGAGATGTCCCCAGGAGAGCCACCCTACAAGCTCAATGTATCCCTTACTGTGTCCATCACTGTCCTCCCGTTGTTCATCGATTTGCTCGAGCGGGCCCAGTAACATCTCCATTGGAGACTTTGTTGTTACTGTGTTTGATATATCGAATACATCACGGGTAGCTTGCCAGGCTCTGCCGTGCGGGCGAGATACTCTCGGTAGCTTGCCGGGCTCACCAAGAGGGGCGGAGGAATCAAACTTGGGTCGGCCATGTTGGTTGCATGCAAGGCAAACGCCCTACTGCTGTACTATTGCTCCAGCCCTACTGTGTCCATACAAAATAATTAACAGCAGGTAGGGCGTTCGCCTTAGAAGCGGCCAACATGGCCGACCCGAGTTCGATTCCTCCGCCCCTCTCGGAGAGCCCGGCAAGCTACCGAGAATATTCGATATGCCAGACACAGTAACAACAAAGTCTCCAATGGAGACGTTACTGGGCCCGCTGGAGCAAATCGAGGGAAGAATTAGAATAGAGATGTTAATTAAGTTATTGGATTAAGGAGAACAGAAACACCCTTAAGCAGTATTTTGCCCATGAGCAAAGGAAAGGCTTTCTTATGTTGATTTTGCTGCCAGATGCCAGATGGGGTGTGGTGACTAACCCCAGTCAGGGGAGTTGGAAAGAGATGAGAGAGAGAGCAGGACAGCAAGATGGAGCTCGAAGAGACTATCAAGGGGGGAAGAGGGAGAAGAATGTAGAGGAAGAATGCAGGATTAGGCGTGTGCAGAGACTAGAGATGTGGCCGCGAGATGGAGCGCAGAGAGATGAGAAGGAGAGACAGGAGGAGACAGGACTGAGGGGCAGTGTGAGACTGGAGTGGGGAGCTTAGTGAGACCGGAGCACGTGTGTGTGGAGAATGGAAAAAACAGGAACTGATCATCAACCAGGTTGGCCCTCGTTCCTCCTTTGTCTGACCATGGAATCCACCATCCTGGGTGGGGAAGCAGCCCGAGACCACCAAAGGCAGGCGGCGAGAGGGAGAGCCACCGGGCTTTCCCTAGCTGTCCTGGAGATTATCCAACCTATACCCATGAAATCCTTAGAAGAAATAAATAAGGCTCTTTAATAGGAATCTTGACAATTTTGGGGGGGGGGGGTTAATACCTAAAAACAAGCAATAATTATATTAATAACACAAGTGTTTATATCACATTAAAAGACATGTGCACAGCAAAAGAAACCATCCGCAAAGTATAAAGGCAAACTATAGGATCAGAAAATATTGGAAAATCTCGCGTCTGATAATGCATAGAAATCAAGAGTATATAAAACACATATGACTCAATAACAACAAACCTCAATTGAAAAAAATGGGTGAAGGATTGGAATAGATATAATTCCAAAGTTTTATGAAAGGTCAATAGGTAGCTGAAAAGACTTTCATCATAACTAATAATTATGCACATTAAATAAAAATTAAAATCACAATTGGCTATCACGTCATTGTGGTTAAAATGGCCATTACCAAAAAGGCAAGGGGAAGCAAAAGCTGGAACCCTTTTATACTGTGGGTGGGAAATGTAAAATTGTGCAGTTACTTAAACAAATGGAGAATCTTGAAAATTAAATATAAAAATTCCATATGAATCAAAAATTCCATATTTGGCAATATTTCTAAAGGGAAAAACAAAAATAACTTGAAAAGACAGCCATACCCCTATGTCCTTAGCAGTATTATATAAAATGGACAAGGAAGGGAAACAACTTCAGTGACCACAAGCAGTTGAACAGATAAAGGAGTTGCAAGTAGATGTAGTTGTGTGTACATATTCACATCACATATATGGACACATACATATCCTTCATTCATATGTGTGATGTGTATATAAATATATATATTTAACAAAGGAATATTATTCAGTCATGAAAACTAATGCAATCCTGTCACAGCATGGATTCACTTTGAAGAAATAGTTAAGGGAAATAAGTCAGAGAAGGACTATACGAACTTATACTGGCACATAAAAACTGCTATAAAAGAGATAAAGATTAATTCTTTAATGGAGGAGGAATTGAAATTGAAAGTGAGTAGGCCAAAGTATCACATTTATAGGAATAAAATAAATAAGTACTTTGGAAGTAATGTAAAAAAAGATGTTGACTGCTTACACCAATGTGGGAACACTATTAAGAACTAGATCTTAAGAATTCCTAATCACCAGGTCAAACTGCTCTCCTTGCAATCTTTTCTTCTTTCTTTTTGCTCATTGTACCTATGTCAAAAGATGAATGCTCCTGTTCACAATAGCCAGAATCTGGAAACAACCGAAGTGACTGAGAACAGACAACTGGATAAAGAAACCTTGGTACATCTACACAGTGGAATACTATGCAGCTGTTAAGAGAGGTCATGAAATATACTTATAAGCGGATGGACATGGAGAGTATCATGCTAAGTAAAATGAGTCAGAAAGAGGGACAGATATAGAAGGACTGCACTCACTTGTGAAATATAAAATAATATGAGATGGACACCCAAGGACAGTAGACACAAGGGTCAGGAAGATTGCCCCATAGTTGGAAGCCTGTCTCATGAGTTGGAGGAGAAGGCAGCCGGAATAAAGAAGGGATCACTAAGTCAATGATGGTTGGAGGATTCTTTTGGGATGGGAGATGTGTGCTGAAAGTAGATAAAGGACCAAACATGATAACCTCTCAGTATCTGTATTACAGACCCTAATGCCCCAAAGTAGAGAGAGAATATGGGGGAAATTATCTGCCATGGAGGCAGGAAGAGTTTTGGAAAGGGGGGAGGTATACTGGGGACATTAAAGGTGGAGAATGTGCACCAGTGGAGGGATGGGCGTTTATTCATTGCATGATTGAAACTCAAACATGAAAGCTTGTAACTGCATCTCATGGTGATTCAAAAAGAAAAAGAAAAAGAAAAAGAAGAAAAAAGAAGATGGATGCTCGCTGAAACTAGGATTGTATACATTTTCCCAGTGTAAATAAAAAACAACAACCTTAGACTATGACACAACCTTAACTATGAGACAATGATGTAAGTCAAATTTTATCAATAAGACAACAAATATTAAAACTTTTAACTAAATAAAAGTGCTTCTCTTATAGCATAAAGATTTACAACCATTGAGCTTTTGCTTGTAGGGGAATTCCAACAACGGCCAAGACCAAGAGACTTTCTTGTGCCTACCCAGCTCCCGGAAGCTGGACATCTTATTATCTCATTCTTGCTTTGGACAACCTGGCAGGCTACCGAATGTAGCCTGCCCACACGGCAGAGTCTGGCAAAGTCCCCGTGGCGTACCCAATATGCCAAATACCAGTAACAATGATGGGTCTCATTCTCCTAACCCTGAAAGAGCCTTGAATATGGCACTTTTTAGAATCTCAGGGCTAGGACGAAGGAGATGTTACTGGGGCCTGCTCGAGGCAATCGATGAACAACAGGATGATCGTGATCATGATCGTGAGGTTTTGGAGGTTTATTGCTTTAGGAACTGTTATGTGCTTATGTCCTGTGCAGGTGTACACACATACATACGTGCGAATGTGTGTATGTGTGTGTGTGTCTGTGTGTGTGTTTACTTCTCTTAGCACACATAAAATAGCAACCTAGCTTTTATCATTGAAATAGTTTTAAAATTGGGGTAGCTTGACCATTCATATCGTACGAACAAACATTTTACCTTGCTATTCCAGAAACTCCTATTATTAAAATGAATGATTAATACCAGAGGATTAAAAGGTTCCTCTTAGCTCTGGATATTTAAATTAGGATGCTAAAATAATTGCAGGTGCTGGAGAGAATAAAATAAAAGGCAGTTGCAAAATACAAATATGGGGGTAAATCCTTCATAGGGAACATCAAAAATGTTTTTATAACTGGAATTAGGTTGGTTGATAAATTTATACCTGCCATCTTAAAAGACTAAATATAAAATATTGTATCCATGGAATATTCAAATTATATGGACAGTATTTAACCTGATATAAAAAGAGAATAATATATAAATATATATATATAGTATATCTATATATAGTATACACGCACATATATATATCAATATATAGAGATATTTATATCAGAGAGCCTGGCACCCTCTCGGAGAGCCCAGCATGCTACCGAAAGTATCCCGCCTCCACGGCAGAGACTGGCATGCTCTCCGTAGCATATTAGATATGCCAAAAAAGCAACAACAAGTCCACAATGGAGACATTACTGGTGCCCACTCAAGCAAATCAATGAGCAATGAGAGAACAGTGCTATAGTGCTACACATATGTGTGTAGTCATTTGAATTACATATTTTTATAGATAAAAATAAGAACTATAATCAGATTTATAGAATTTTGGTTGTAAATAAATGGTCAGTCCTCTTGGGAAGCGGTCCAGTATCATAGGAAGAGCTTTGATTTTTTTTCTGGGTAAGGATTGGGCCACATCATTCAGTGCTCATGGATTTCTCTTGCTTCTGTGCTCAGGTTGACTCCTGAGTGGTGCTTAGGGGACCAACGGCAGTGTGAGCGTCACCTGCATGATGGAAAAGTGCCAAGTCCTATACTCTCTCTTCATCCCAATCTATGTGATTTGAATGGCTCAAAAGTAAAAGAGCAATTTTGAGTTATTTTTTTTTACAAACTTAACATAAGGAGTACAGTTCCTTATAGTACATAAAAATAAAAATAGAAGGTTTTTGAGAAGTGTCTGTCTTTTTTATAGAAATACTTTGGAATACTAAAAGAGGTTTAAGGAAGGAAATGTCACCCAAAAGCATCCTGAAAAGTAAATAACTGAGATTTCTTACAGTTTCTCAAAATGCCTTACGGTCCTAAAGACCTATTATATAAGTAAAATATATCATTTTCTTTCTAACAGGGTATGATTTAATCTAAAGATATATTTTGCTATGACACCATAGATGGAGTTTTCTCATCACATATAGTCATAATTATACTTTCCTGAGTTATTGAATATTGTTTGGTACTGATTGCTTTATATAAAAACCCCCAGTTAAAACAGGTTATTGAATTTAGCAGTAGCTCAAGATGCTTCTAATGTCATTATCTTTGATTTAGGTTAAATAGATATGTTCAGCTTTTTAAAAAACAATTGAGGGACTGGAGTGATAACACCGCGGGCAGGGCGTTTGCCTCACACGCAGCCTACCCGGGTTCAATTCCCAGCATCCCATATGGTCTCCCGAGCACTGCCAGGAGTAATTCCTGAGTGCAGAGTCAGGAGTAACCCCTGAGCATCTCCAGGTGTGACCAAAAAAGAAGGTAAAAAACAATTGAGCCATATATTTATAATATGTGTTATATGTATAGTATATTAATAAAAATTTTAAAAACATCATGAGCCATGCAATGTGTAAAAGCCACAATACTTCAAAAATGTAATCTCTACTGTTATCTTTAAAGTGAAGGTGGTATAACTGTGTACAGAAACTATACTTTCAAAGTCCACATAGTTGTAGAATATAAAAAGGATGGTAATTTAACAAAATTGACAGTCACTCAATGACATTAATTTAATATAAATTGTGCTGTATTGGAAAAAAGATTATTGGGACAATAAAAAGGCAGGCAAAGACTTCATAAAAATTCTCAAATGGACTTCAGAGCACTTTGAGGGCTTTAGAAAGAGTTGCCAATTTTAAAATTCTAATTTCATTTTAAACTTAAAGATTTTCCCTTTCTTCGATTAATAACAAATATGATTGCATTCATTTTGTATCTCAGACATAGAAATGTAAACTGTCTTTATTCACAGAACAGAAATAAAAAAGAAACCGAAACATCCTCTGGTATAAAAATGTTCTCTTTTTTTTGCTTCCTTTCTCATTTTTTAGCCAATTATTCTCCCTTAATTTGAAATTTCTCTGATATTTTGTTTCCATTTGCCTTTGACCTGCCTCTCTATCTTTAATACTGGGAAGCTTAACTAGATGTCACACATATCCAAATGTTGAGGTCTTCCATTACCATCTCAGGGGCTCTTAGTTGGAAGGTTAAAAAAAATTACAATTGTGCTTTTAGATAATATCAACTGAAACATAACATTCAATAGCTTCATCAGATACCATGGCTCACAAGATCAGTAAATGCCCTATGAGAGCTCAGGACCTTTGGTGGCTGGGGTTATAAACTTGAAAAATCACACTTCAGTTGGGAAAGGAAATCAGGTGACATATGACTGACTTTGAAACTATGAGACGATATTAAAAGCCAGTGTCCTCTTCAATATAGAGTAGTAATTTTTTTCCCTTCTAGAGTAGTCTTTAACAAGAATATTAAGTATTCACATATACTAACAAATCTTCATGGCAAAGCCACCATCTCTGAGAAAGTTGAGGAATAAGAAGACACAGAATTCAGAAAAATGGCAAGACAGTATGCTGGAATGATGTGGTAAGTAGATGTAATTCTTAAACAGACTGTACCCTATGATCTTTATTTGGAAAGAGAAGGCCTTCCCAAGCCTGTCAAGAGAATTTTAGGGGATTATCTGTTCCCACAGGTTTAGAGGGTGGGGAACTCCTACAGCAACAGCCAGCAGCCTACCTGCAGATTCATACCTAAGTCAGAACCAAGAGAAAGACCCCGTGAATCACTGCCCCTATTCTCTGCAAGTGGATCAGCCAAAAATAACTACCCAAAGAACCAATGAATGAATGAATAATTCACCAAATTTATTAAATTTACCAATTTATTACATGTCTGTATTAACTAATGTTCTTCCTTAATAGTCTATGAATATGAAAATATTCTACTTATAAATATATTCATGAATACATTTCTCTTAAATATATTCAATAAGTGAATATATTAGTAGCATTTTTAAAGATTATTCAATTTATCAAAAGTTAAGGGTCTATAAATGAATACATTCATAAAGAACATACTCATGAGGAATATAGTCATGAACTAAATTATACCACGAATATAGTAGAAAAGAATATATTTGTTGAATCCTTCCATTTGTTTATTCAATACTAAATGTTAGTGAATGTCCTTGATACTAAAATCATACCAAAATCAAAGTTCCTGATCTCACTGAACAGAATTTCTTAATATATCTATTTTCTTTCAATAAAATATTTTAATATAAGCTTTTGATGAATAAATCTTATAAATTTGCTGAATTTATCTTCCTACAAGGTGAAACAGTCATGAGTAATATTGGGGGCTTTCTCCAGCAACATGTATTATAATTTGTTTTCAAGCTTATTTATATTTCCCATTTATACTTATTTATTCATATAAATAAAGATTATTTATATTTCTAAAACTGAAAAAATAAAAACTGGCAACCCTATAGGGAGTCAGAGAAACTTTCTTTTTAGAAAATGAACAAATGAGTAATCAAAACTCATAATATTATGAAATTTATCAGCAAGTAGTAAAGTTGGAAGCCTGGGAGAACACAGTGTTGTACATTTCAAGTGAAATATATTTTTGCTCCTTTCCAGCACTACCATATACTATCAATATTTCAAGTTTGCTCTTTCCAAAATGTAAAATTGTGTTACCTCCATGTAGCACTAGTTACTAACTCAACTTTTAGAAATGATAATGAAAGAATGGCTGAAACCAAGATGAATGAAGAGGTCTTGTTCTGCGAGCAATCCTAAGGGATAAGCACAAAGAACACCTCCAGGGTCTAGAGAGAGAGTTCCAGGTTTAAGGCACATTGTCTTACATCTCTCATGAACCCATGTTCAACTCCTTGTACCACATGGTCCTGAGTACTGCCAGGTGTGGCCTGGAGTTCGCTAAGCACCAATAGAATGACCCAGGCAATACCCAGCCCCAGTGGGCATGAGTAGCACCTTATCCTTGGTCTTCCCATTGAACTAGCAGCCCAGTTGATCGAGAATCTCTCAGAGTGGCCTTTGGATCATACATGTAGAGTTTTGGTCCCTCTCCCTTCATCCAAAATGCAAAAAAATGAATATAACATAGCATCCATGAGAGGTCTCACTGAAAAAAAAAAGTATTCAAGTCAATCCCTCCGAGAAACTCAACTCTACTTAAGGCAAAAGAGTTGTCAGACTCTAAGTTAAAATTGCACTTTCCCTGGGCAAGGGAAGGAGGCAGAGAAAAGAAACCAGCAGGTCTGGCAAGCTGATCAACAGAAAACCCTAACCTGAACCAAAGGATTTATAGACATGTCTATAAATTTATTCATAAATAAATAATCTTTATTTATATAAATAAATAAGTATAAATGGTAAATATAAATAAGCTTAACAACAAACTATAATACATGTTGCTGGAGAAAGCCCCCAATATTACTCATGACTGTTTCACCTTGTAGGAAGATAAATTCAGCAAATTTATAAGATTTATTCATCAAAAGCTTAAAAATAGGGTTGGTCTTGGTGGAACAAGGTAATAAACAAATGCTTCCAGAATGAGCCAAATGTCGCCCTCATTGAGGTCTATTGGTCCTTAGGATCTGCATTTCAGGTCCGTTCTGACAGACTTCTCACCTGACCAAATGCCCTAGCACATTGTGGTCCATGCAGAGTGCATAGGCTTTTCATAGAACTCAGGTTTGTACTGAAATTCACAACTTATAAGAGTTCCAGTTCTTACCCAATGAAGGGTGGCATGGCCATATCTGGCCTAGACAGTGACCAGCATCCCCTTAGCATGCTTTCAGCACATGGAACAACTAATATTGGGTACACATAACTGAAACTTCTAGTCATTACCAGTCTGTTGGAGGGTGATATCACATAACATCCACTGCAAGACACACACACACACACACACACACACACACACACACATACACACACACACACACCTGTGAACTGGATCAAAGCCTCAGGCAAGTAGATCTTGGTAGTACAGCAGTTACAGGGAACCTGTGCTATAACTGTTTTCTTCCAGGTGTACCAAATCAGAGCCACAGCACTGAACTTATCTAGCAAGCATTTAAGAAATCTGTAGAAAGCGTTCATGGCTGCCAGAAATTAGCAGTCATAGGCATTGTGCTGATGTTGTGAAGAGAAACACTTGATCATTGCCTAGATCACCTGGGGCACGAGTTTCATACTTAGCTCCCACAAAGCACCAGCAATAATGAAAAAAAAATTAAAAATATTCTCATGGGTGGGAACTGAAACCCAGTTAAGTCCTCAAGTGCATCAAACTTTCTATGATGCCCACGGATATTTCAGTGGAACGATCCTTTTGATGTTCACTGAACTGAGGAATTGGGGAAGAAAGAATCAATAAACTTGAAGACTGATAAAAATAAAATGAAAGAATTCATTCAAACAGAATTGAAGGAGCTAAAGGATCCAATAGCAGGATTTAGCAGATTGAAAGAAACTCAACATGGAATCAGTGACCTAGAAGACATGGTATAAAACATCATCAATAAGAAAGTGAGTTTCCTATCGTCCAAGAAGGAAGACCTGTGTATGAATCCTGAAAGCACAAACAGAAGCACAACAAAATAAAATCAAGAACCGAAGGAAGAAATACTACTTACAGTGACAAGAAGCAAAGCCTCCAATTATAAGTTAAATAAAAATACAAGTCAAAGTTCTCAAATGAGACTCCACAAGCAAGAAAAGGATTGATATATTTAAAGTCTTGGATGAGAAAAATGTGCAACAAAGAATCCACAATCCTGCAAGATTATCAGTCAGATTTCACAGAGCGATAAAAGTGATAGCTGAAGAATAGTAATAGCAGAAAAAGAATAGCTGAAGACATTTGTTGTATATAGAAAAATTCATCAATAGACACTAAATTGACTTATAAAAACAACAAAAAGAAAATGCCAAATAATCAAAAAAACACAAACCAAAATTATTGTAGAAAAATGGTAGCAAATTAATTTTTGTGAACATTTCTCTAAATGTAAATGGACTTAACTCCTATCATAAGGCATAATGTGCATGGATGAATCAGAAAACAAAATCAAACTTTCTGCTATGTATAAGACACACTTAAATTCTTGATACACTAGTTCAGCAGGTAGACTCTCATATCAATAGACAAGAATTAGGATCCCAGAGACTAACTCCAACTTTTTTTTGTACAGTTAATCTATGACAAATGAACTGGATCTAGAAAGTGGAGCAAGGATAGGGTGCTTGGAAAACTGGACAGTCACAGGTAAAAAATAAATAAATTGGATCCATATCTCATATCCTACACAAAAGTTTATTTCAAGTAGATTACTGACTAAAAGATTGTATGAGAAACCATAAAACACATGGGGGAGACATAGGCTAACCTTACTAGGAATGGATCTCAGACTCATCTTTATAGACTGGTCTTTGTTGACAAAGAAAACAAAGTAAACAATGGGAAACATCAAATAAAAATGTTTTAGATGGCCAAGAAACTCAGAGAACCCTAATGAATGGGGGAGGTATTTGCACACAATAATTGCCTAAAAGCAATTATGGAATATAATTTATTTATGGAAGGTAAATAAAGCATTAGCAGAGTTCTGCAACAATACTACTAAAGCTCCATCAAAAAGTGGGAAGATGGGGCTGGAGTGATAGCATAGCAGGTAGGGCGTTTGCCTTGCATGCGGCTGCCACGGGTTTGATTCCCAGCATCCCATTACCCCAGGCACCGCCAGGAGTAATTCCTGATTGCATGAGCCAGGAGTAATCCCTTTGCATTGCCGGGTGTGACCCCAAAAGTAAAAATAATAAATAAATAAAGTGGAGAGATGGAGGTTGAAGAGATAGTACAGTAGGCAGGGTGCTTGCCTTGTATGCAGCCAGCCCAGGTTTGATCCCTGGAATCCCACATGATCTCCAGGAGTAATTTCAGAGTGCAGAAACTGAAGTAAGCCCTGAGCACAGCTGGATGTGACCCAGAACAAACAAAATGTGGGGAGAAGAGATGAGCAGAAGCTTTTCTAAAGAACATATTGTTAGCCAGCAGGCATGTGAAATAGTACACATCATCACTTTTTAGGAAAATGCAGACTAACACAACAATGGATTTCAATTAGATCATCCCACACAACTGAGAGGATATACACCCAAAGATTGGTAACAATCAGCGTTGGTGAAAAAATGGTGACAAAGAAACCCACATTCACTATTGGTAGGAATGCTATCTGATGAGACAGTATGGTGTTTTCTCCAAAAGGAAGAATAGAATTTCCACATGCCCCAGCAAGTCCACTTCTTGGAATCTACCTCCAAACTATTAATGAATTTTATCATTTTATTTTTTAAATTTTCATTTCGAAAAATATTTATGCACACCAAAAACTGTCATTGCAGTGTTTGTAATGTTTTCACAGCAGCCAGCACTGTAGCACTGTAGCTCTGTCCTCCCATTGTTCATTGATTTGCTTGAGTGGGCACCAGTAACGTCTCACAACAAATTGTGAGACTTGTTACTGTTTTTGGTATATCGAATACATCGCGGGTAGCTTGTCAGGCTTTGCGTGTGGGTGAGATACTCTCGGTAGATTGCCGGGATCTCAGAGAGGGGCAGAGGAATCGAACCCAGGTCTGCTGTGTTGGCTACATGCTAGGCAAATGCCTTACCTGCACAGCCAGAATATGGGGAACAAAAAAGGTATCATGTTAAGCAAAGTAAATCAGAAGAAGGACAAACGCCAGATGATCTCACTCATCTGTGGTATATAGAGAAAAAAACTCAAAGGAACAGGGATATCAAATGGTGACAAACATTCGCCTTGAATCCAAGACTGAGATTACCAGGCAGGGAAGCCGTGGGAGCACTGGTGGGGAGCAAGAGATGAATTTGAAATGACCTGGGCACTTTGGTAGTGCTGAGGGTCAGTAACTTTGAACATAAGAACCACAAGTTAACAGTGCTGTAATAAGTTAGCTAAAATATCATGAAGAGATTTTTAAAAAACAATAAAATGAGAATCTTTCTTTTTGTATCATTAGTTTTATTTGTAAGGCAAACTCTAGTAGTAGTGTAATACCTCAGAGCAACTCCGATGTTAAGCTGAAGATAAAGTTAATTTGAGTACAACTATCTCAGTTATTGTTACTAATTCTTGTTTTTATTGAGCAATGAATAGCTTCATTAAGTAATACATTATTTCTTTTTGTTAGCTTCCTTAGAGAGAGAAAGAGTGAGAGAGAGAGAGAGAGAGAGCGATGAAGCTGCTTGAGTTAAGCTTTGTATGGCTTTTAAAAGAGAATGTTCTTTCCCAAAGGGCACTACAAAAAAAAAGTTGAACATTGTTATTCTCTGAGAAAGGCATCAAAACAAAATGAAAATGTTGGCATTTTCATAGGCCAGTCTGCGTTTTATTGAGCACGTCTTCTTCTGGCAATTGCAATGGTCATTGTAAGAGATTCCTGAATATGAAGTAGATTTGCTAGAGGGCGTGTGACCTCTGGTTTTGCTTCTGAAGTGTGCAAAGACTAAAAAAAGCACTTCTGTGATTGTGCTCCTGCTTATACCTTAGTGGCTTTTTTTTCTCAACAAGTTTTTGAAAGAAAGAAAAGCAGAAATTGGATGTTCTTTCTTTCATTCTTGATATGCTCAAAAAGTTTAAGCAAAGGTGTTTCTATTTTTCCACTGTCTTGGGTCTAAGCAACATTTGTGGCTACATAAGAAATGATTTGCAATTAACTATTTTGTTTGAAGCATAATCAAACACTTATATTTAAGAGGGAAAAAAGCAGACTTCAATTCACAGTAGGAGCCCTTTTCTCAGCTGGGTGAGTGAACTGGTTCATTATGTTATACATAAAGGTAAAGGTAAAGGCCCTCCCGTTGATCGTCGATTTGCTCGAGTGGGCCCAGTAACGTCTCCATTGGAGACTTACTGTGTCTGGCATATCGAATGCTCTCGGTAGCTTGCCGGGCTCTCCGAGAGGGGCGGAGGAATCGAACTCGGGTCGGCCATGTTGGCCGCTTGTAAGGCAAATGCCCTACCCGCTGTGCTATCGCTCCAGCCCCTTGTTATGTTATACATACAGACTTATAAATGCAGGCTGTACCTTCATTCAGGCTATGAATACACCTGCCATCTTTCTAGTACCTTGTAAACACGAGCATTCTCCCTTCTCATGAATAGTGTGTGATGATGTTGGCAATACAACAAATGAGAAAATAATGATTTCATCCTAGAGCACTTAGTATTCAAATTGGTTGATTCCAAGGCTGCTTTGACACCTTGGAGAAGCCAGGAACATCTTGATAAGCGTTATAACAAGGGCTGGTGTGTGAGGGTAGATTTCTTGAGATGAATCTATAACAGTCAGTAACTGGGCTTATAATTTGTCTTTAACTAGAAAATGGTTAGGATTATAATTCAGCTAAAATTATGGCACTAAGGAAGGTAGGATACGTCTGTCTTCAAGGAACATTGTTGGTTTAGGTGAAATGTTTTTGGAATGATTATCCAATTCAATACCGCCCTATTGGAAAACACATGAGCCATGCTGACAAAGAATTCATGAGGATATATTGCCTTATTATATCAAATATTTATGATTTTATTCACTATGAAAGGCATTCTTTCTCAGCAAAGTTCTGTATCTCTGGTGAGAATCAATATTTTGGGAATTACTGACTGTCAAATTTAACCTATTAAGCTATGATATTTTATTTTTTTTCCCTTTGGCAGAATAAATTTTAATTTGGAGAGTGTTTTATTTTTAATAGTCACCATATGCAGAACAATTTAATTCATTATCTGACATTCAATTATATCAATCACTACTAAATTCTTGTGTGTTATAACAACATGTCAAAATTTAGTTAGGTATTATTAACAAATTTGTCAATTATGAAGATAAGACTCAGAGTGATTAAATTAGGAGTTAATTAACTTGTGATTTTTATTTCAGGTTTGTACTCTTAGATGTACCTATATAGCTATATATAATTATCTATATTTAGCATATGGATTTTTTTTTATTTATTTGGGGGCTGGAGCGATAGCACAGCGGTAGGGCGTTTGCCTTACAAGTGGCCAACATGGCCCACCCGAGTTCGATTCCTCCGTCCCCCTCAGAGAGCCCCGCAAGCTATCAAGAGTATCTCGCCAGCATGACAGAGCCTGGCAAGCTACCCGTGATGTATTCGATATGCTAAACACAGTAACAAGTCTCATGATGGAAACGTTACTGGGCCTGCTCGAGCAAATCGATGAACAATGGGAGGACCGTGACCGTGACCGAAATTTCGTAATTTTAGACCGTAATTTATAATTTTAGAGTGATTTTTAAAACATCATCATGTATTTCATTACTTAATTTATAAAAATTGTTGATCTAAATAATTATAAAGAATAATTATTACAATTATGAGCACAACTGAATAACTATTGAAGAGAAAATTAGTCAAAAAATTCAGTTTAAAACATTTGCTTCTATTATGAAATGGAAAATATATTTCAATGTAAAATTACACAAAATGTGCTGTGAATTTTTTTTTGGGGGGTAGGTAATAGAGTTGTTAGGGTGGGCTCTGGGCTTACTCCTGGTTCTGCATTCAGGAATCACTCCTGCTGGGCTTGGAAGACCACAATGGGTTGTTGGGGATTGAATCCAGATTAGTCACATGCAAGGCAAACACCCAGCCCACTGTACTCTCTCTCTCTCTGGCCCTAGTATTTAGAAAATAATTTACTTCTTTATGACAAATTTATCATTGAATAATCAGGTATACCTTTTGCCACAGTAGCACTGTAGTACTGTCCTCCTGTTGTTCATCAATTTGCTTGAGCGGGCACTAGTAACGTCTCACAACAAATTGTGAGACTTGTTCTTACTGTTTTGGGCATATCGAATACATCATGGGTAGCTTGTCAGGCTTTGTCCTGCAGGCGAGATACTCTCAGTAGCTTTCCAGGCTCCCCAAGAGGGGTGGAGGAATCGAATCAGGGTTGGCTGTGTACAAGGCAAACACCCTACCCGCTGTGCTATTGCTCCAGCCCTTTGTAGCAGTATATGAAATAATTGTCTTTCCCCAGCGTATGTAAAAGGGGGAAAATGTTAAGGAAGCAATAAAAATGATTTATCCTAACTTAAATTTTATTTCACTCAGCAGATAGGTAACAATTCCGTTGTTACTGTGTTGGTGATTTTGAAGGATCATAATCGTACTGCTATTTAGTAAAGTATATGTGACTTCTAATATTTAAAGGGGATATATAGAAATGCATTAATGTAATAGATACCACCTAGAGCTAAAATAAAGACATAACAAACTGTGAAACAAAGGCTTATTTTATTTTGTGAAGGAAAGGGAAGACCTCATTGAACTGGTTTCCTTTATAGAGATGGAATGATCTGGCTACTTGAAATACAAGGATTATCAGGAATTAAGGAATGAGTATTTAGGAGGTCATTTTGCTTACCTGATTAGTAATCCAAAATTCTAGAATTTTTGAAACATAACCTAGATACACATAAACTTGGTATGTTTTTGAATTACTACTGCTCAATATTTGTTCACTGAATAAACAACTGTTTGTGCTTCAGCAAAAATACGTTGTATTCAACTCTGATTTTCATCACAGATAGGGTGAGAGCAATTGAAGTATTTATATAGAAGATTCTAAGTTTGAACTTCATAAAGAAATTTATGAAGGTTGGGGCTGGAGCAATAGCACAGCAGGTAGGGCATTTGCCTTGCACGCAGCCGACCCGGGTTGCATTCCCAGCATCCCAAATGGTCCCCCGAGCACCACCAGGAGTAATTCTTGAGTGCATTAGCCAGGAGTAGCCCCTGTGCATTGCCGGGTGTGACCCAAAAACAAAAATAAATAAATAAAAAGAAAGAAATTTATAAAGGAAAAGAGTGAGTTTGTAGGAAAGTAATCTATTAGATAGGTATTATAACATTTGAAGACTTTGTTATTAATACTATACCCATGCATAAGGATAGTATATTTAAAGAAGCCCCAAATAGCCTCTACTCAACAATCAACACTTAAAACGTTGACTCAACTAAGAAATCCAAATATGATTAAATTAAAAATCTTGTGTTTTCATCCTGGTATTTCATTCTGTATTTTTCTTCTGAACAAATAAATAAATCAAGTATTATCTCTTTAGTGTTGTGATTGATCTCTTTTGAGTCACAATTAGTCTTGACACTATTTTAAAAATCACTCACTCACCAAGACTCAGTATTATATATTTCTGAACTCTCCTCTCAGACTGTAAAAATGGAGAATTCATTTTGATTTTGAGGCTTAAATGTTCCTGTTCATAGTTTAGCTACGCATGCATGAACTCGATTACAAATTATGTGTACACAGTCATAGTTAGCAAACCCCCCAAACATATTGCAAGCACGTCATATCTCACTCACAGGAACAACAGAATACTAGCTGTCATTGGTGTTTTATGAAGACAAATTATTGAACCACAAAAGTCATGAGATGAATTGTAAGACACCTTTTACATTTTATTCCTGGAGGTATTGTGGTACTGTCAGTTAAACACTGGTGAGCACAACTTGGTTTTCATTTCCCCAGCATTCTTGTCAATACTGACAACTCTACCCATCATTGAAGAAGTGGGTTCACTCAAGGAAGCCCACAGGGATAAATTGCTCTGAACATCCTGTTCTTATTTACAGTATCTGTGCTTCATTTGTATATTCTTCTTTGTCAACTGAGCTCAGCGATTGAAAGCATAATTTCTTATAGCAAAATGCAGACATTTTGCAATGCAGTGCACAAACCTAACATATTTCTGTTCTAATTGCAAGGGTTTTTAACCTCTCAAACACCTAACAATTTCGTAAATTGTTAGAATGCTTTGTTTCTAAAGTAGAAAATGGTGCTTCGATGTCCTAAGGATATGGAGAAAAATTGTTTTATATCAAGGTATTTCAAATATGGCACTAAATTTACTAATTCATTTGTCTTCTTAAAAAGCTATGGTATTTGTAAAATAACTGAGACAAGAGTTTATTCCTTTAAATCAATTTACACTATGTTAGGGATAAAGAATAGTCACTTAATTCAACTTACAAACATTTTATTGGCCTTAATTAGGCTTAGAGATGTGTTTGGATTACAGTTCTGTTTAAAAGACGCTTCTCATCAACATAAGTGACTTGTTATTTCAGTACCAAAGCATTCCACCATAACTATTCATTTCCAGATAATAAGAAAAATACAACAGTTGAAGCAATAGAACCAGAGCTAGAACAAGACCATGGATATTAGGCATGATGCCCTTCAGTTTGGACAGATTGTTATATCAGAGCTTCTACAGGATGGTGGTGTACCAAAGGCTCCAAACACAGCTCTGAGAGTAGCTGAGATCTCAAAATCTGCAGTTACAGATCCAGAGATGCAGTATGCAAGGTAGAATATCTGGTATCAAAGAAGGGTCCTCAAAGCTTCTCTCTAGCAACCACAAACCAGATCACTTGATCACTTGACTTCCCGTTAATCATCAATTTGCTCAAGTGGGCACCAGTAGCGTCTCCATTCGTCTCTGTCGCATGCTAGTGTAGCCCAATGGTGTCTTTCATTCTAGGAAAACAAAGAGCCTCAAACCGATTGTTCAGGGTCTTGACGAAGAAGTCTGACCATCTTGTAGGTGGGTGGCCACACAGTCTTTTGACATCCCTTGGAATCCAGTCAGTAATGGCTCTAGTCCAGTGATCATCTCAAAATCTCATTACGGGTCCAGTCTATCTGATTTTCGACACCTTGGCAAACGAGACAGCGTCCCTGATTCTTGACGGTCGATGGAGGTCGGAACTCTGGCTTCTTTCTCTCATTTGAGTGAAATGTGATACTCCAAGTATAGCTCTTTCAATTCCTCTTTGGGAGACCCGACCTCCACTACCTCCACTACTCAGCTGCCGCCACGCTCCAGGATGCTTTCCGGACATATTATAACACACTTAATACCAATCTTCCAGGATTGCCGCACCATATTTGATAGGGTTCAAATATGCTTTGAACCATGGGAACACCTACAAGGGCAATTAGAGGCCGCCCCAAAAGCCTCTATCCCTCTTGGAGAGACTGGCAAGCTACGGAGAGTATTCCACCCACATGGCAGAGCCTTGCAAGCTATCCATTGTGTATTCAATATGCCAAAACCAGTAATTACAATGGATCTTATTCACAAACCAGATAGAACTTTTTTTTTGCTTTTTTGGGTCACACTGGCTGATACTCAGGGGTCACTCCTGGCTTTACACTCAGGACTTACTCCTAGCAGTGCTCTGGGGGTCATATATGATGCTGGGAATCGAACCCTGGTTGGCTGCATGCAAGGTAAACGTCCTACCCACTGTGATATCACTCCAGCACTTTTTATATATTGCCCCAATTTGATATAACAAACACAAAGAAATTGAAGCATTTATCTAACGTGCAATTCAATATGAGTAGGATTAAGTCAGAGAAAACAAGACAGTGGACTTGGGCAGTTTCACAGAGGAATGAAAGGGCAGGTATCAGAGAGAATGAGTAGCAGCTGTTTTCAGAGAAGATGAGAGGAAGGACTACAATGGAAAGTGCTGGTAAGGGGGTGGAGCCATAGTACAGCAGGGAGGGCATTTGCCTTACATGCAGCTGACCCAGATTCAGTCCCTGGCTTCCCATATGGTCCACCAAGCACCACTTGAATCTTTCAGGATCAGGGGAATGAGACCCAATGTATTTACTGTTTTTTGCATATTGAATATGCCACGGATAGCTTGCCAGGCTTTGTCGTGAGGGTAGGATACTCTTGGTAGCTTGCCAGGCTCTCCGAGAGGGACAGAGGCTTTTGGGGAAGCCTCTAATTGCCCTTGTAGGTGTTCCCATGGTTCAAACCGTATTTGAACCCTATCAAATATGGTGCAGCAATCCTGGAAGATATTTCTGGTATTAAGTGTCCTATAATGTGTCCCGCAGCTACTTTGTGGCTGCATGATCCAGAAAGCATCCTGGAGTGTGGCGGTGGCTGGGTAGTGGAGGTAGTGGAGGTGAGCACCACCAGTATTAATTCCTGAGTGCAGAGCCAGGAGTAACCTCTGAGCATTGTTGGGTGTGACCCCAAAAGAAAAAAACAGAAAGTTCTGGGAAGAGAGAGCTCACTGTCTGGCAGGAACTAGGAAATGTGGGCCAGACTTCAGTATTGATGAGTGGATCAGCATGTGGAAAGTCTGCATGTCCTTTAAGGACATTTTGACACCACCCTCTAGGATCTAACTAGAGTCACACCCTCTAGGATCTGACTAGAGTCACACTCATTTGGACACCACCCTCTAGGAAGTGACGTAAAATCATTGAATGAATCACTAATCTCCAGAAACCAGAGTTACACTGAGAGGGGAAAAAAAATCTTATTCCTGCTGTTTCCCAGATGGATAATATTTTAAGGGAACATTAACTTACTTAGCAGCTAAGACAAGGATCTATTCATTTTAACAAGGTGTTATCATATCTAGACAAGTTGTTCTTTCAGGAAGGTACTTAAATTCCTATTTTCAAACTTAAGTTTTACATTTGATAATATGTCTCAGGATGTAATGAGCTGGAAGAGATACAAGGTCTTTTAAAAATCCATAGGAAGCGGAATTGAAAAAATCAAGCTGAAAAAGTAGTTGGTTTGTTGTCTTTTCTGGAAGCAGTTTAGGTAGAACATGGATACATGTGTGAAAAGGCTTAGCAGACCATGGCAGAGAGGACATTCAAAGGACATGGGGACAGGAAATGCATCACAGCTCAGAAAAGATCTGAGTTCAAGGCCACTCTTTGCTACACAAGGAATCGTTCATTTTCTTAGCTTCTGAAAAGAGTGGTCAAAAACCTGTCGTTCATAATTTTCCTTGAAGTAAGAGACACTTAAATGTGTCCTTTGAAAGGCACCTATAAATATCCATGACTACAGAAACACTTTTGTCAAGATAAGAATATGCTTATACTTGAGAAAAAAATTTAAGCAAACATTTTTTAAAATTATTAATTGCTTGGAAGCACATGTCTGTCATTCCACTTGTCATATACTATTCCTTCCAGAAGCTTCTTTCTGAGCTCATGGCGAGAGATGCCAGGTTTGTATCATATTGAGTCTATACTCTTTCTGCACAACAGCAGAGGGGACCCAAATGAAGGCCAATTCTGGGCCTTTCAAGTAGATACTGCCTCTTGGAAAGACCCAAGGAGGCAGAACTCATATTCTTTCCTATCTCAGCACTTTTTTAGGAGCTGGACATTTCTCAGACTTCACTGCCATTTGGAATAACTGTACTGGAAAATGAGCTCCCCACATAATATTTTTTGCATCAAATTTCTAGAGTCTCCTGAAATTCAAGGAGAAAGCACATCAGAAGCTCAGGAGCAGAGGGAAGCAGTCACAGAGTGTAGACTAACAGAGTTGCAGTATCAAGAG
The DNA here is from genome assembly GCF_029834395.1 of Sorex fumeus. NCBI lineage: Eukaryota > Metazoa > Chordata > Mammalia > Eulipotyphla > Soricidae > Sorex > Sorex fumeus. Next base: position 275,183 of record NW_026606200.1, on the reverse strand, counting down.
TTGGTAGACCAGTAGTTCAGGATCAAAGTTGGCGCAGAATCCCAGACCGGATGGAGAGGTTCTAATATCCGACATCTGCTGTCTGTTTTAAAGCCATGGGGCATGATGTGTAGTCAGGGCTGATCAGCCACCGAGCTGGGCTGTCACATAGAAATGCCATGCATGTCCCAAGGACAAGCCTCAGGTGAGAGCTTATTTTCTGGTACACAGTTAACGAAAGGATAAAGAAACCAGGGATTCATTAGTATTGGATTTCACTTAATATATCAAAACTGTGACTTTGATATAAAACTAATATAAAAGGTCACAAATGAAGAATTCTGACTTTATAGATAATGAAAAAAATTCTTATGTAAACAGTCTAATGAAGTCAAGATGTAGATAATATATCTACCTCAATAGAGATAGTCATGTTCTGCATGTTCCCATAAAACATGGGGCCAGCACAAAAGAAGTGGCTACAACAGCACTAAAGAGATGAGCAATGACCGTCTTGTCATAAAAACTATGATTAATATTAATCCTATGTGCTGGAGCGATAGCACAGCGGGTAGGGTGTTTGCCTTTCACGCAGCCAACATGGCTGACCCAAGTTCGATTCCTCCACTCCTCTTGGAGAGCCCGGCAAGCTACCAAGAGTATCTCACCCGCACAGCAAAGCCTGGCAAGCTACCCATGACGTATTTGATATGCCAAACACAGTAACAACAAAGTCTCACAATGGAGATGTTACTGAGCCAGCTCAAGAAAATTGATGAACAATGGGAGGACAGTGATTAATTATATAGCTACCAATGCAGAATTTCTGTTTACAATGGTCTTTCCTATTTTTTTTTTTTTTTTTTAGGGTTTGGTGTTGTAAAGTTTTTTTTTTTTTGGTGATGATTTTTTTTAATTTTATTTATTTTTTTTACAGTTGTAAATTTACAATTTTTTGTGCTTTGGTTTCAATTATATAATGATCAGATACCCATCCCTCCACCAGTGCCCATTTTCCACCACCATGGATAATATCCCTCCCACCCCCACCCCCCCATCCCCCCTGTCTCTGTGGCAGGGCAAGTCTTTCCTATTTTTGCCCCAGTCAATATCCCTCACTTCCACCAATTCTTTGTTGAATTTTTGTCCTTCTTAGATATAAAATGAAACTTATAAAACACCTACTTTCCTTATGGTTGCAATCACCAGCACACCCCTGAAACATCAAAAACAAATTGAATGTATACAAACACAGTTCTTGAGTTCATTTACAATCTGACCTCAGAGTATTACTCATGTCTCAAATTTATCATAGCTGGTTTTACTTTGCTTGTGTGGTTAATGGTTTATGATCAGCTTCTTCTCCATGAGGGGTGGTAACATATCTATATTTATCTATATCTAGAGAAACAGAGAGACAGGTAGATAGATACGGGTTCTGGATCACAGCAGATCTTCAAAATAGTCATGTCCAATAGGTGAGTGTATTTTTCCCCCCAAAACTAACCCTTCCCCTCTGCTTAAATGAGAATCTTCTTTGAAAGTAAATTAAATCAGAAAAGTGTATATTCTATCTAAAACTTACATAATAACTGTAAAAAAAAGTAGGAAAGGTATAAAATGTATTGGGGACATTTGGGGGAGGGGAATACCTGGCAGTGCTCACTGCTTACTCCTGACTATGTGCTCAGGGGTTACTCCTGGTGGTGCTAAGAGGACTACATGTGGTACCAGGGATTAAAGCACATGCAAGGGACGTGACTTAAACTCTTCTACAACTTCTCAGGTCCTAGAATACTCTTGTGTCTCTATATACACCAGTTATTTCTATTCCATATGTATTTATTTTCCAAACCAGAAGGGAACTGCTGGGTAGTTAATGAGATTCCAGATTTAGGATCTCTCATTTGTGAGGTTACTGAGAGACAGAAAATTGTTAGGAGCCCCATTCCAGGAAAAGAAACTAAATTCCAATCCCAAAGTATCAGTATTTCTGACAAATTGCCTAATTAGATTGCAGAAAATAAGTGATCTGTGCCTCATCTGCTCCAGAGATTAATTTGTTGTGTTTCTAAAAGATCCCCTTTTATACCTCATTGTGTATTTGTAATTTGGTGTTCTAATTTTCAAATAATTCTCACACTCCACACTGTATGAAATCCAAGATCCCACTAAACTTCGACTTGCCTTCCAGAGAGCAAGCTTTAATCCTTTAATAATTTTTGTATAGAAGTAGGGAATTCAATTATTTCCCAAAAATTTGGACCATGATGCTTGTATGTTTTTATTTCTAGTCCAAGAGAAGGAGGTAGAACAAGGCACCTGCGAAGTAGGTGAATGGTACCAGATTGTAGGGCTTAGTGAACAGCCTGTATGGTGGTGGTTGGGGGTAGTGCGGAGAACAGAAGACTTGCGACTGGGAAATGTAGAGCTAGATGTGGCATACTCAAGTCTTTGAGTGTTTTGTACTCAAAAACAACATTTAAGAAATGTAAAATTTTGTCCCAAACTACACAAAGCTAGCTATTGATTGCCCTAAGACTAAGTGAATTGCTATGTTAGGCAATCAGCCTCATAAAGCTATGATAAGCACTGCTATTATAATGACAAACAAACTGATCCCTAAGTCTAGAATTCCAGTGTCAGTGCCATTATTATAGGCATTACCCCCCCCCCCCACACACACACACAAAGTAAAGTGATAACTCTGAGGTGAATAGGAAAGATTCTATAGAAGGTACATCTTTTATTTGCAAGAAGAACAAACGGGTACAATAACCATGAAAGGAATAAAATTCTAGACGAAAAATAATCACAAAAATTACATTAATACTATTAAAATATAATACTGTTATAATATCAGACACTGTGACTTACAGATTAATAACAAAAGATAATAATATATTACTAATGTTTTCTTATCTGGTGAAATAGCACAGCTGGTAGGGTGTCTGCCTTGCACGTGGCCGACCCAGGTTCAATACCTCTGCCCCTCTCAGAGAGCCTGGCAAGCTACCGAGAGTATCTCTCCCACATGGCAAAGCCTGGCAAGCTACCCGTGACATATTTAATATGCAAAAAAAAAACAGTAAAAACAAATTTCACAATTTGTTTTGTGACGTTACTGGTGCCTGCTCAAGCAAATCGATGAACAACGGGAGGACAGTGACAGTGACAATTTTTTTTTTAATTTTCTTACTGCTATACTTTGAAAATATTTGTTTTTTTAAATTTATTTGTAGAATTGAGGATATTATAGGCAGACCATTCCAGGCAGGTCTAGCTCAAACTACAAAGAGGTTTTAATGATTGTATCCCCAATGGCAAAAACAACAGAATCAAAAACAAATTAGTGTAACTACATCAAAATAAAAAGCTTTTACAAGGCAAAAGAAATGCCATTCTCACACCAACAAGAATGGTGTATAGCAAGAATATGGGAAACAACCAGTCTTAATGGGAATGACTAAAAAGAAACTCTCATTCACTGCTGGTGAAAATGTCATCTGGTTTAACTCCTACAGAAAATAATATGGAGATTTCTCCAACAAATAAGAATAGAGTTCCCAAATGACCCTGAGATTTCACTTTTTGACATCTAGCCCCCAAACACTAAAACATTCATTTGAAAAACTATATGCACACTTATCTTTATTGCAGCACTTGGCATAATAACACTTACAAGTACCAGGATATAGAAACGACCCAGATATAAAAAATAAAAGACACATGAATAAAGAAATTATGATCTATATCCACAAAGGAATACTATACAGCCATTAAGAAAAATGAAATCATAACATCTTCTGTATCCTACATCGACCCGGAGGTTATCATGTTATGCAAAGTAATTCAGAGGAAGAATGAGAAAGAGCAGATACTCTCACTTATCTGTGGCATGTAGAAGAACAAGACTAGGGAATGGAAGATATCAAATGATGTTACCCTCCTGGCCATGGATCATGATGACGACCATCCTGTTGTTCGTTGATTGCCTCGAGCAGGCCTCAGTAACGTTTCCTTCATCCTAACCCTGAGATTTTTTTTAAAAAGTGCCATAATCAAGGCTCTTTAAGGGTTAGGAGAATGAGACCCATCATTATTACTGGTATTTGGCACATTGGGTATGCCACGGGGAGTTTGCCAGACTCTGCCGTGTGGGCAGGTTACATTCGGTAGCCTGCCAATTTGTCCAAAGTAGGAATGAGATAATAAGATGTCACGGGGCTGAGAATGCATCCGTGCACTTCTGGGAGCTGGGTTTTATAGTCTCTGATTCTTGGCCACTGATGAGATTACACGGCGCCAGGGGGCCAATTGGTGGGTGTGACCCCTGCCTACTGGAATCTGGAGGATCTGGGTGGAGGATGCTCAGTCCCGATCCAAGCAGGCTTGGAGATCTCAGCCTACTGGAATCTGGAGGATCTGGGTGGAGGATGCTCAGTCCCAATCCAAGCAGGCTTGGAGATCTCAGGCCCTGCTGGTACCTTCATGTGTGTGGAGAGTGGTCTCAGCATGGTGGTGGCTGGTTCTGGAGGTCTTCAGCTGCCGAAGCCCTGGTCGGGGCAGGGAGGGAAACTCAACCCACTCCCCTCCAAGGGGCCTCAGCAAGGAATGGATATACAATTAGAATGCCACAAGAGGGAAGTTGCGGAATGGGGAGTATGTGGAGGCAGATTGATGAAAACATGAGTTAAGAATCTTGAGCATTTTAGAAGTGTCAAAGTGAGGTAACTGTGTGCATCAAAAAATACAAAGTTTACAATACTAGTGTAAGAAACACTAGCATCCCTCACTCTACAATAAGTAATTTTTTTTAAAGTGAATATGCTAAGGAAGCAGGAGAGGGGAGGCAGGGAACTTTGGGTCATTGGTGGAAGGACAGTGACTTTGGTGGTGAGATTGGAACTGGAACACTGAATGACTGCAATTCTATTAGCAGAGAAGTAAAACTGCATTCTTTGTTGATATTTCTGGAGCAATGCATGCCCATGCAATATGTATAGGTATGTTGAATCAATATAATTGATATAGGAAGACTAGGCAGAAAAGTTTTAGAGGTATTCTGCAGTGTATCGCATCACACACATTTATTCTAAATGCCATTCTCTGATTACCCTATACATTTTCTCCTCTGGTCCTGATTATTAGAAACCTGGGGAATGGCAGAGGAGAAAGTTAGGAGGCCACGAGAAATTTCATACTGAAAATGAAGTGTCGGAAAAGGCAGCTTGATATGCAACTTCCCGTGCCCTGGGAATTGTCAGAGTGAGATAGGTTTAATTTCTAACCATCTCTTCTCTTTCCCACATAAATATAATGCTCTCCTAGAGAGCTAAACATCTTTGCCTGAAGTAAATGGTGTAGCTATTCTATAACCTTTAGAGATGTAAAATGGGAATATACAACATGCAAAAAAATACCAGATAAGTGAGAAACTCAAATAAAGAACTCAGGTTAGAAACAGAATTTTGCTTATGATAAATGACTTAATAAAAGAGGTTTAAAAAAATACTGTTGTAAGTACTCCCACACTCCCAGTTCTGCCATAAAAATAATGATTAGATCCAACAATAGGCTCAACATCTCATTTTATTCACTGTAATAAGAGTTTTAAAGTCATTTTTTATGAAAGCACAGATTTCTTGCTGAATAGAATTCAGCAGCATTTTTTTGGTTTGGAGATTGGGAAGTATCCTGTGTTCCTTGTAGCATAGATCTCAGAGCTGCTGAAGCAATGAATGAGGGAGTGACCTGTCCTAGATTCCAACACTGACTCCCTTACCCGCATCCCTGGATCACAACAGACCATGGAAGAAATCGGCAGATTTGCCTCTATGGCATTTTACTAAACTGAACATGACAAAGACAAAGATGTGATCTGCTGACCACATGGCCTGGTTTGTTGAAAGTGCACCTTTGAATATTGATTAGTGGCCCTTTTTGTGGAGGCCACATTTCAGCTTTTTCACCACTACTGAGAGAGTCCTTTTATACTATGCACTCTAAATGTGTTATTACACTGAGTGGTTGCCATTATATAAACCAAGACTTGCCTCCTTTGCAATATATCTACTATATTTTGCAACGCCAAATTAAAACAAGAATTCTCTTCTTCCCCTGTCATGCAGCATTTGGAAGCGTTTTCAGCGGTGGGCTGAACTGGACCCCTACCAGTGAAGAAGTAACTCTCCCCAGGTGCCTTATGTGAAGTAGGAAGGAGAAATCTAACACTTCCCTACTCTATGCACCTCTGTCACCTGGGGAAGGGCCTGTGAAATTCAGGACTGACGAAAATGTTCAATGAGTCCCTGTGTGTCATTGGTGCTCATGTCTCACCAGCCCCACGAGGGAGCTGTCAGGCTGAGCCTGATACCCAACTGTTCTGTTTGGTGTGGGGACATGAAACTGTCACCCAGTTTCTCTGGAAGTTATGGTCTAGGACTGGAGCAAGGATTTGCTTTTTGTAGAAAAGGAAACGTATGTTTCTAGTCTTACCCAGATGTTTTGGGCCCATTGGCTTTCCCTCAAAGAAAAGAATTTGAGGAATAGTGAGGTAAAATCAGATTACTAGGAAAACAAAGGGAGGGGTGGAGAGAGGTACATTTTGACATTTGCTCAAGGGAGAACATGGGTTTCTCCAAAATGGAGAGAGCCCAGAGTAGTATTTTAGAAAAGGTGAAGTATGGATATTTTTATAACTTTCTTTGTCCCCAATTCTTTAAACAAGTAGGAGCTATGAAGGAAACTGGTGAAAATGTACCATCATTATGAAGGAAGGAGAGTGGATTGTATGCACAGAGAAACCTGAACAACCAGACCGAGACAGCCAGAATAGAACAGTCAGTTCTATGCAAAACCATCTGTTCTTCATAACCTTATCATCAGACTAACTCTAAATTTGCTCAGGTAAAGCCATTTGCTGGATTCCGGTGAAGATTTTGTTGAGGGCCAGGACTTTGTCAAGGTGACCTGAACTCTTGGTTCAAGTGATTAAACTACTTCCTCTTCCACACACCTTGGACCAGAGTCTGGACTCCTTGGGCCTTTCCTAAGAGAGTTACAGGGGTTCTGCCTGGGAACAGCTTTGCACATGGGCTTTTTTCTAGAGTTTCCATCACTGTCTTTGTCCGTGTGTCCCTAGTGTCTCCTTTCAGGGATGCATCAGTGCCTGATCTGGAACTCTGCATCTTAATGGGATTCTGCATCTCAGTGGCCTTTCAGGACCCTAAGATTTGGTCCTTTGTTTCAGAGACCTCCATGCCTTGGTCTGGTCTATGTTTCAGACACTGTTTTCCCCAACACATATTACAGGAAACCCCACCCCCCATCCCCCACCCTCCATCCTCTTGCCTGCAACAAGAGCTTGTCTACAACACATGAAATACTAGTTCTTTCTTTATTCTGTGTCTCAAGGTGTTCTCTGAGTTTGAGATGGTCCAAAGCTGCTTAGGAGTGAGGACAGAAGTAGGCAGGGAACATTCTTGAAACTCTGGCCCCTCAGAACTTTCACTAATGCTCAAAGGTGCCTTCTTTCTAGTTTCTAAGCTTGGAATCTGATTAACAGCATGAACTTGGTTTGAGTGATCCTTTGCTATAAGGATCGAAACACTGTTGGGTGGACCGCAGGGGTTCCAGGCTGGCCACTGATGATGACTCAGTGGCTGGGCTCTGAGTCGTGCTCTCTGCTGACTCTACAGGAAGCTACCAGTGCCTGCAGCTCATCGATTCAGTCCTTGCTCTCCTGCTGAGTGCTCACAACTTACAACCCTTCACTGGCTAAATCTGCTCCTTTCCTAGCAACTCATTTAACCATTACGCCTATCTCCATCTGGCCTCTGAAACAATGGGTCTTAAAATCATTAAAGCCTTTGCCTTTTGATACTTGTAACAAGCTATTTTCCACAATAAATAATTATCTCATTGAAAAAACCCCATGTTTCTTTGCAGAATCACTTCTAGATGATTCCACTCTCCTGACAAGCATATAATATAAGAGTAAGAACAGTTCAGCTGTGACTGAGGTGTCTTATATAACACTGTCCTCCCACTGTTCATCTATTTGCTCTAGCGGGCCCAGTAACGTCTCCATTGTGAGACTTATTGTTACTGTGTTCGGCATATTGAATATGTCATGGGGAGCTTGCCAGGCTTTGCCATGTGAGCAAGATACTCTCAGTAGCTTGCCGGGTTCTCTGAGAGGGGAGAAGGAATTGAACCCGGGTCATCCCGGTGGGCCACGTGCAGGGCAAATGCCCTACCACTGTGCCATTGCTCCAGCCCAAAAGCACAGCAGGTAGGGCATTTGCCTTGCACACTGCCAGCCCTGCCAATCTGGGTTCGATTCCTCCACCCTTCTTGGAGAGCCCAGCAAGCTACCGAGAGGATTCCACCCGCACGGCAAAGCATGGCAAGCTACCCATGACGTATTCCATATGCCAAACACAGTAACAACAAGTCTCACAATGGAGATGTTTCTGGGCCCGCTCCAGCAAATCGATGAACAATGGGAGGACAGTTGGAGGTGTCTTATTTTGCGAAATTTTCTCCATATCTCTTATTCTTTGGCTTCTCTTTCCCTAAACCATATTGACATTTTTAAAACAGAACATCTCTAGATGGCAAATTCTGCATCTTCCTAGAGTCAAACACATACACATACCCTCTCCCAGCTTTATTGTATAACTTTGCACATTATTTATGTTAAATTGATTCACCTCCCCCCAAAGAAAACCCATTAATTTAGTTTTAGAGGGGAGAAAAATATAGAGAAGATCATTATTAAATATTAAGTAATTAAGGATTAAATAAAAAATAAATAATTATTAAATTCATAATTGTGAATTTAAGGTCATAAGAAAATTTAGAAAGTTGTATGCATGTTGCAAGCTGATTCAATTTCTACATATGATTTCTATACTTTGACATCAAGCCACCAATTCACTTCTATAGACAGCACCTCCAGAGAAAGAGACATCAAAGATATTTATAAACTTCTCTGATGCTATTTACTAGTGTCTGTATGTCAAGACTTGATCTAATGCAAAGAATGATGAATAAACTAACTATTCACATGTTTCTGAATTAAATTTGTCTTTTCTTTCAAAGAACTACAGTGCTTACTTAAACCAGAGGCTAAACATAGGCATTTAAAAAAAATTAAGGGGCTGGAGCGGTAGTACAGCGGGCAGAGTGTTTGCCTTGCATGCGGCCGACCCAGGTTCGATTTCCAGCATCCCATATAGTCCCCCAAGCACTGCCAGGAGTAATTCCTGAGTGCAGAGCCAGGAGTAACCCCTGAACATCGCTGGGTGTGACCCAAAAAGCAAATAAATAAATAAAAATTTAAAAAATTAAATAAGCATTTATAAGAAGACTCTACAGATTTCTAGACAACCTCTATTACTTAAGCATTTTCAAATTTTTAAGAAAATTGCTGCAAGGTGCAGTGGATTTAGTGAAGTTCTCTCTTTCTCTCTCTCTCTCTCTCTCTCTCTCTCTCTCTCTCTCTCTCTCTCTCTCTCGGCTCTACAGAACCTAACCACTAATATGAATTATCTAGGTTTGCTCTAATAAATGATCACAGGTTTCCACTTCAAAAATTCATTCGTGTCCCCCCTGTGGAGAGCAGAAGGGCATGTCCCAGCTGCAGAACATCTGATTTCTTTTTGGGCTTTCTTTTTAGACTGCAAATGGCACCTCTCCCCTTGCTGGTTCCTTTCAGTGTCTGTCCTTAGGAGCACACACGGCCTCCCAAGTCAGACTCCATCCTCACATCCTATTTTAAATTAATCACCCCTTCAAGACCATCTTTCCAAAGTCTGGAACATTCAGAGGTTCTAGGCATTAGGACTGCTATCTGTCAATATGGCAGGGACACAATTCAGCCCCTAGAAATATCCTGTACTTTATTGCCTTTTACTTTCTGAGTTTTGACCTGCAGTCATTTCCTAATCTTCTCTCCATTTGAAACCACTGTACTTTGTTTCTTTGAGCATTGCAAACAGAGTCTTAAGATTCTTTAATATGTGAACCATGGACTCTCTACCCTCCTGGGTACTCTGCTGAAGTCTGACACATTATTTTTAGATTATCATCTTCAAAAACAGTCTATATCTAAAAACAAAATAGTGATATAGGGAGTTAAATAGGGAAGAGCCTTTATGGCAGTGGAATTTCTAGGAAGCAATAAAACCAATAAGGGCCAGGCTGCAAACACAGGAAGGAAAAGGCCTGATAAGACTCTTACCTGATGCCACTAACAGACCCAGAGAAAGCTGGACCCCCTCCTAAGAGAAGCTCCAACAGGAACAAAATGCCAGAAAATGAATTTCAAAGGGGACCATCCACCGCTCCCAACTCTACCCCCTTGGCAATGGCCCTTGCAACACTGGAGGACTCTTACCTAGATAGAAGCCCCATGTGGGGGCAGGTTGGGAAAACCCTACAAAAGCCACCTTGAAAGAAGAAACCATGCATGTGCTGCCTGAGCCCATGTACTGCTTGTGCCCACGTGACTAAGCACATGTGTCATCCACATCTCCTATCTTGACATGTGTACTTTCATGCTTTCATTACTAATGCTGAGGTGTGTGTAGGGGCTCTCTCAGTCTTTGGAGAAGCTAGCATTCTCTTGAGCTAGTGTTCCTCTCTCACTTTCTCTCCTTCCTTCCCCTTCCTAAAACTTTCAAATAAAATCTGGTTTTATTTACTTCACTGATCGTCTCTCCTGAAATTCTTTTCTGCAAGGCAAGATAAGAACCCAGTAACTCCGGGTAAGGTCTAGGGCTGGCTCCATGCAGGGCTCATCCCATCCTTTATCAGGTCTAGTCTTCCCAGCTGACCCTGGTGGCAGAGGTAGATGAAGAGAAAGTGACTCTTCCACACCTCACATAAGCCATCTGTGGGGGCCCACTGACTTCAGTAGTATTTCTCTTTCTTTATGATTTGTGCTAGGGTCTTATAACAATACCTAATTTATATTAAGCACCCCCAATTTTTTTTACACGAGGGGGCAGTTGCCTTGCATGCAGCCAAGCCTGGTTCAATCTCTAGCATCTTATATGGTCCCAAGAGTATAACTAGGAGTGATTTCTGAGTGTAGAGTGAGGAGTAATCCCTGAATATTGCTAGTTTTGCTCCCAAAATAATTCTTTATACACAATGAGTATTAAAATGTTGATTGTTTTACAAGACTGCAATAGAGCCAGAGAGATAATACAGAATGTAAGACATTTGTCTTGCATGCAGCTTACTTAGGTTCAATTCCCTAAATTACATAAAGCTCCCTGAGTCCTATCAGGAGTGATCCCTGACCACAGACCCATGAGTAAGCCCTGCGAATCACCAATTTTGTTATCTTATTGGTCAGCAAATAGTAGAACAGATCTTTGTCTCATCAAAAACTTTCAAAACCATTGTCTAATTTAGCAATTAATCTAAATTTATAGTTAATCTAAATTTAAGAAATGGAAGTTCTTGAACTTTAATTTAGGGCAAGAGGCTGGCTCAATCGTACAGCAGGTAGGGCATTTGCCTTGCATGTGGCCAACCCAGGTTCGATTCCCAGCATCCCATATGGTCCCCCAAGCACCACCAGGAGTAATTCCTGAGTGCAGAGCCTGGAGTAACCCTTGAGCATCACCGGGTATAACACAAAAAGAAAAAAGAAAAAAATTAGGGAAAGTGGCTCTTATCATATCCTATTTTTTCATAGTAGGTTCTGCAAGATGTACTTTTACTGCTAAATATTCTAAGCTAATACATTTCAATAAAAATAATTTTACAGCATCTTTTGAAAATCATTAGCACTAGAAGTTCATTTCTCTGACCTATATATCTAAAAGTCCAAAAAGTTGCTCTTGGAGTCAGCTGGCTTTCTTTCTTTTTAAAAAATTTCTATTAATTTAACACTTGACAAGAGTCAGTACAGAAAAATTTCTTCCCAATAGTAATTTCAAATATTGGTCCCAGGCCAGTATAACATAATGTGGTAGCTTTTAGAAATTAAAAAACCTGAGTTCTTACTTTGTGAGTTCTTGACTTAAAGTCTTCAATGCTATCTATGCCTCCTATGAATGGAATACTTAATTTTTTTAAGAAAAATATAGAACTGAGATTTTAAAAAAATGAAGCATTCAGACTATAAGACAAAATTTAAGGTTTCCCGGGAGGGTTAATGGGCTAGGTTAATTGGTTAAATTACAGGTAAAAGTAATTGCATAGTAAGGAGAGAGCAGAATTTTCAGTGTGAACTTGGCGGAGAACGTCCAGAGGCTGATCTGTAAGTACACACATCTGAAAGTTAGATGTTTTCTAAATTCAGTGCAAGGTGAAAATTAGCATGAAAATAAATTAACATGAAAATAAAGAATCTAGATTAGAGTTTGTTTCAAAAGCAAAACACCTCAACTTTATAGCATCCTGAACTCTGCCTTCCTGTTCAGGACACTGTTCTTACATGAAGAGGAACCTCAGAAGCACCTCAGGACTGATTAGCACACAGAGGCTGGTCCTCCCCAGCTTCGGGATATTCAAGCTCTGAAGTAATTCTAAAGTGTCACCTGGATGGGAAATGAGCAGGGCATCAAGAGTTATACATAAATCATTTGAAGTGAAAAGCATAGCATCAGGAGTGATCCTGAACAGCATGTTTGTTACAAGTAGCTCCATCAGAGCTGCAGGAGTTGGAAAACATGGGCACAGACGTGCCTGACTTTGCCCTGAATTCTGCCACACAGTCTAACAGTGGCCTTTGAAGGAAGCAGCATCACAATTACCTGGGAAGCTTCTTCTAACTCAGAATGGTGGATCAAACTCCAGAGATTCTGATTTCTGAGTTCTGAAATGGAGCTTAAAAAATATTTTTTTTTTCAAATTTCAAGAAAATAGCAATTGCCCACAGGCCAAACATTGAGTTTCTATTTTTAAACTGAGCTGAAATCTCCCCCAGAGGAATCTCAGGAAGACAAGTTATGATGCAATAATCAAAGGGTCTTTATTGGCTAGCTTGAGCTAGGGCCCTTGTCCAGCCCACTGACACAGAGGCAGCCTTCTTGGAATGAATGGCCCAAAGGCTCAAAAGTGAGGGGCTTTTATGACATAACATTAGGTAATAGGGAATTTCTGCAGACCACCCTTTTGGCAGAAGTCTGGGGGGCTTTTCACTACTTGTACTTAGCTAATTGGTTGTAAATTGGAGTTACATAAGGGTTGTATGGGGGAGGGGTTCCCTTCCTGCATCTGATTGGTAACCCTTAGTTGACCTCATCATTGGCTATCTTACTTTAGGGAAATCAGGACTCAATTCCAGGTATGTGTGCTCAATTCCAGGAATTCTGGAACTGAAACCTAGGCCTAGCTTCTTCTGGCTTCTTTAGGAGCCTGTCATGGCACTGCCTTTGCTTCTCTTATCTCTCACTCTGTCTGTAGGGAGGAGGGGGTTCACCTAAACTTGTGCATGAATGAACACTTGCTATCTGCAAGGGACCATCAACTACAAGCATGCATACTTCCTTGGAAAGAACATTCAAGAGTGAGGGCTACAAAGTGATCCTACTGATCTCCATTTACCTTCCACAACAGTAAAGAAAAGCACAGACTCGGGCAGGTTCTATATGATTCCTGTTATTTTTCACAACTTCTAAACTATAAATAAAATAGCAAATTAAAGGGTGATGCTACAGTGGGTAGGGCATTTTGCCTTGCACCCGGCCGACCTCGCAGACCCAGGTTCAATTCTTCCACCCCTCTCAGAGAGCCTGGAAAGCTACTGAAAGTATCTCACTCGCATGGCAAAGCCTGGCAGCTACCTGTGACGTATTCGTATGCCAAACACAGTAACAAGTATCACAATGGAGACGTGGCTGGGCCCGCTTGAGCAAATCAATGAACAATGGAGGACAGTGACAGTGACAGCTATAGATTTCATTTCTACTTGACATTGCATGCTCACTAACAGTATTTTCAGACTTTTTCTTCTCAGTTTTAATAAAAGCCAAAAGTTCACTTCAAATTTCTGGATATAATATGTAAGCAAAAATGAATTTAATTTTTTTTTACCATAGCATCAAATGTGTTTTTTTTTAATTTTATGATTCAGATTTAGGATTTCCTTATCATTCATGGGCTCTTTTTTCACATCTTTCCATGGCATTTTAGCTGTGATGTGTCTTGCACATAGCACGGAAAAAAAAAATATTTAGATTGTCTTCATTTCCTAAGTCCCCATACACACTACCCAAGAACACACTTCTTAAATAATCTGACACACACCCTAAGCCATGTTACATATTTTAGATGATCCTGAAGTTCCATGTTAGTCCCCACCCACATGCCACTATTGCTGCCATCTAAGTGCATCTACAGCCCTGTATCCAAGATTCACCATTAAATATCAAAAGAGATGGACTAGACGCGAAACTTTCTCAGATGCACAAGTACCTGACTGAAACCTCTGGGGTGATCTCAGTTGAGGGGCGGGGAAATTTCCTGCCCTTCCAAAGCCCCCACAGCTCCACTCACACCCCAGAAGCTGTGACCATGCCTTTGGCTGGACTACACCACGACAGGACTGAGATCCACAGAGATGACAAATTGCCAAAAATTCATGCACATCCGGGGTTGTTTATTTGTTTGTTTATTTATTTATTGCTGAAAACTCTGGGCTTTCTCAGAGTTGGGGTGGGTAATCTTCCCCAACCTTCCATAATCCTGGAAGCCCCACACTCCACCACTGCTTCCAGGTAAATAGTATTTTCTGGAGTGACGTTTTCCCTCAGGCTCTACAACTCTGATATTCCACTAGGAGCACATCAGATTAAATTAAAATTATCACACAGAAGCCAACGGAGCTCGATGAACAAAAGCATTAATACAAAAGTGTCAACTACATCAACAATCCTCAGACAAGGACCTAATGTCCCTATGGCGATAAACAACAGTTTTCACAAATTTTCTTTTGTTAATTTCTTTTATTGAAGTATTTTTTGATAATTTTTTAAGCCATTTAGTGGTAACAAGCAATATACAATAAGTTATTTTGGGTCTGATATGGGGGCAGGGTTGAGGGATGGTTGGGAAAACAGGGTCAATGGTAGAGGGAAGGCCACAGTGGTGATGGGATTGGTGTTGGAATATTTAATGCCTGTAACAAACGGATCATAAACAATAAACCACAGTGTTTAAATAAAGTGGGAAAGGTTTTAAAAAATCATAAATTTCTTGTTAAACTGCAAACTAGGAAACTATGATTCCCTCTACCTTTGCTTAGATATATTTATCCAATCACTCTTTTATACATTTCAATTTACTCTGGTTCTTGATCATTCCTAGGGCTTCCTTGGAAAAGCATTCTCCATTCAGCAATCCACATCACTTTTCAAGATCATGTCATTTGTTGAACATCTCATAGTCTGACTCAATAATCTAATTGGATAATTTTGCAAGGGTAAGGGAATTGGGAAGGAGGTTATTGAAATACTCATTGAACTTCAGATATAATTTTTTTCTCAATATTGCATTCACATTAATGGTGAGAAGACTATCACTTGTATCACTTGTATCACTTGTCATCCCATTGATCTTTGATTTGCTCAAGTGGGCGCCAGTAACATCTCCATTCGTCCCTGTCGCATGCTAATGTAGCCCAATAGCATCTGCTCGCTCCAGGGACACAAAGAGCCTCAAACTGTTCAGGGTTTTGACGAATAAGTCTGTCCATCTTGTAGGTAGGCAACCACGCATCCTTTTGATGTCCTGTGGAATCCAGTCAGTAACAGCTCTAATCCAGCGGTCGTCTCTAAGTCGCATTATGTGTCTGGCCCATCTGATTTTCAACGCCTTGACAAACAAGACAGAATCCCTGATTCTCGGTCATTGATGATGGTTGGGACTCCAGCTTCCTTCTCTCACTTGAGTGAAATAGCTCTTTCAATTCCTCTTTGGGAAACAGGAATAGCATTCTCATCCTGTTTTTGTAGGGCCCAGGTCTCTGAGGTGTATGTTAGTGCAAACTTGATAGCATGAATTCTAGTTCTTACTGTCTTCTCGCTCAGAGAGAGAGAAAAAGAGAAGACTACACGAAGTAGAATTCGTGCTATCAAGTTTATTTCAAAAGTATAATGGGGATAACTAAGATTTAGGTTAGGTAATATAAAGTATACGCCATCCTCTACACATCTAGATTTTCTAAATTTAATCCTTACATAAAGTAAAGGCCCTCCCGTTGATCATTGATTTGCTCGAGCGGGCCCAGTAACGTCTCCATTGGAGACTTTGTTGTTACTGTGTCTGGCATATCGAATAAGTCACGGGGAGCTTGCCAGGCTCTGCCGTGTGGACGAGATACTCTCGGTAGATTGCCGGGGTCTCCGAGAGGGGTGGAGGAATCGAACTCGGGTCGGCCATGTTGGCTGCGTGCAAGGCAAACGCCCTACCTCTGTGCTATCGGACTACATAGTTCTCTACCATGGGAAACTTACTATATAAATTTAAAAAATCCATTATTTTGATTCACTTTTTAGATTAAATTTTTGTCTTTCATTGTAAGCTTTTTAAAAACCAACAAACAATAGCAAAGTTATATAAGCACTGGTTTGTATTTGCTTAATGACTTCTCTATATGAGAATTTTTCATTGAATGTTATTCTGTATAAAATTTTTATCTCTGAAAAACTAGTACTTCAATATGCATTTCTTAGTATTTTTCCTTTTACTGTTTTAGGAAACTATTATTTTCTGTTTCCCTTTTTTTCTTTAGTGTTATCTTCATGTAAGATGATGTTTCTCTGTTCCTATGTTATAAAGTACTTAAAGAAAAAAAGGAGAACTATTAATGTCAAAAGAAAGAGACTATATTAGTTATATATTACAAAAAATATTGATACTAGGGTTTGGAGAAAATTACATAGAAAGAAAAGTACAAGGCACTCTGTGGCATTATTTTCCATATTTTAAATATATGTAATCTTCAAACTACTGATGCCAGGTACAGTAACCAGCGATAAAAATAACCCAGAGAAGTTAAATCGTGGCTCCATGAGAAATCAATACATTTCAGAGAATGAATTCAAAGACAAGTTTATAACTGTAACCCTTTATGTTAATTTTAGTAAACCATAATAGAAGAAAACCATGAAAAAAATCACAAAATATAATTTGTGACTTATACCTCTTTATTTGGACTGGAGCGATAGCACAGTGGGTAGGGCATCTGCCTTGGGCATTTGCCTTGCATGCAGCCAACATGGCCGACCTGAGTTTGATTCCTCTACCCCTCTCAGAGAGCCCGGCAAGCTACTGAGAATATCTCTCCCACGCGGCAAAGTTTGGCAAGCTCCCCGTGATATATTCGATATGCCAAACACAGTAACAAGTGTCACAATGGAGATGTTACTGGGACCACTTGAGAAAATCAATGAACAACAGGAGGACAGTGACAGTACCAGTGACCTCTTTATTTTTTAAAAAAAAAATATCTCTAGTTACAATCTCTAGTTGTCTCTGGTTATAAGAAGCAACCCACGGCTCTTCTCTGTGCCACTGTGAAACCTGAATAGCTTGATAAAGAAGGCAAAACAATTGCAGAAAGGAAAAGTAGAAGCAAGTAATTGGCTGTGAGACTAAAACCCTGTGATTCTTTCCACTACACTTACAGAGACTTCCTTAGATGGGGAAATAACTACTTATCACTCTCACCACTGTCTCCACTGATATTAAGAACCTCAAGAGCTCTGGAACCTTGGACCGCCCAACCTCCCTGAGCACCTTCCTGTCCGTCCCCAATGCCACAGCCACTTTTTTCCCTCTCCCAGGTACCCATAGGGGCATGGCCTCTGTAGAAGTGGGTGTGGCTTATTTGGGGGCCTGCAACATTTATGCAGCCACAGGTAAATTACCCATACCCAGCAATCTCATGTCACATCTCAGTCTCTATTACACCACCACAACATGAAGAAACAGCTCAAATCCCCACCATGAGGAGAGGATGATGAAAAGAGACCAGAAGCTTCAACAATCATTACACACAAATGTGAGCTCTCCAATAAAGAATTCAGAGATGAACTATTGAAGATGTTCGATGAACTCAAAGAAACAGTGGGACAGATATTCAGTAAATTAAAGGAGGACATGGAAGAAACAATGGATGGGAGAATCAAGAAATTACAGGAAGAAGCGAGAGCAGAAATTGAAAAGCTACGCACAGGAGTATCATGAATAAAAGATTCAGTAGATGAAATAAAAAACTCAGTGTGTGCCCACAACAGTAGAATGACTACAGCCGAAGACAGAATCAATGAGTTGGAAGATAAGCTTCAGGAAGCCTACAGGCAACAACAAACCATTGGAAGAGACCTCAAAATAGCTCTAGAGCGAATCAGAGTCCTAGGGGATAATTTCAAGAGGAACAACATTAAAATCATTGGAGTACCAGAAGGTCAGGGAAGCAATCCCAATAAAAGATCCACAGTTAAAGAAATCATTGCTGAAAAGTTCCCAGAGCTGGACAATGCAGGCATCCAGATTTAAGGAGCCTGAAGGGTACTAGCTAAAAGAGACCCTAACAAAAACACTTCAAGGCATAGACTGATGGATACACAATACTGCAAGCAGCAAGGTCAAAGAAGGAAATCACATACAAAAGAGAACCGCTTAGATTCACAGCAGACCTATCAGAGGAAATTCTCCAAGCCTGAAGGCAATGGCGGGACATAGTGAAAAAAACTCACTGAAATGAATGCTTCACCAAGAATACTCTATCCAGCTAAACTCTCACTCAAAATTGAAGGAACACTATTTTCTAGATAAACAGTAGCTCAGGAACTGCATAGACTCAAAACCAAACCTAAAAGAGGGACTAAAGAGGCTACTATGACAAGACAAACCCTATGAGCACAACAGACTTTTACAGAAAGATGACACAAGACCCCATAACAATAATCTCTCTCAATGTCAATGGTCTAAATTCACCAATTAAGAGACACAGAGTGGCAAAAATGGATTCAGAGGCAGAACCCAACATTCTACTTCCTACAAGAAACACATCTGAACAGTCAGAACAAACACCAACTCAAAGTCAAAGGACAGAAAACAATGCAGCAAGCAAACAATCCACTCAAAAAAGCTGGGGTGGCCTTGCTAGCATTGGACAACAAAGATTTTAGGTTTAAAAAGATGAGTGAAGGCCATTTTGTATTAATCAAGGGATATGTACAGCAGGAAGAAATCACACTCTTAAATGTATACCCAATGAGGGACCAGCCAAATACCTTCAGCATCTGCTAACAGACCTTAAGAAGGACATTGAGAAAAACACAATAGTACTTAGAGATTTCAGCACCACCTTATCACATCTGGATATATCAAGAAGATTAAAACTCAGCAAGGAAATAATGGCTCTGAAGGAAGAAATAAAAGAGAGGGCGAATAGAGATATATAGGGCCTTATCTTCCCCCAGGAAAGAATACACATTCTTTTTCAGTGCACATGGAACATTTTCTAGAATAGACCATGTGCTGGGCCACAAAGCATACCTCAATAGAATCAGGAAGATAGGCATTGTATCAACTATCTTTTCAGACCACAATGCACTGAAGATAGAATTTAAACATGTTCAGATGCAGAAAACAAAATCAAGCACCTGGAAATTAAACAACTCATTGTTGAACAACGAGTGGGTCAGGAAAGAAATCCAGGAAGAAATCAAAAGGTAACTGGGAACAAATGGTAATGAAGACAAGAGCTACCAGAATCTGTGGGATGCAGCTAAAGCTGTGTTAAGGGGAAAATTTATAGCTCTGCAAGCATTTCTCAGGAAGGAAGAAAGGGCCCACATAAACAACTTGAGTTCACAGCTAAAGATCTTAGAAAACGACCAACAAAAGGAGCCCAAATCAAGCAGAAGGAAAGAGATCATAAAACTTAGAGCAGAAATCAACGACATGGAAAGAAAAGTACCAGGCACTTTATGACACTATTTTCCCTATTTTAACTCTATGTAATCTTCAGACTGCTGATCTCAGATAGGTAACCATGAATGAAACAATCCAGAGAAGTTATGTGGCTTCATGAGAAATCAATACATTTCAGAGATGGGTACATCTGCCCAGTTGTCTGAGAATTGCAATAGATGGGCCCTGGACCACCAGAGGGGCCCTTCAAGAAGTTAAAACAAGATGTTCAACTGGGCATCCCTTTTTAGGCTCATTATTCTAATTAAACCACCTCTTATTCAGTATTTACTAGCACTTCACACTCTAAGAGATGCTGAAAAAGACACCAAAAGCTTCATGGAAGGAAGCACCTTCTCTGCTGTCTCTGCCACTGGGACCTTGTACTCAGGAGATTCTGACTCACTGGACAGGTTACACTTGGAGTCTTCATTTGGCTTAAATCCAACTATGAGCCAATTCACTCCTGTTTCTCTCAACATGCCACATGAAGAGAATCCTTAATGTTTGTTCATTCTGACCCAGAAGAGGGGTCATGAGGACAACCCTTTATCCTTCCCTCTCTTTTACTTTTGAGCTGCGGCAGACTGGAAAAATAGCAAAATAGTGAGGATGCCCGGAAGTTGAGGTCCAGTCTCTATTGATGATTGGCCCTGGACAGGCATTGTAATGTGGGATTTTTCACAAGAGAACATATCCTCTGAGAAGGCCATCACCATTGCAGGGGACTTCTGCTCCTCAAATCTCTTTACACTTAGTTATTACTCTTGGGACACAGAGAGGCTTGTCTCCTGGATATGTGTAATATTTTATGTTCCTGGGTCAAGAACAAATGTCTCCTTGTAAATGTAATGATCAACACCATTTCAAGTAGGGATTTATGATTTTCTCAATCTAAGGACAAGGGGTAGTTTTTTTGCTAGAATTCACAAGTCCTCAACATCTTCAAGATCGCAAGTCTTCATTTCCTACAACCAGAGGGCTCGTTATACAAAAAGGAAGTGAGATTTGATGTTTGCTGAGCAACTAGACTGAATGTACCTCCCTTCTTCCTTATGTCAGTATACATGCGTAATGAGTTCTAAATATTGACTACATAATTTCCTGAAATCCCATGCCACACTTCCTTTACCATGCAAAAGGAGTAAAAGGTAACTGTATTATAAGATGTATCTTGCTGTTTATCATTGTCCAATTTTTTGACAAGTCATGCAATTTTCACTTAGCATGAAGTTATGAAAATCTGGGATACATGCAAAATTAAACACAATTAACTTATCATTTGAAAGAAGTATTATCCAAAACACAAAATGCAGTATTCAGTCCTTTAAGCAAATGCTGATGTTGAAAAAGAAGACTAACCAAGAGGTGAAATACAGATTGCTGCTACTGAGATTCAATCTGCCAAAATGAATAAACATAAACAAACAGAATTCCCTCTGCCTGGCAAAGGACTGTTATTGATTCTTACTTTCTCCGTGATGCAGGTTTTTTTCCATCATAATTTTATGTCTAAATTGTTCACATGTGTTGGCAATATATGATTTTAATTATAATTTTAGAATAAGGGCAATTCTATGCATCTTCTCTTTTCTGAGCAAGATAATTATGGTTTTTTTTTGGAATATGAATTGCCACCAATTTTAGAGTCAGAAATTCTTCAAAGAACAATTAAGTCTTTGCTGAAACATGAAATAGAAGATAGTTCTGGAGGAGATTACAGCGTTTCAATTCACTGCTTCCAATGAGAATATAAAAAAAAACTGGCTTAACTTTTGCCCAAAGTCAATACCTCAGATTCTAAGATGTCAAACTGTATATTTCGAATGAGCTTAAATATATGCAGCACAAGAAAGCATGTAAACCCTGAAGTTATTCAAGTGAATCAATGCTTATTTTCTCTACATGATGAAAAATAGAAAATCATATGGTTGTAATATTAAAATGATGCAATTTAAGTAAAAAAATTTAAAAAATTTGCATTATCTTATTTCTTTTTCAGTGATAACAAATGAAAAAAAAGTTATTTAAAGTTCTTAAAATAAGAACATAAATAAATGATTGTAACTCCAAACTATAGGCCTGCTCTTATTTTTAGAGTTGCATTTCATTTTTATACTGCTGCTTCATTTTACATATTCTTTTTTATTCTAGTGAAATTTTAGAGGCATTAGAGCTATGGTTTTGGTATTTGAAAGTTGCAATGGATGCTATGTTGTATACTGCATTATAGAAAGCTTCTAGAATAGTTTGTTAGAGGAAAATACTAGCATTTTGCTGATCCTAGGGTTTTCGAAGAGTTACAGAATTTCCTCTGGGTCACAAGAAAATTTCAATTGAAAAAAAAAAGTCACAAAAAGTTTCTTCTGAATTCCAAGGGATAAGCAAGTTCTGTGTTACAAACTGATAACTCTCATTTTCATAAGAATATCATGGAACTGGGGAGATAAACAAGCATCCGACAGATCTCTGGCACTGTGGAAGTCATTAACTACTACATGGCAAAGGTCAGGAATTCAGGACATAAAAGGTTAAGAAAAGCAGACATGTGGAGCATGACAACAGACTCCAGAGCAGATAAGATCTGTTCCTGCATAACAGATAAGACCTGTCCCTGTGTAGCACCCAGTTGGGGCGTCTGGACACATTTTACAAGTACCAGGTATCCAGTGTTGAGTCTCATCCCCCAAGAATTGTCATCTAACTGCATTTCTAACTAGCCCTAATTGGGAGTGGGCCAGAGTGAAGCAGAGTTGGACCATCCTCTTAAGCCAAGACCCTCCATAAAATATGTATTTGTTTGGCAATAAAGTGAACAGCCATGGCTGTCTCCCAGAGTGATTTCTCCGTGCACCTGTCATCCTTCACCCCATGTCTACCCGGACCTGGTATGTAATGTGTCTGGGCATGTTGGGGAAAACAGAGAATGAGGAATGAACCCTATTTTTCCACTAAGTGGTTGGGACAATTGTTCAGTGTCCCATGGGTCAAATAGAAAACTAGAGGTCCAGGGAAAAACAAGACTTCCAACAAGTTGCTCTGTCGGCACAGTCCTTGACATGAGATTACTGAGAGAATGATCCAGAGATGATGCTTGAGTCAATGCTGAAAGTGAAATATTGTTCCAGATCAAACATGACAGGACACAGAAACACATAGTGGCCAATGAGCCAGGAATAAGGCTGTTTCCACTGGAGCTCTGGCTGTAAAAACAAGGATTTGGTTGTCTTCATTCTTATACTCGTTATCCTTGTTACATAGGATTATTACTCTTTTATCATTAAAACTTCAGTTATAGATTAGGTAATGTGGTCTCAAGAATGTTCAAGTTTATGGTCATGACATACAAAGCTAAAGTGCCCACAACAACCACCATTCCTATGTCACTTCTAGCTCAATCTTTATTCCCCAACACTGTTTATCGATCAGTTTTGTAATCCGAGGTCATTATTATTAGTAGTATTATCATCATTCAATACTGTCAGTTCTCTTATTTTTTTCTCTCCATATCCACAGATGAGGGAGATAACGCAGAGTTTATACTTCTGATTTACTTCACTTAACATGACATCCTCCGGTTTCATTTATGATGCAATAATCTGATAATTTCATCTTTTCTTGCAGCTGTATCATATTCAATTGCATACAAATACAACTTATTGAGCCAAATTAGTATTTTTTTCTGTTTGGGGAGTGAGTGTAATGAAGTAGGATCACTGGATCATATGGCAGCTCTATTCTTACATTTTTGAGAAAATGTTAAAAAAAAAGTCCAGATTTTTAGTTAACCACTCAAGTCAAAGTTCCTTTAACTATAAGACAGGGTTAATAATTGAATTATCTCATAGGTGATGATGTAAACTGAGCTTATTGTTGTATACGGGATGTGCATGGTATTTTGTAAGATATGTAAGCTTGACTGATAAAAGACATAATAAATAATTCTACTATGGGATTATTCTTGGGGTTTACATAATACTTGGGATAGAAAACTGGAAACCACATCACCTTTCCTCTTGATGCAGACTGATAACAAGAGGAGGCTCTGTTAACGTGTATTAGCATAAACATTGTATCTGGAACCCAAACCAGCAAAAAAAACTGAAGGCCTTTGAAAAAAAGAAGCAATCTCAGGATCCTGGAAGACTTCTTTTTTTTTTTTTTTGAGAGAGAGAGAGTACATTCTTTTATCTTTTTTTCTCTTTCTTTCTTTCTTTTTAAAATTTTTATTAGTGAAACACCATGAGGTACAGTTGTAGACTTACTCTGAGTTGCAGAATACCAGGCCCAGAGAATTTTCTACATCCCCTGAGAAGAAGAGCTCCAATACAGGAACAAAGGCCATGCTAAGCATCTCAAAGAAAAAAACATCTACATCTCTAAGGTCTCCTCTTGACACCCCCTAAGGAACAAACTGAGCAGAGGCAAGGAATAGTTTGGAAAGAACCTTATAACAACTAATTTGAAAGAGTCATAGTAGCATATTTCCCCATCCTGAAGGTTACCTGTACCTCTTCCTAGATGTTTAATTCCTTTATTTTCTTTAATGCACACATTCTCTATCTTGGGGATTTTCCTGCAGCTCTGCTTGGGATGTAAGTTAATTGATTCCTCTCCACTCGGAGGAAGATCATGTTCTCATTTGAGAGAGTAACTCTTTCTTCCCTTCATATTTTTGAATTAAATGTATCCTTCTAAACTAACTGCATCCTTCCCCAAATTATTTTCCGCCACAGGCAATAGACTGGAAGCAATAGATTAGAGAAGAAAAATCATGGAGAGAGGTTGAATTGATTTTCCTTTCCCTGCCAAGCATAGTACCTCCCTCCAGCCTGATCTTATGACTCCCAAAGAAATCGAATGGTGATTATTTCCCACACTCTGAAGATAAAGTGGTACTCAGTAGAGTTGGACAACTATGGTAGAGATGCAGACTGATGCCTCTTGGGAGATGCATGCTTTATAGTTACTAATGGCAGATTTTATCATTCCCGATCTTTTCAAAATGTGTTACCCCTAACTCTCTCTAGGAAAATCAAGAGGAAGGCCTTGGAGATGCTTCTCCCTTCACAAAAGTAACCTACAACGCCCTTAAATATAATCAGTTAATAGTTTTGACTAGTCAGTTAAAGCTATTGGAAGACTCCAGAGATTATTTTTTTAGCCTGTTATTTCATTTGGGTTAGAAATTATTTTTTCTGTTTCATAGATGAAGTAACTGAGACTCAGAAAGTTTGAGTGACTTGTTCAAAGTGAAAAACATAAATAAAAGAAACTTGTGAACAACTGCTGTCGTGTTGACTTACCCCCTGGTCCTGCTCTACTGATTCCAGATTAAATCTCCAAGGAGATGCACACCAAGAGGCTAAAATTCATGGAAACACTGGTCCCAGCAGTTGAAAACTCTGGGGTGTCCTAGTGGGGCAGCTCAACTAGCAACAAACATATTAATAAATTCTTAGACAAGAATTAAAAAGCCTATGATCAGATACAACAATTTTCACATAAAATGCGTTTTTTATACTTATTGATTTTAATATTGGAGCTTTGTTTTCTTATCAATGTTAACTCTAGAATTGTATCAACAGTTGTGGATTTTATCTACATCAAAATTAAAAAATAATAACTTGTGAAAAAACTAGAAAGAGAGGAAAAAAATGTCCCAAATCTATTGTGAGATAGTAATATTTGCAAAATACAATACAACTCTTCTACAAAGTAAAATCTCTCATAAAATCTTTGCGTATGTTTTCTAAGTCACATTTATGATATTTCAAGATCCATTCTGGGAAGTAGGTTCTCTGCTTGGGTTTGGAACTTGTGTTCCAACGTGGATTATTATTCCCTGCAATAGGCAAAAGACTTAAATCCATTTTGTGATTTGCCTAATAATCTTAAAACATGAACGACTTTACGGACCACCTTTCTTCTTTTTCTCTACAAAATGTCATTACTAGAAATAGATTTCTTGAATCTAACCAACTCAGCAACCCCTTACGTTGAAGAATCTGTCTTCAAATACATGCATTTCCCCCCAAAAGTCAATATAGCACTTTGCTGAGAGTCATATCTCACATCTCCATGACATTTATTTCATAATTTTCAATTATACCTTGTATCTCTTTAGCCATCTTCTACCATCTCTAATGCCCATCCTGTCAACTGCTGATCCTTTCTTTTTATCAGTGAGTGTTTTAATACTCATACAAGTGAGACACATAGTTTTATACATGATATATCACTTACCATAATAATGCCCTCAAGGTCTATTTGTGTTCCATCAGTAGTGATACATTTGAATTTATGATTCAACAAGATGTGGATGCACAAATAGATGCAAGAGTGGATACAACGATGCATAGGTAGAAGAAAAACTGGGTGGAATAATGAAAGAACAGAAGGTAGGAAATGTGGGAGGAGAAAAGGAAGAAAAGAAGGATGGATGGCAGATAAATGGAAGAAGGCTGAGTAGAAGAAAAAACTCTGTAATAAATGTATTTTATTCACAATCACGATCATGATCATCCTGTTTTTCGTCAATTGCCTCAAGCAGGCACCAGTAACGTCTCCTTCATCCTAGCCCTGAGATTTTAAAATGTGCCATATTCAAGGCTCTTTCAGGGTTAGGAGAATGAGACCTATCATTGTTACTGGTATTTGGCATATTGGGTACACCACTGGGAGTTTGCCGTGTGGGCAGATTACATTCGGTAGCCTGCCAGGTTGTCCAAAGAACGAGATAATAAGATGTCATGTGACTGTGAATGCGGCCACCCGCTTCCGGGAGCTGGGTTTTATAATCTCTGGGTCTTGGCCATTAATGGGATTACCTGGTGCCAGGGGCAGTTGGTGGGTGTGAGCCCTGACAACTGGGAAATGTATTTTATTAAAATGATTAATTTTATTTATCTTAATAATAGGCTTGAGTGATAGCACAGTGGGTAGAGCACTTGCCTTGCACGTGGCCGACCTGGGTTTGATTCCTCTGCCCCTCAGAGAGCCTGGCAATCTATCCATGACGTACTCAATATGCCAAATACAGTAAAAACAAGTATCATAATGGAGATGTTACTGGGTCCACTTGAGCAAATCGATGAATAATGGGAGGACAGTGCTACAGTGCTACATCTAAATAATAGTCTATGGTACGATGGCTTGAATAGTGTTAAGGTTAATGGTTTTTGGTGCAAAATAAATGCACCTCATCATCCTCAAAGAGCTCAAGACCTGCATCACTGTCTCCTTAAGTTACTCTATTCCAAATATCCACTCTCTCTTACAACAGCTATCATCAGTCTGCTTGAAAATCTCAGTCCAAAGGTTTGTCATCATTTGACATTGTCTATTCCCTTGTCTTGTTTTCTATCGGCCACGGGTGAGTGGATCATATGGTATTTGTCCTTCTTGTTCTAACATAGTCACTTAATATGTTGCCTTCCAGTTCCATCTACTTTGCTGTGAACTGAAAGATCTCATCTTTCTTAGAGTTGTGCAATAAGGAATTAATGTATTCCTTCATCATACAGATGCACTGAACTTATAAATAATGCCACAGCAAGCATGGGGGTTAAAAATTAGTGGAATCGCTAAGGAGTATAGTGATTCTATTTTGAATTACTTGAGGAGAATTTGTATTGCTGTTCATACTATCTACTCCAGTTTACATTCCCATAATGTTGTGTAATAATATTCACATTTCTTACTAATATTCCATCTTTTGGTCATGGAGTAGATTAACCATTACATGGGCAACTACACCACCTCCGCTTTGCTGATGACATTGTTCTAATAACACCAAACATCAGCCAAGCAGCACAAATGCTGGCCGACTTTGACCGTGAGTGTGGAAAGGTAGGACTACAGCTGAATCTTACGAAGACAATGTTTATGAGAAACAGCCTCGTTCCTGATGCCCCATTTGCTCTCAATGGAACGACCATCTCCGAATGCAACAGCTATGTGTACCTAGGTCGAGAGGTCAACATGACAAATGACCTGGCACCCGAGCTGCGCAGGAGGAAGAGAGCGGCTTGGAACGCCTTTAAGAACTTCGAAGAAATAGCTAAGAGGACGAAGAACCTCCAGCTCCGGGCACATCTCTTTGATTCCACTGTTCTTCCTGCATTAACATATGCCTCAGAGACCTGGGCCCTACGCAAACAAGATGAGAACTCCATTCAGGTCTCCCAAAGAAGAATAGAAAGAGCTATGCTTGGAATATCACGTTTCACTCAAATGAGAGAACGAATCCGGAGTTCTGACATCCGTCGACGATCAAGGATCAGGGACGCTGTCTCATTTGCCAAGGTGTCGAAAATCAGATGGGCTGGTCACGTAATGAGATTTAAAGACGACCGTTGGACTAGAGCTGTTACTGATTGGATTCCACGGGATGTCAAGAGACTGCGTGGCCGCCCACCTACCAGATGGTCAGACTTCTTCGTCAAGATCATGAACGATCGGTTTGAGGCCCTTCATGTTCCCGGAGTGACCAGATGCCATTGGGCTACACTAGCACGCGACAGGGACAAATGGAGACGTTACTGGCGCCCGCTGGAGCAAATCAACGACTAACGGGAAGTTAAGTGATTAAGTGATGAGTTTCTTATATACCTACTACTTTTACTTTCCCCAATGTCATAAAAAATAATGGGCAGCCTAAAATCTCTACTTAAGAATAAAAAGCATCAAATTAAAAATCTAATTTTGTGGTAGTGGTACTCTAGCCATTGGGTCAAGGGATACTTTCCTGTTGTCCATATAATTTAAAAATCACTGTATCACTCTATCACTGTCATCCTGTTGTTCATCAATTTACCCAAGAGGGCATCAGTAATATCTCCATTTGTACCAGCCCTAAGATTTTAGCAGCCTCTCCTTACTCATCTTTCCCAGTGATGGAGGTTCTTTCAGGGTCAGGGGAATGAGAACTGTTATTGTTAGTGTTTTTGGCATATTGATTATGCCACAGAGAGCTTGCCAGGTTCTTCCGTGTGGGCAGGATACTCTCAGTAGCTTGCCGGAAGCTCCCAGATATATATATATATATATATATATATATATATATATATATATATATATATCCCTCTATGAGTCTTATGACGTGTTGCATGGCCGCTTCATGGTCACGCAGTCCAGGAATATATGTTCGCTCATGTGTGAGGCTCAGCCGGAGTGTGTGGAAAGCGGCCTGGAACGTGGCAGTGATTGGGTAGTGGAGGTCTGTGCCTAAGTTGGGACTCTGCACCAGGGTGTTTTCATTTGGGGCGCCCCAGAGGCAGGAGATTAGAGCCCTCCCTGCCCCAAGTTTAAAAATCACTTAAAAATAAATCAAAGAGGAAGTTCTTCATAATTTTCAAAATTTTAATAAAGAAGGGGAAATTATTTGGGGCGAAGCAGTAGCAGATTAAGAGAACAGGATGCAAAATCCTAATTCTCTACAGCAAATACAAAAGTGTTAAGGAACAAAAAAATGTCAATTTTCTCTTTAAAAAAATCCAAGAACAGTGTGGAATACAGCACTGCTATATTTAATAAAATACAGATTTACAATGAAATTATAGACATTGACATGTCTGCTTAAGGAGACAAATAATAATGGAGTCTCAGAAAAAAAGGTGTCAATATAACTTCACCAAAATTGATGTTAGAATAAAACTTTTGTATCTAAAAATGAATGTAGTTATGTTACATAACAAAATTATTTTTTGGCAAATAAAGGCTATTATTACTATGTTTAGGGCTGGAGCTATAGCACAGTTGGTAGGGCATTTGCCTTGCACGCAGCCAACCTGGCTGACCTGAGTTTGATTCCTCTGCCCCTTTCAGAGAGCCCTGCAAGCTACCGAGAGTATCGCACCTGCATGGCAAGGCCTGGTAAGCTACCTATGACATGTGGTATGCCAAACGTAGTACAAGTCTCACAATGTTACTGGGCCCCCTCGAGTCAATTGATGAATAACAGGAGGACAGTGACAGTGATTACTGAGTTTTGCAATAATCTCAATGAATAGCATATTTAAAAACATATACTAACAACCTTTGATAGCCACATCCACTTGCCCACATAACAAATTACACAGGATGGATATGTCGTTCCCAACGTTCTCCCTTCCAAAATCCGACACGCCATTTCGTCGGTAAAGAAACAAACAGCACCCGGCCCAGACAAGGTCAGACCTGAACACCTGAAGAACCTGCCATCAGTACTCATCAATACACTGGCTTGACTCTTCACTCGCTACCTGTCTGAATGCAAGGTTCCATCCCAGTGGAAAACCAGCAGGATCGTACTACTGTTCAAGAAGGGAGACATCCATGACATTGGCAACTATCGCCCGATCTGCCTATTGTCTGTCATCTACAAGTTGTTCACTCGAGTCATCCTAAATAGGATTGGCAGAACAATAGATGAAGGACTACCATGTGAGCAAGCCGGGTTCCGCAAAGGATTCAGCACCATCGACCATATTCACATAATAACCAAGCTCATTGAAGTTTCTCGGGAGTTCAAGATGCTGCTCTGTTTAACGTTCATTGATTTAAAGAAGGCCTTTGATTCTGTTGAGACAGAAGCGGTCATTGAAGCCCTAGCCAATCAGGGCATTCAAGCCCAATACATCAGGATCCTCCGTGAGCTGTATTGCGGATTCACTACCAGGATCTCACCATTCTACAAAGAAGTGATCGTTGATGTCAAGAGAGGGGTGCGGCAGGGTGATACCATTTCACCGATACTCTTCAGTGCCACCCTCGAGAACAGCATGCGACGACTGGAATGTTAAGGACTGGGAGTGAAGATAGATGGTCGGCAACTACACCACCTCCGCTTTGCTGATGACATTGTTTTAATAACACCAAACATCAGCCAAGCAGCACAAATGCTGGCCGACTTTGACCATGAGTGTGGAAAGGTAGGACTACAGCTGAATCTTAAGAAGACAATGTTTATGAGAAACAGCCTTGTTCCTGACGCCCCATTCGCTCTCAATGGAACGACCATCTCCGAATGCAACAGCTATGTGTACCTAGGTCGAGAAGTCAACATGACAAATGACCTGGCACCCAAGCTGCGCAGGAGGAAGAGAGCGGCTTGGAACACCTTCAAGAGCATTGAAGAAATAGGTAAGAGGACAAAGAACCTCCAGCTACGAGCACATCTCTTTGATTCCACTGTTCTTACTGCATTAACATACCCCTCAGAGACTTGGGCCCTACCAAAACAGGATGAGAACGCTATTTGGGTCTCTCAAAGAGGAATCGAAAGAGATATGCTTAGAGTATCATTCAAATGAGAGCTTAGAGCTTCACTCAAATGAGAGAAAGAATCTGGAAGTTCTGACCTCCATCAATGCTCAAGAATCAAAGACACTGTCTTGTTTGCCAAGGTATCGAAAATCAGATGGGCTGGACACGTAATGAGATTTAGAGACAACCGCTGGACTAGAGCCATTACCGACTGGATTCCACAGGACGTCAAAAGATCATGTGGACAACCACCTACCTATGGTCAGACTTCTTCGTCAAGACCCTAAACATTTGATTTGAGGCTCTGCATGTTCCTAGAACGAACAGATGCCATTGAGCTAGGCTAGCATGCAACAGGGATCAATGGAGATGTTACTGGCGCCCACTCAAGCAAACTGATGAATAACAGGATATCAAGTGATCAAGTGACTAACAACCTGCAAAGTCTCTTTAGTATCTTTCAGCTTCTATTTCTAATTATGAAATTACTATAAAGGGAAAGAATTCCATGCCTAGTGACTTGATATGGCACACCATGAACTGGCGGCCATGAGATGTTATCACATATAATCCTTTTGGCAAGCTTGTTAGATAAGGATTATTATATTTATTTTTAAATATGATGAAACTGATATTTTAAAATTCATTTAATCTTTCAAAGCTGAGGCATCTAGAATAGCATTTCGATGTCCTCTGTTTTAATTGTGTTGCAATTACATTAATTAGGTGCATGATTGGATTTGAGATAACTTGGAATGGTAGCCTGAAAAAAGTATGGGTTGATCAAGAGGAGATCTTACTCTTTTTGATCAACCCATACAGTGACTGGTGGTGTGTGTGAGGGGGAGCACCTAAATTTCAAGCAACAGAATGTTATTGCCTTGTATTTCACAGAGAACAGAGTACATAGACTTAAAGCTTGGCTGGGTCAGTGCATAGTGATGACTCTTGTTTAGCAGATAGAGTTTTCTATCTAATGAAATATGGATGAATTGCACGACTGGAGGGGAGTTGTAAACCAAAGAAGATATAAGAAAGGGACAAATCTGTATTTGATTCAAAGAGAAGAAACTATGACCAGCGGCCAGAGAGAGAGTACAGCGGTAAGATGCTTGCCTTGCATGGGGTTGGCTGGGTTTGATCCCTGGCACCCCATATGGTATTCTGAGCCCCGCTGGGAGTGATTCTGAGTGTAGAGCCAGGAGAGAGCCAGGAAGAAGGAAGGAAGGAAGGAAGGAAGGAAGGAAGGAAGGAAGGAAGGAAGGAAGGAAGGAAGGAGAAGGGAAGGGAAGAGAAGGGAATTGAAGAGGAAGGGAGGGGAGGAGAGGGGAGGGGAGGGGAGGGGAAAGGGAAGGGCAGGTGGGCAGGTGGGCAGGCAGGCCAACCTGGAGTCACTGTCACTGTCCTCCCGTTGTTCATCAATTTGCTCCATTGGAGACTTTGTTGTTACTGTGTAACGTCTCCATTGGAGACTTTGTTGTTACTGTGTTTGGCATGTCAAATACATCACGGGTAACTTGCCAAGCTCTGCCATGCGGGTGAGATACTCTCGGTAGCTTGCCAGGCTCTCCAAGAGGGGCGGAGGAATCGAACGTGGGTCGGCCATGTTGACTGCGTGCAAGGCAAATGCCCTACCGCTGTGCTATCGCTCCAGCCCCAACCTGGAGTAAAATCTGTAAAACTGGTAGTGGTGTGCACCAAGATCTGGAAAGGGTGAAATCTGAAATATGTACGAGTCAGAGACATATCGAACTTTCTATCTTCTTGCCAATGACACTGGGTGATATACACAAGGATTTTACTTTTTTATTGTTGGTGGTGGGATTTTTTTGGAGACCACACCTGACTGTGCTCAGGGTGATTCTCAGAGATCACTCCTGGAGGAGCACAGGCTACCATATCAGGTACCAGGGATCAAACTCAGGTTGACGACATGCAGGGCAAAAAGCCCTACCGACTGTACTGTAAATTCCCAGGGATACTATAAATTCCCTGTCCCAGGGAATTTACTTGAAACAAGAAATCCATGATGTAAGCTACCGGATTATAATACATAAATGATAGGCATAGCATTATACACAGCTGTATACGCAACTACAGCATAATCTGATTCAAATACCAGCACCACATGTTCTCTCCTGAGCACCGCCAGGGATCACATCTGAGCATGGGACCAGAAGTAGCCCCAAACACTGCTGAGTCAGGCTAAAGCCCCCATGACCTTTAGTATGGAATTCTTCCCATGCACAATAAAACAATGGTCTTGTCCTGTAAAACATGAAATCAGGCTAAGAAAGTGCACCAGTAGAATCATGTTGGGCATTAAAGTTTTATGAGATACTTAATCAGCATTTTCAGTTAGAGAAGATAGAGTGGTAATAATATTTTAGGAATCATTCCAAAAATGAATGGAAAAAGAACTGGTAAAATGGATGGTAAAAGTGAAAATGCTGAAGTAGGAAAACAAAGAATCCGGTCATTGAACAGAGGAAGCTGATTATATTGTCAAAAAGGAGGCAGAGTCAATAAGGAAAAGAAAAAACAAACTAGTAAAGCAATTGAAAACCATAAAGCCAACTAAATTCAAATTGAAAGAGAATAGTTGACAGTTTTGCCTGGTAAGAAGAAACAAAACTAAATATGAAAAAAATCAGTTTTTGTACAAGTCAGTTCTGGTTTGTAAAGGTATATCAATAACAAGACCTGAGACTACCGCCTGATTTAAAAAAAATAAAAGGACACAAATTTAAATTATAAGAAATATGTTTCTCCTAACACATTGCTGGAAGTTTACCTGAAATTCAAATTGAACTGGGCATCCTCTGTGCTATGTGGCAACTTCAAATCAGGTTCACTAAGAGGTCAACTCTTTTTATTATTTTTTTACATAGAAAAATAAGAGTTGAAAAGATAGAGAACAACAAAGCAAGGTCACACACAAAAATATGAAAAGAAAAAAAAAAAGCTTTGCTCTGAGGAGTCATGATTAGAACATGCATCTGCAAGTAAACCAGAGACACCATTACCTGTATGTCAGGTCGAATGGCCCAGAATGTGAATGATGAGATACTTATGGTCTAGAAGGGTAGCATAGGAGGTACAGCTTCAGTCATAATGCTGACTCAAATCCCAGCATCACCAGGGGTCATACCTGAGCACACGGCTGGAAGAGGCCCTCACACGCTGAGTAAGACCACAGTCCTCCAGAACAACCCACCCTGCCCTCCAAAACAAAAAAAGAGAGAGAGAACTGAAAAGAAATTTATATTTGCTCAATTTTCCCTTGCTCTGAATTCTGTCTGCAGTCAAATCTCCATAGTTTAGGATAGTTGTTGGCTCTTTATGGACAGAAGTTAATCCTACTTGAAAGAACTGGACATTACTGCTCCATTAAAATGTTTATCCAACACTGCAAGGAAGTCAGAGCCATTCGTTTTTGCTAAAGTAAAACAACAGAAGGCACTAAAATAAATCACACTTCTTCTCCAACAACAAGTCCCCGTAATCTACCCCAACTATCTTCAAGCCTACCCTGCTCCAGAATTACAAATAAACAGCTGAACAAGGTTTCCATATCAAAAAGGCTGGATTTTGATGAGATAGATGATTTGTAATGAAGAAATAATGTCCTTTTTGGAATTTTTAAAGACACATCTTCAACGTTTGGATTTTTTTGTTTTCTTTTCTTTTTAAAAACAAACACATGATTAAACAGAGATAGAGATTCAGACAATGAAGACTCTGTGCTTTCTGTTGGCGAGAGGTAGCACTGTAGCACTGTCCTCCCGCTGCTCACAGATTTGCTTGAGCGAGCCCAGTAATGTCTCCATTGTGAGACTTGTTGTTACTGTGTTTGGCATATCGAATATGCCACAGGGAGCTTGCCACGTTCTGCCATGTGGACGGGATACTCTCGGTAGCTTGCCAGACTCTCTGAGAGGGACAGAGAAATCGAACCAGGGTCAGCTGCATGTAATGCCAACACCCTACCCGCTTGGCCATGAACACCCTGAACACGCTCAATCTTATTGGCCAGAGGTAAACCTCAGTAATTGTTCTTCTCTGTATTCAAACCATCTGATACCATGAGAAAGGGCCTGGTCCAGAGGATGGGAAAGCTCAGTGTTTAGTCAAATGTAAATTAAATGAAGTTACAGATACTAATGACCTTCACTCCAAA
Organism: Sorex fumeus; assembly: GCF_029834395.1. Classification (NCBI taxonomy): domain Eukaryota; kingdom Metazoa; phylum Chordata; class Mammalia; order Eulipotyphla; family Soricidae; genus Sorex; species Sorex fumeus. The sequence goes on along the minus strand of NW_026606200.1, from coordinate 239,827 downwards.
GAGAAAGAGTAGATGCTTAATTCCCCAGGGAGGGGAGGGATACCTCACCCAATCGTTCTTGTTGTTGTTTTTTCAGCAAAGGAGATAAAAACATCACTGTTAGCTCTTAAACTGTGACAAGTTTACCTATATTTTCTCATTTATGTGATGTTATAAAATGAGTACTATGCTTGACTGCATTTTATACATACAAACAAAAAAACTATGGAATAGGTTCATGTCACATTTTCCCAATAACATTTGAGTAGGTTTGATAGAAATATAAAAAAATCATTTGGGGTACCAGAGAGATGATAGTACATGAGGTAAATCACTTTCCTTACATGTGATCAACCCTATTTTTTTTTTCATTTGATCCTTTGCTTTATATAGTTTACTGGAGACTTCCAGGGTCACTCCTGAACACAGAGTCAGAAGGAGCCCCTGCTCACAAGTATGGGCCCAAAACAAAAAAACCAGAAAAGGCATTTAGTCCTACAGTTGCCACTGCCCTACTGATACTTCATCCTTTCATTGTTGAAAATGTGTTTAGTTACTAAGCAGTGGAAGAGAATGTCTATACAATCTCTGGTATAGGGCCAGGAAGGTAGTCCAGTGGTGGAGCACATGCCTAGCATATGCAAAGCCCTGAATTCCATCCCAGGACTTGACGTTCCTCCACTTCCAGCACTGGTGGTTGTGACCTCTGTGAAAAAGTCTGTATGGCATTATTGGTGTTTCAGAGAAAATCATGTCACTTTAAGTTTTGTAATAATGCATTTCTTTCTCTTTGGTAAATGTTCAGAAACAACAATGAAAATCTTTAACATTTATTAAGCAAAATCCATTCAACTGTACTGTACATCCAACATAAACAATAATTTCTGCAGGCAGTTTCTAAGTCTAGTGCATCACTGGTGATAGACTTTAAACATGAGCTCAATTTACATGCAAAATACTTTTGCGATTTTTTATCAAGACGGTCTATTAGTATAGAGTAGTTTGTTAACTAGAAAATTCTTTGATAATCTCATAAGAAATACATAAATGCCTTGTGTATAAAATTATGTGCATTTTCACTTTTTTAATCTTCTGGGTTGGGCTCAATGGATTTTCTATATCCTTTTATATTAAACTGTATTGAGTTATATCTATTCTTAAAGATAGTTGCTCTAAATCTCCTGTGGTTCATTCCAAGCAAGACTTAACAGTGACTATTGAAACCGTAAATAATAAGAGCAAAGCTGAGAAATAGCTCTGTTCTAAAGCAGAGCAACTTAGTACACTGCATAGAGCTTTTCAGCACCTCCTATTAACTTATAGGAAATTAATACTCAAGCCTTATGTAGGAATAAAAATAAAATGTAAATAATTAATAAAGAACAATGTCTGAGAGACTGATTTTGCTTATGCTTATTGAGAGAGAAGGTCACATGAAGAACGGAACTATATCGCAAGGAGCTAATATGCTCCGATTGGGTGAAGAAAATAATAAAATGCATTCTCAATGGAAAACTAAGCAGAAGAGTTAGCTAACGTGGATGAATTCTGATACAGAAAAAAAAAAAACCAATGAGAATCTCTGATGGTATTCCAACCCATTGCTAAAGAAGCTTCCTGCTTCATTAGGATTGAGCTTCTAAGAATTAAAACAAGTAGAAAATGTTCATGTGGGAAGCTGTGCGTTTGTATGTATGTGTAAGCATGAAACTTTGATTCATCTATCCCATTACTATCTAGAGTCTACTGCTATGCTATCTTCAGCACTCTTGCAGAATTTAGGTTCCTGGACTTTATATTAACTTTTATTGATTTTTTTTAAAGGAAGCTGAATGTTTACAACCTGACTAAGAACAGGTTTGTGTAGGACGTTTTTTTAATGAACAGGATAATCATAACTTATACAGTTATTTTATTAAGTGTTTGATAATGTTTCTTCTTTAATAACATTTTGGGACATCTGTATATAAACAAATCTACTACTACTTTCTTGTTTAAATTAATGTGTGTCCTTATTTATTCATATAGCAATAGCGACAAAAAATAGGCCTGTCCACATTGGACTTAACCATTATTCACTCTGGTTTTATTTTACACCAGAAATAGAAATTAGCAATGCACACCTGAATGGACAACAGGCAAATTAATTGATTTGTGGGTAGGGGCTTGCACTATGTTGTAGAGATATTCATAAAATCATGATCACGATCACGACCATCCTGTTGATCATCGATTGCCTCGAGCAGGCCCCAGTAACATCTTCTTTGTCCTAACCCAGAGATTTTTTTAACAAGTGCCATATTAAAAGCTCTTCCAGGGTTAGGAGAATGAGACCCATCATTGTTACTGATATTTGGCATATTGGGTACACCACGGGGAGTTTGCCAGACTCTTCTGTGTGGGCCAGTTACATTCGGTACCCTGCCATTTTGTCCAAAGTAATTATCTCATAAAATCATTTATAATAAAAAATAATTCATTGCAGCTGAGTTGAATATATGATATGCTTAGGAGTACTAGGAAGGGGTCAGAGTGATAACACAGCAAGTAGGGCATTAACCTTGAACACAGCCAACCCAGGTTCAATTCCCAGCATCCCAATATGACCCTCCAAACACCACCAGGAGTGAATCCTGAGAGCAGGAGTAATCCCTGAGCATCACTGGACATGACCCAAAAAACTAACCGAAATTTAAGTACTAGGCAGAGGAAAACCTAAATTCACCTAGGATCATAACCAAATCCTAGGATCATAGAAGTTTGGGATACTTCTAGGAAAAGAGAAGGTACTTTGAGCATGTGTAGAAATTTAGAATAAAAAGAACTTCTAGAATATAATAGAAGAAGGAATGACTAAGGAAAGTGGAAAATTTTAAAGTTAGAAAGGCAGTAAAAATTTATTAAGCTATTTGTCAAGCGAAAGACTATGAACTTACCATGATGTCTTAAAGAATTTGCATATGGTTTTCACAAGGCAAGACTGACAGATTCTACCTTCAGCAATATAGACAAGAAGATTTGGTTTAAATTGCTGGTTTTAAGGATTTTAGGTTGTTGACTTGGAAAAACTGAAAATTATTTGGAGGCAAGGACTAAGAAAACATGAAAACCCCAATTTGAGTTCCAGCTTTCTTGTATCAAGTAATATAGAAGGCTAAAATATCAGTTCCCTTAATTCCAAGCAGAAGTACTGTACCACTGTCCTCCCGTTGTTCATCGATTTGCTTGAGCGGGCCCAGTAACATCTCCATTGTGAGACTTGTTGTTACTGTGTTTGGCATATTGAATACGTCACGGGTAGTTTGCCAGGTCTTGCCATGCGGGCGAGATACTCTTGGTAGCTTGCAGGGCTCTCTGAGAAGGGTGGAGGAATCAAACTCAGGTTGGTCAGGTCAGCTGCATGCAAGGCAAACGCCCTAACTGCTGTGCCAATTCTAAGCAGAATGAAATAAAATTCTTTTCCTAGAGAAAGTTCTCTAAATTTAATCAACATTACCACAGTTTACAAGTGAAGCAGTCAACTCAATAAAAACATCACCAAACAATGGAATTCTACTGCAAATGAGTCATAAAAGCAAAAAGGACAACAGATAGACTCTATTTATACTGCAATTATCACATATAGCCCATTAACTATAAAATTACTGAAATAAATATAGGAATTATTTATTGAAAACATTCAAGCTCAACATAAATTACTGAATTAAAAAAAACTCAGTTGTTGACAACAACAGAAAAAGAGACAACCATATAGAGATTTTGTCCCATGTAGGGAATCAGAAGGCACGTGAGACATCACTAGCACTAATCGGGCCTATCTGAGCAGAGAGAGGAGGGGCTTATGTGGGAGTGATTTGACATGGTGACTCTGTGAGAAATCAAAGTGGGAAAGCGTCACCTCTGTCCAGATATCAGTAGCTGAATCAGGTTGGAAGGGCTGATGCATTAACCTTGAACTCCACATAGCAGAGGAGTGAGCAGTGATAGAGGTGAAGAAGTGGTTATAACCTAGGGGGTCAGTATCTAATTATGTTGTAGACAATAATAGTTAACGATACCTTTGAGACATAGTAGATAAATGGAATACTAGAATGAACCTTGTGTTAATGGAAAACTGGTGTGAACTTATTTTCTATCATATATAAAATAGCTTGGATAAAGACATGTTGTCTCTATTTCCATATCAACTGACCCACTCCCTGCATACCTCCATCCTGTCTGTTCCCAGGATTGAGATACACAAAGTCCCAACAGCCCTGAGCATTACTCCCATTGTGACTTATAAAAGTCATCTTTGGGCTGAAGAGATAGTACAGGGCTTACGGTACTTGTCTTGAATGTGTTCGACCCTGTTTTGATCCCCAGCATCACATATGGTCCTTAAAGCATGAATAGGAATTATTCCCTGAGTAGACAGCCAGGAGTAGCCCCTGAGTACCACTGGGTATGGCTACGAAACAAAAATAAATAAATAAAAAATCTCTTTATAATAAAAATAAATAAATAAAAATTATTCTCTGCTAAAAGAAACCTGAACTTCCTATAGAAAGGCTGGTTCTGGAATGAGGCAGGTAAAAATACAAAACGATATCAGACAATACAAATGCAGATAAAAGCTCAACAATGAATGGAAGTAAAAAAAAAAAAAGAACACGCATAATAGCTTGAAAGTGCTCCCACTGGAAAAACCTGGGACAACTTGAGCATCAATACAGAAAACAAGAACAGCACTGGATTTTAACACATTAAATAAAACAGAACCATCAGCCTGTACTAATGTGTTAAGAGAGAAATGAAGGGCTTAGGAGACGGGATTTGTATGTTCAATCTACACAAAGTACTGATCAACTACCTAGGGAAAAACTACAAAATAAAATGAGAATAAATCTGACAGATACAAATTCAAGCCACTGATAAAAATAAAGCAGAGAAGTGGGGGGAGAGGGAGGGAGAGCAAGAGAGCGAGAGGGAGAGGGAGAAAGAAAGTGGAGAGAGAGAGAGAGAGAGAGAGAGAGAGAGAGAGAGAGAGAGAGAGAGAGAGAGAGAGAGAGAGAGAGAGAGAGAAAATACACTCGGATTTAGGTACATGCTTGAATGTGGTTGACACAGGTTCTATCCTTGGTACCAAATGGACCCCTCCCCCCAGCATATCTAAATAAAGCCTTGGAGTCCTCTTGTCTCCTCCCAATCCATGCCACAGTGCCCTGGGTGATTCTCAGCAACACAGGGCCCAAGAAACATCATATCCTCATGCCCTTGTATTGAACCACCAGTTCAGCTGGCCCTGGGCCTCCTAAGCATTGCATGGGAGCACCCTTCTCCCCACAAGGCAAACAACCACCAAAACCACAGAGCATTATTTTTTAGTATTCTTGCCCAAAGACGGCTGCATGAGGAAGGACTAGATAAGTTGTAATTAATACAAGTTCTGCAAAAAGAATGGCTATTGTGGGGCTGGTGCTAACAGGTAGGGAGTTTGCCTTGCACATGGTTGACCTGGGTTCGATCTCCAGCATCCCACATGGTCCCCTGAGCACCAGGAGACAGTCCTGAGTGCAGAGCCAGGAGTAACCTGTGTGCATCATGGGGTGTGACCCAGAAGCAAAAAAAAAAAATAATAAAAGGCCATTGTTCTTTACAATGTCAAAATCCAGAAAGTCAAAAAAGATGAAGAAAATCTAGATGTTAGGAACTCAAAGGTGAATTAAGTCTAAATGCTCCCTTAGACTCTCAATGGAAACTTTTGCTTTAGAGGATATCCTAATGCCTGATGAATCTGGAATGGATAAAGATTGACATAGCTCCATTTGGGGGCTACTAGCTGCAAATGGCTGCATTGCATGTATATGAAAAAAATGTTCTTGTGTGTGTGTGTGGAAGCAGATATTAATGTACTTGGTCCTTAACAAACTTTCGTATGATTCAGACAAATGTGAAGTTTTAGGCTTACATGTAGCCTATGATTTTAAAATAGACAAATAATATAGTAGAACTTTATCAAACATTATTTTGTAGATCCCGAAGTATTTAACAAGTACTTCGTGCTTTGCTTTTTTCAAGAATCAAACATAATAAGAATTGTTAGAAAAACAGAACCTTTCCTTAAAATGTATAATTAAACAAGTATGCCAAATTCTGAATAAATATAGCAACTAAGTACAACTGAGTAAATATGATAAGACAATTATTTAAACAAACTAATTCATTAAAGGAGGAAGTTGTTTAAAATATACATATATTCAGTATTTTTTTCTTAAACAAACTTTTTTTATTTTGTTCCTTTGTGGCACTACATCTGCCTATGCCCAGGGCTTATTCCTCATTCTGTATTCAAGGATCAACTCCTGGGGAGATCAGGGGATTGTGTGGATGCCAGGGAGCAAACCAGAGCCAGCGACGTGCATAAATCCATTCCCCATAAACATATAGTTCTTTTAATAAAATATTTTGGGCTGGAGCGATAGTACAGTGGTAGGGTGTTTGCCTTGCACACAGCCCAGTCAGTCAACCTGGGTTCGATTCCTCTGCCCCTCTAGGAGAGCCCGACAAGCTACTGAGAGTATCCCGCCTACATGGCAAAGCCTGGCAAGTTACCCGTGACATATTCAATATGCCAAACACAGTAACAACAAGTCTCACAATGGAGATGCTACTGGGCCTGCTTGAACAAATCGATGAACAACAGGAGGACAAGGTTATGGTGCTACTGAAATATTTTATGCAAAAGTATATTTTATCAATAGGGTTTGAATTTGAGCATATCTTTTTAGAAACAAATAATAGGTAAATTTGGATATGTTTATATAGATTTGACTGTAGCAGTTTCATCAGAGAGGAAGAAACACTCATCAAGTTACACTATTTTGTCTCTCTGGACAAAAACTGAGTGTCAGAAGTAGGTGAGAAAAAAGGGATAAAATGATAACGTTTCCGTACCTGTATTGCAAACAATAATGCCTAAAATGAAGGAAAGAGAGAGAGAGAGAGAGAGAGAGAGAGAGAGAGAGAGAGAGGAAGGAGGGGGAAGTAGGATGTAGGATGGTGGTGGGTATAGAGGGGAAATTGTGGACATTGGTGGAGGGAAATGTATATTGGTGAAGGAACCAGTATTGTAATATTGTGTAGCTGAAACCAAATAACAAACAACTTTGTAACTATGTATCTCACAGTCATTCACTAACAATAAAATAATTTTAGAAAATGAAATATGCATCAGTATAGGACAGTTCAATGACTATTCAGAGGAGGAAATTGAACATTTGAGACAGTTTTTGTATCTTGAATAAAAATTAAATGCAGGGCAAGGATACAATGCATTAGGACTGTTTATGAGCATGTTATTTATCTTTCATTTGGATCCTTATGAAGCAATAAGAGACATTTAATAAATTGTGTATAACTTTTAATAAATTGTGTATAACTTTTAGCAAAAAAACTATGTTGGTAAATAACACTAGTAAGTTAATTTATACAGAGACATCATTAAGTCAAACTTTCATTTTATCAGGATTAACACTTACAATTTAGGAAAATGGTTTCAAATTTCTAAAACAACATAAAGCAGCAATAAAGTCAGTGGTGAGGAATTTCATTCGAATCTAAATAGCATTTATTTTCATTTCACAGTATTCAACCTGTAGTCATTTACATCGTCAGAAAAGGTAGAAAATGTCTACCTTTCTACGTTGTATATGTTGCTTCTTCTGCAAAGACAAGAATGATGAGTGTGAAAGTATTGATTATAACCCTGAAGTTTCTGCTAATCTTGAGTAAAAACAATGTCCCCAACTGTAATTCCACTAACCCAACATGATATATGAATGGCTTTGCCCACCAAGTTCATTTACTATCACTATGTTTGCACTAATATTTGTGATACCAGCTGAAACCCTTTAAGTGAGAGTCTAGAGATTTTGTTGGGGCTATGTAAAGTCTTTTTATTAGGTAGATTTTATTGCGGTTCACAAAAAGAGAATTTCCATCTGGGCCATCTAGCCTCCTTCCACTGCCAAAATTTTCAATGCTTTAATTAATGTAAAAGCAACATTTATAAACAGTAGATTTTAAAGTTTGATTAAAGCTAATTTAATTTTAGATGCTGAGTTGAGATAGTTTACTCTAATTGTTTCTTGTGTTTGAGCAAAACTTTGTACCCTAGTTCCCAAAGGAATTGGCTCATTTACCAACAAGTTGCTTTAATTTCTGCTAGACACAAGGAATGAATTTTCTGCTCTGTAAATGGACTATCTACATGAGAATTAAAAAAAAATAACAAGGATTATATTTGTTTAGCAGAAATAATAACTCAATTAGACCCTTTATCTCAGAAGTAAAAAAAAATTCACTTCCATATTCTGATGGATATTCACTTTAAATTCACTAATATTATTATGATGACAAATAAATTCATTTATTTTGGTTTGGGGTTCACACCTGGATGTGATCAGATATGATTCCTGGCTTTGCACTCAAGAATCACTCATGGCAGGCTTGGGGGACCATATGGGGTTCCTCAAGAGACTCACTGGCATTGTACATTGTCCAAATATATGTCCAGTCCCTGAAATTAAGTTAAATAATACTATGCAAATGTGATTAAAGCTTATGGAAGGACTGAAATGGGGTTTAGTCTTTAGTCTCCATTTATTCATTTCCCTATATTCAACCATCCCTTTTATTACTGGGATCAGCAACCTCTGGTTTGAAGGCAGGATATTTCAATTTTTACTTTGTCCCTTGACACCTCCACTTTTTTAGGGAAATTTGTCCAGCATTTTCATTCTTTTAGCCTGTATGATGTTTTCCTTTCTGGTGATTCATTTGTGTTACCATAATATAGGTTGTTTCCATTAAAATGGATTTTATCCATACTTCCTTTGTTTGGCTACTGTCTCATTTCTCTATTCCCTTTTCAGCAATGTTCAATGAGAATATCCCTAATGGGTAAAAAGAAAAAAACTCTTTTGCTTGCTAATTCTAATAATTTCCCTTACATTGCTCGCAACTACTCTGAAAAGGTCTCTAAAATCATCTCCTGTCACAGTCACTTGAGACCTCCTAGTGCTATGTCCGTTGACTTCTCATATTCATGGAGATAACCTCCTTATAATAATAAGGAAGTAGGGGCGTACCCAATATGCCAAATACCAATAACAATGATGGGTCTCATTCTCCTAAAGAGTCTTGAATATAATCTCAGGGCTAGGATGAAGGAGACTTACTGGGGCCTGCTCGAGGCAATCAACGAATAACCTCCTTATGGATTTTCATTGTCAGTGTTTCCTACGTGATTATCCTTAGTTCCTTGAACTAATTTCTCTCTCAGTTTTCCAGGGCACCAACATTTTTTTTTTACATTTTTTAAATTTTATTGAATCACCGTGAGATAGTTACAGGCTTTCATGTTTGGGTTACAATCACACAATGATCAAATACCCACCCCTCCACCAGTGCACATTCCCGACCCCCAATATCCCCAGTATATCTCTCCTTTCCCACCCTCCCCCTGCCTCCATGGAAGACATGATTCCCCATAATCTCTCTCTAATTTTGGGCATTATGGTTTGCAATACAGACCCTGAGAGGTTATCATGTATGATCCTTTATCCACTTTCTGCACACATCTCCCATCCTGACCAATTCCTCCAGTCATCTTTTTCCTAGTGATCCCTTCTCTATTCCAGCTGCCTTCTCCCCTTTGCTCATGAGACAGGCTTCCAGCTATGGAGCAATCTATCTCTCCCGCAGAACCAACACTTTGACATTTCTTCGCTCCCTAATCTTTTCCTTGGCTGACCAAATGCTTAATACTGGAAAATGAAAGAGGAGCCTATGGAGTTCCACCTTTTACTTTCCTTCTTGTTCCCAAAGCATCCTGTCTCAAAATTTTATTTTATTCTTTTTTATTTGGGGGAATGGATGGGACTTATATACCTTTCTTTTTTAAAAAAATATTTTTGGGGACTGGAGAGATAGCACAGTGGGTAGGGCATTTACCTTGCATGCGGCCCACCCTGGTTCAATTCCCAGCATCCTATATGGTCCCCCAAGAACTGCCAGGAGTAATTCCTGAGTATAGAGCCAGGAGTAACCCCTGAGCATCACCGGGTGTGACCTAAAAAGCAATATATATATATATATATATATATATATGCATATAAATATATATATTCTATTATGGAACTTTGATTTACAAAGTTATTCATTGTTAAGATTTAGGCATATAATATTTCAACACCAATCTCACCACTAATGTCAACTTCCCTCCCCAGTATCCTCATATTCCTTCACTGCCCTATCACACCTGTCAACTTACCGGGGCTTTACAAGGTTTTAGCAGTTGCAACTTAGATCTCATATTTTCAGTTTTCCAAAATACAGACTCACAATTTTAAATATTGTCTTGTTAAGGATCCTTCCAGCTTGATATTCTTCCAGGCTTCTAGTCCAGAGGACTTCCCCAAAGTCCAATTTGTATATTTGGATGCTTTTTAACTATCTCTGGGACAACTAAGATTTTTTACTATCAATACACCTAAAATTAAATTTCTAATACCAATGCAATGTTTTATTAACATACAAACTGTACACTGTAAGTTTAAAGCAAATCCTTTGAATTTTCTAAAAACATCTGCATGACTGACAGGCCTATCTTGCTTTCTATTGTATCCTAGGGCTATTCAATTTTGTATATTTTTTTGGGCAGGATTGTGAGTTTGGTCACACCTGGCAGTGCTCAGGTATTGCTCATAGTTTCATGTTTGGGGGCTCCCAGACAGCTCCTGATAGTACTCTGGGTCTCCAGATATGCACCCAATGAATTATGGGCACCATGTGATGTTGGGGATTAAACTTTCTCAGTCAACTTTCTGCAAGGTCTTCCCCGAATCCCTGTAATATGTGGGCTGGCCTGGATAATCCCTGGCACTGCAGGGTCTGAGCCATTTTTATTAATGTGCAAATTGTACACTGTAAGTTTAATTAATTTATTTAAGTATCCACATCCTTGGATACTGCCAGTCCAGTGCACCAGGCATTTAAGTGCCACTATAAGCAAGGATGAAAAATGAGTGGTGCTCTCATTAGACTACCCAGTCAGCTAGTCAAGCTGGAACCAGTAGTTAGGTCAGTATTACAGTTAGTCCCCCTCATGTGCTAAAAGTAGATAAAGGGTTAAACGTGATAGTCTCTCAGTATCTATATTGCAAACCATAATGCCTAAGAGTAGAGAGTATGGGGGAAATTGTCTGCCATAGAGGCAGGAGGAGGTTGGGATGGGGGGGGGGGGTATACTGGGGATATGGGTGGTGGAGAATAGGCACTGGTGGAGGGATGGGTGTTGGATCATTTTATGACTGAAACTCAAACATGAAAGCTTTGTAACTGTGTCTCTTGGTGATTCAATAAAACAAAAACTAAAACAAAACAAACTAGTCTCCCTACCTGGGTCCACCAGGAGAGCTAGATATACCTTCATGGTCTTGAGTCAACCATTCGGTGCCCCATATTGCCTGACTGGACAGGGCCATAGAATAGCCCTCTAGGCTTTCAGATCTGACCCCCAGACTCTATTAGAGTTTTGCTAGGCTCTGCAGTTGTTTGGGGAAGTCTTTTGTATTGTGTGCAACTGGAAACGTTACTCAGCAGAGATCAGGGATGTATTTAACTCTTCTGCTTAGGCAGACGGGAGCTATCAGGGCCAAGTGATCTTTCACTCTTTCCAGCTCAGAGCTTGTGACAGAAAAGGCACTGAGGTGAACACAATGATGGGTAGGCAATTAACTACTCTTCCTGAAAAAATTTTTCCACACTGATCACTGGCTTGGCAGGCAATCAGTTCTGCAGGTTCTCCTGCACATGAGCGTTGCAGAGTCAGGAAGCTAGTAGGCAGTACCCTCTCTGTCTGGCCCTAATATACCTGTTTTAAAGATATAGAAGAATAATTTGAGCCTAAAGAGAGCAGAATAATACAAACTATTATTTTTAATAATAAAGGTAATAATAAAAACAAGGAAAGAAGTAAATGAAATAAATAACAGAAAATCATTAGAGAAGATTAATAAAATTAAGAATCGGTCCTTTTAACTCACATACATCTACCACAGCGGAATACTATGCAGCTATTAGAAGGGATGAAATCATGAGATTTGCATGTAAGTGGATGGACATGGAAGTATGTTAAGTGAAATTAGTCAGAAAGAGAGGGACAAACATAGAATAACTACACTCACTTGTGAAATATACAGTAACATAATATGAGACTAATCCCTAAGGACAGTAGAAATAAGGGTGAGGAGGATCACACCATGGTTTGGAAGCTGGTCCCACATGCTGGGGGAAAAGGCAGTTGGTATAGAGAAGGGACCACTAGTAAATGATGATTGGAGGGATCGCCCATTATGGGAGATGTGTGCTGAAAGTGGATTATGAACCAAACATGATGGCCTCTTAGAATCTATACTGCAAATCATAATGCCCAAAATTAAAGAGAGAGTAAGAATGATTGTACCTGCCACAGAGAGAGGGGATGGGATGGAGTGAGGGTGGCAGGAGGGACACTGGGAACAATGGTGGTGGAAAATGTGCACTGGTGGAAGGATGGGTGCTCGAGCATTGTATGACTGAAACGTAATCATGAAAGTCTGTAACTGTATCTCAAGGTGATCCAATAATATTTATTTTAAAAATAAATTAATTAATAAATTTTAAAAAAAGAATTGGTTCTTTTAAAGGAAATACAATTTTTCTATATCTACCAAGAAGAAAGAAAAAAAAGGACATAAATTCAGAACTGGAAACATAAAGCATTATACTTGGGACCACATAAATACAAATTGTCATTATAGGCTACTATAATGAATCATATGCTGACAAATGAACCACTTTAAAAACTGGAAAATTCCTTAAAATCATACTATGAATTCATAATAAATATGGCCATTATTCTGAAAGGGATGGTAAGTCTTTGAGACTTTTTAATGTAGAAGTGACATGATATGACACATTTTTCTCTGGAATTTTGGAGGTTTGGGGTTATAGCTTATGGTGTTTTTCAGGTGCTACTCCGAGACTTGGTTTCAGGGATCCCCACATTGCTCAGGGAAACATATGATGCTAGAGATTAAAGTAAAAGTAAAAGTAAAGACCCTCCCGTTGATCATCGATTTGCTCGAGCGGGCCCAGTAACGTCTCCATTGGAGACTTTGTTGTTACTGTGTCTGGCATATCGAATACTCTCGGTAGCTTGCCGGGCTCTCGGAGAGGGGCGGAGGAATCGAACTCGGGTCGGCCACGTTGGCTGCGTGCAAGGCAAATGCCCTACCGCTGTGCTTAAACCCACTTTTTCTGCTGAGGAGGATCTGAGATTTTTACTCAGCATTAAGTGGAGCTATGTCTTGTCTTGGTTCCCCTGCATGAGGTGAGTCAGCTCAAAAGCTGAAAATCTGTCCCTATTGTTATCTGAATCGGACATTTTGAGACTCTGGCAGTTAACCTGGCAGATTGGAGGTTTACCACACAGCCTCTGCTTTCCACACTTCCTTACATTGCTTCACTCATTCCTTTATACTATATATAAGTATACACATATATGATTTTTTCCCATAAACTCACTGTACTGCAATATAAACAAACTGGTGGTTAGAAACTTTATGTTTTGTTTTATGTTGCGCATTCAACCACTAGAAGAAAAGCATGCACAAAATATTTGTTAAATCAATGAGCAAAGTGGAATAGACTCTGGGTAAGTACAATGAACGATGAAGAAAGAAACTATGAGTGTAAGGGTAGGAGAAGACTAAAATCTTGGTCCACAGTAAGAGAAGATGCCAGTTCTCTGAAAATCTCTGAAAGACATAGCTGGCAACTGCAAAGTATTCCATTAAATTTGTCTATAAATGGATGGACATGGTAAGTGAAATGTGTCAAAAGAAGAGAGACAGATATAGAATGACTACATACATTTTGTGATATATATATATATATATATATATATATATATATATATATGTTCTTTGAAAGCAAATACAATTTTTCTATACCTACCCAGCAGAAAAATAAGAGAACACAAATTCAGAACTGGAAACATAAGCATTACACTTGCAACCACATAAATACAAATTATCAGTATAGGCTACTATAACTAATCATATGCTGACAAATGGACAACTTTAAAAACTGGAAAATTCTAATATATACATTAGAAGAATAATATCCATGTCCAGGGAAAACAAGGGCTAGGAGGACTGGTCAAAGGTTATAACTAACCACGAATGTGTGTGGGGCTGAGGGTAGGTAAGATAGAGGAGAGACCGCTATGACAATAATAGCTGGGAATTATCATGTTGGACAAGATCTGAGGGTTAGAAGTAAGAGATACTCTTGATAACCTTTCAGTATCTATATTGCAAAACAGAATGCCCATAAAGGGGTAGGGAGGGGGGGGGGAGAGAGAGAGAGAGCGAGAGAGAGAGAGAGAGAGAGAGTGAAAGAGAGAGAGACAGAGAGAGAGAGAGAGCTGCCAAAGAGGCAGGCAAGGGTGGGAGATTGAGGGGTGATGAAAGGGAGCCTGGGGACACTGGTGCTGGGAAATGTACACTGGTAGAGGGATGCGTGTTGGAATGACTGAAATCCAATCATGAACAGTTTTGTAAGGGTTTATCACAGTGATTCAATAAAAAAAAAGTTAAAAAAACAATAACTGGTAAAGCTGTGTAGTGGTTACAAGCTGGGAGGATTGTAATTACAAATAATAAATCATTTTTTTAGAGATCTTACTAATCTTTGGCAGAGCCTGGCAAGCTCCCCGTGACATATTCGATATGCCAAACACAGTAACAACAAAGTCTCCAATGGAGACGTTACTGGGCCCGCTCGAGCAAATTGATGAACAACGGGAGGACCATGACTTACTAATCTTTATGTCTGTAAAAGACATGCTGAATTTATAATTATTTGAACAACTGAGGGAAAGTTTGTATGTTGGTTTTCTTTCTTGCTGTATTTTCCTGGACTTTGATTCTCTTTATTCATCACCTGCATTCCTAGAAGAGTACTGTGTGTCCACGTTTCTTTTTCAAGCCACTCTATGAAATAACAGGTCCTATGTGTAGTATTACACCCTAATATAAATGAGTGTTGATAGATCAAGTTCCCTGGAGGAAATCTCTTTATTTTCCTGAGGACTGATTAGAAAGAAAGAAATGATCTCCTGGAACAAGACATAGAATGTTTTCACCAAGTCAGTAAAGATTTTGATCATATTATAGCAAAAAGTAACATCCATCATTTATTGAGGGTTTGCTCAGACAAATCTTTGAGAATATTTCAAAGAAGAGGTAGTATCTTACAAATAAGACCACTGAGACTTTGAAAATTGTACTTGTCTAAATATAAGAAGAAGCTAAATGGTAGTGAGGACTCAAATTCTTGTTAGAATACCTACATACCCATTCTGTTCTAGTAAACATTTTTTCTTTTGAATGACAGGAATTCCAGTATTATTCCAGTATTATTTGAATACTGAAGAGATAGAGATAAAAAGTCAGTGAGTCCAAATCCTAATGCTCTTAGGATTTACATCTTATACCAGATGTAAATTTAAAATCAATTTAGTATGTTCTTGGAACTTTTAGATTCTGTGCATAATAAAAAAAATGCAGCATGAACAATGGATCATTCTGGGAGTACTGTTAATATTCCTCTTTATGAAAATAGGTCAGTCTAGTGTTCTTTTAAGCATACTAAAAAAGAGATCAGTATTTGGGGCAGGATAATACTAGTTCCACAAGAAGGACACAGTTCTTTGTTCATTTTCACAAGGTTATTATTATATTTATACTAGGTACATTTTTGAACAAGTAATAAAACATTTTATCCAAATAAGAAAACATTGAAGTATAAAGAACCAAAGAAAAGAGGAAACTCCCCAATTTTCCCCTTTAGTTATGGATAGTTTACTTGGAAAATTCTCTATCTTTACATTATGCTACTGAAAACTGGATTTTTAAATTTATAGTTCTACTTTGTACCTTGAAGTGGTACCATATTTATTCCTGTAATTATTTCAGAACTTCTAAATTTTGGCTTCCATTTGAAAGGCCTTAGGACATAACACACACTGCCAAAATTATTGAGAATTTATAAGACGTTTTTGTTAACTCAAGTTAATCTAATTTAAGTCATAAATCTCCATGAAGACACACTGGCCTATTACAAAAATTGAAGCTAAAAAAAAAAACTCTACAAGACAGAATTACGTTCACATTCACAAACATGTACTGGAAAAATCATTAGGGAAGCTAGTAAGAGTGATCAGAAAGTAGCCCTAGTTAATCAAAAAAATAGACATGAAAAAAACTTTAGCTAATATTTAAAAAGAAAAAATTGATGTATCAGTATATACCAATCTGCCACATATTCCTGTATATTACTATCCTATTATCAGTGTTTTTATTAAAAATAAGTGATGGATGTATTTATCATATGTTAATATGTGAGAAACACTGCTTAATTAAGTTATATAAATTCAGGCTCACTTTAATTTGGATTTCACTTATATACAATACAGGAATATCAAAAAAGTCTGTTTTAATACATTTTAAACTAAAGATTTAATATAAATATTCCTTTCATATGCTTCCTAAAAATGAGAAAACAATTTTTCGATTATTCTAGGTACCACTGTGATAATAAAATATATTCTAGGTTGGCAGAAATGTTTTCTATAAAGGCTAAGGGAAAGTGATTGAGACTTTGTAGTGAGACTTAAGTCTGTCAATAACTTTTGCTCATGTTAAAATTTGAATTTTATATGTCACAAAATACTTCTGTGATTTTTTTCTACTAAAAACTATGAATTCAAACTTTAAAATGTTGAACAAAGGATGATGACTAGATTTCAAATATAACTAGTTTCCTATTCTAAATCACAAATAGTACTCTTGCTTGAACACCTATTAACAAACTACTCCATAATAATTTAAATTATCATTAAAGCTAATGTATAAAATACTGTTTAATATAATGCTTCACCTATGTAAATACCATTAATTCTATGTTTTACCCAATAAGATAGGAAAATTACCTTCTCCAGTTAAAGCTTGCTGGAAAACAAAGTTGAGGCCCAGTAACTTGGCTGATGTCAGACTTATAAATTGCAATCTGGGAACACCAGAGAACACTCTGGAACACTTCTTTTTGCCCTTTACAGCAGTCAGATATGTTGTATTTCCAGGTACCAACAGGAAACCGTGAACTAACTAATCTCTAAATTTGAAAGAATAATGTCTTTAACTGAATGGGTAAAAGCCACAGTCCAGACTTCAATACATAAGGTGCTCTATCAATTGAAATATTTGAAACAGGAGGTAATACAGATAAAGAAAATATTGATGACAAGATGGGTCTCTGATTTCCTGTTGCAGACACACTAACATTTTTTCTCGGGCTTCAAAATGGTGTGTTGAAGCATGTACTAATTTAACATTCCAGTGCCATAGAAACTTCCCTAAAAGCATACAACTATATCAAGTATCTATTTAAATTCATTATTTTGCCATTATACTGAGAACGTTATTTTAGGGTTATTATTATTTATATTATTGTTATGGTTTTTAGACTAAGCAATGCTCAGGGATTACCCCTGGTTCTGTGCTCAGAGAACACTCTGATGAACCTCTGGGGAGATATGAGGTACTGGGATCATCAAACTCCCGTCTTTTGCATGTAAAACCCTACCTTCTGTACTGGTCCGAGCGCACAATATTTTTTTTTATTTTTTTATAAGAGAAACACCATGAGGAACAGTTGTAGACTTACAATTTTTTGTGCTTGGGTTTCAGTTATACGATGATCGAGTACCCCTCCCTCCACTACTGCCCATTCTCCACCATCACTAATCCCAGTATCCTTCCCACCCCCATCTCCCCCATCCCACCCTGCCTCTGTGGCAAGGCATTCCCTTTTGTTCTCTCTCTTCTTTTGGGTGCTGTGGTTTGCAAAAGAGGAATTGAGTGGCAATCATGTTCGATGGTACTACATAGAAAGTATCATGCTAAGCGAAATGAGTCAGAAAGAGAGGGACAGACATAGAAAGATTGCATTCATCTGGGGAACATAAAGTAGCAAAATAGGAGACTAACACCCAAGAATAGCCGAGATAGGTACCAGGAGGTTTACTCCATGGCTTGGAGGCCAGCCACACACTCTAGGGGTAAAGGCAGCCCAGATAGAAAAGGGAGCACCAAATAAAGGGTGTTGGGAAGATCTGCCCAGGATGGGAGATGCATGCTGAAAGTACACTATTTTTTAATATTATTTTAGTCCCCATGATTAACAATGCTGTTAGTGGTAGACCATCATGAATACAATACTCCAGCCCCACAGCACTCTCCAACAGATCATCTGTTTCCCTCCACCATTGCCTCAGGGTCCCCTCTGAAAACTCACAGCACAGCCACCTACTCCCATCCACCATGGATAGCTCAGATCTGTAGGCAGATCTAAGATTCTGTTGTCTGAGCTAGTTATTCTCTTACTATATGTCTTTATCATGAGGGAAATGCAGCTCAAAACCAGATACTACTTCATACAAAACAAAAACCAACCAGTGTTGGTAGAAATATGGCTGGGAAGAAACAGTCCTCCATTGTTGGTGGGACTGTTGATTGTTCATACGTTTCTTTTTGGAAATCATTATGAGTGACAGTTCTCAAAATATAAAGTACTGAGATTCCATAGTCCCAGTAATTCTACTTCTGGGTATCTATCCCAAAGGCCAAGAAACTGCTACAAAAAGATATTTTCACTCCTATGTTCATTGCAGTACATTCAGTGATTATTTATTTTATTTTTTTCAATTTATTTTGTTTTTGCAGCACATTCATGATAGCCCGAATCTGAAAACAACCCAAGTGTCTCAGAAAAGAAGCGTGGAAAAAGAAGCTATGGTACGTGGACACAATGGAATAACTATTCAGTTGTAAAAAATAAGAAAATCAAACAATTTGTCAGTAGCTGGATGGAACTGGAGGATATCTGAGAGAGGTTAGCGAGAAGGAGAGGGATAGATATAGAATGACCACTCTTCTATGTGGAATATCAGTATCTATTTGAATATGCTTTCTCTCTCTTCTTTTTGTTTCTTGGGCCACAACTGGCAGTGCTTGGTGCTGACTCCTGACTCTGTACTCATAGTTCATTCCTTTCAGGCTCATGAACTAGACTCAAGTTGGCAGTGTTCAAGGCAAGTGCCCCATCCGCTATGTGAGTTATCTCATTTTCCACTTCTGTTTTTTCTCCACTTCTGCTTTTTCTATGTAGGGCTATTTTAATACCTAAATATTAGGTATTAAAATAACATCTGCACATGGTTTTCATAATTTGCATTTGCTTATAATGGAATGTCAGATGCTTAAACATAATGCAAATGAAAACTCAGAACTCTTGTAGTAATTTTCCAATTTTTATAATTTAGCCACCTCTAAAGAAATGAATTACATATCCACTTGGAGAAGGTGTTATTCAATTTGGTGGCTGCATCACTACCCTGGATATTATTATCTAATTATTATCTTATTATCTAATTTCTATGATTTTTGTGATATTAATCTATTAAAAGAAAATGTCTTTTTTAATAATAGACTTGGATAGATGAAAACAGCTAATTGTTTTCCTTCATGTGACTAATTTAAACTGCTTATTAGCAAAGATATGCCCATTATTTTTCAAATTTTCTTATTTTTAGAATGGAATTGTGTTTACTCATTTGTAGAATTAACATTATTATACCTTCCATAATCATCTGCATATATTAGAAACATTTCTGAATACACTTATGTGTATATGCTTTTTTACATCTCAAGAACCATAAAATAATCAGGTTTGAGGTTTTAAGCATAAACCCCAAAATGAAAATAGTCTTTTGATCCTTTTTGCTGTTTGTTTGCTTTGCATTGGGGCCACATCCAGCTCAGGACTTACCTCTGGCTCTTTGTTCAGAATCTCTCCTATTGGGTGCAGGGACTACACAGGGTGCCAAGGATCAATACCGGATGGGCCATGTACAAGAAAATTGCCCTACCTGCTTTGCTATATCTCCAACTCTTGATTCCTTGATGATTTATTCTGGTCTTTATTAATCTAGTTCTTTCACTGCCCACTGTCCTCCCATTGTTCATTGATTTGCTCAAGCGGGCCCAGTAACATCTCCATTGTGAGACTTCTTGTTACTGTGTTTGGCATATTGAATACTCTCAGTAGCTTGCCAGGCTCTCTGAGAGGGACAGAGGAATCGAACTTGGCTCGGCCAGGCTGGCTGCGTGCAAGGCAAACGCCCTACCGCTGTGCTATCACTCCAGTCCAGTTCTTTCACAGGATAATATAAATAAAACAACTTACATTTATGTATGGTTTTCCCATCTAAGTTTTATATCTTTTTGCTTAGAGATTTTCTACTCTCCCAAATGGAATGGACATAAAACTTCTGTGCCATTTTATTTTATTTTTTTATATTTATTTATTTATTTGCTTTTCGGGTCACACCCGGTGATGTTCAGGCATTACTCCTGACTCTGCACTCAGGAATTACCCCTGGCAGCGCTCGGGGGACCATATGGGATGCTGGGAAACGAACCCAGGTCGGCATCCTGCAAGGCAAACACCCTACCTGCTGTGCTATTGCTCCAGCCCCCTTCTGTGCCATTTTAATGCTCTTATTGAAGGAGAAATCAGAGAGAAAATACGGATACTAGCCTAATTTCCAACAAAATCTATGAAAAACTATAGATGGGAATTATGTCTGGATATGAAACTGGATCGAAATATTAAACATGTTTTTTTTTAAAAAAAGGAACAAAACAGAATTGACAGAAAGATAAACCAAGTGAGTAACATTATCAGGTACAGAAAGACCTAGAAAAACCCCGAGGCTCTGCATGCCCCAGCAGACATTAAGAGTGAGCCTGCAGGGCAAACAATTTTGCTACAAAAAAAGAATACTTTATAAACAGTAACTAAATGTATGCAATAATCACTCGGATGGATAATATGCTCAATAAATTCTTCAAAGATTTGAATTGTGGAAGGTTTGTTGTCTAAATAAGAGTCCATGGCCTATGCCTTGATAATGGATACGAAAACAGATTTTGAAATCACTGCATTTTGAGAAAAGTACCTATTTCTCTTTTGTCATGGATATTGAAAGGACATTTTTCAATGTGGGTTTATAAGGTAATGAGATCTACAGTAGTTATTTGGTTATTTAAAAAATGTAGTAATGAAAAATCTCTTTATTTCAGACTACAGCAATTATTTGAAAAATAACTATGACGAGAATATGGGATAATATTATTGGTCAGTGCAATTATTTAGAGTGTTAATTTCTGTGTTATGTGAGAACTGCTATTCTCCAGAGTTTCTACTTATTACCTTAATGTTTTTTTTTCAAAACCTCATTTTTCATGGGATTACAGGATAGCATTTGTAATATCTGATTTTACATTTTGAAAAATCTTTTATACTGCTCCCAAACTGGAATGATATAGAACTATGTTATGGTATACTTATGTAGGTTTATACTCATTTATTTATGAACTGATATTTTTAAATTGATGCTCACTGCAAAATAGAAGTTACAAAACTGCTTATGATCCAGTTTCTGTCACGCAATGTTCCAACACCCGTCCCTTCACCAGTGTATGTTTCCCAACACCATAATCTGATTTTTAAACTAGCACAATATTTTCTCCTGTCATTAAGCAGGTGAAGCACAATTTTTTTTAGTACTTTTTTTTTCTTTATTAGTGAACCACCGTGAAGTACAGTTACAGACTTGCAAACTGGTGCTTGTGTTTCAGTCATACAATGCTCGAGTACCCATCCCTCCACCAGTGCCCATTCCCCACCACTGATGATCCCAGTGTCCCTCCTCCCCATACACCCCACCCCGCCTCTGTGGCAGGGCATTCCCTTTTACTCTCTCTTTCCTTTAGTGTGTTGTGATTTTCAATAGAGTTGTCATAGTGTTCAGTCCATAGTCTACTTCCACGCCTCTCCACCCCGAGCCGGACTTCCAAACACCCTTTACTTGCTGTTCCCTTCTCTATCTGAGCTGTCTTTTCCCCCAGCATATGCTGCTAGCTTCCAATCACATAAGCCGTGGAGCAAACCTCCTACCTATCGCAACTATTCTTGGGAAACACAATTTCTTATGCATAAAAATTATGAGGATTTAATGCCTGTATTCAAGCAAATTTGATTGCTCTTGGCATTTCAGGTTATTGATTTTCATTTACTGTTAACTAGAGTTTCTGTCGAATGTAGCCTGCCCACAGGGCAGAGTCTGGCAAACTCCCCGTGGCCTACCAAATATGCCAAATACCAGTAACAATGATGGGTCTCATTCTCCTAAAGAGCCCTGAATATAATCTCAGGGCTAGGATGAAAGAGACGTTACTGGGGCCTGCTCGAGGCAATCGACGATTAACAGGATGATGAAATGAAAAAATGAAAAAAAGAGTTTCTGTCATCAAGCCAATACCCTCACATCTGCGTCTATTGTCTTTCTTGAATTGTAGGACTAAAGTGCTGGGAATTATGGTTCACAGAAATAGCATAGCAGGTAAGGTGTTTGCCTTACATGCCGCCAACCTGGGTTCGATTCCTCTGTCCCTCTTGGAAAGCCCGGCAAGCTACCAAGAGTATACCACCTGCACCGCAGAGTCTGGCAAGCTCCCCATGGTGTATTCAATATGCCAAAACCAGTAACAACATGTCTCACAATGGAGATGTTACTGGTACCCACTCAAGCAAATCAATAAACAACAGGAGGACAGTGCTACACGGAAAATATTTTATTAATTTTCCATTTCCTTTAATGTATTAATTTGTGTATATATAGAACAATAGATTTTTTATCATCCCTATTTTAAAAGAAAAGCTAATAAAACTAAACCAAAATTTGTAAATGAATATTGTCTAACCATGCTGGATTGTGAGCGTAAAACTGGCCCTTCCCCAAGATATTTTGCAATAGTTTGTGCCCTTCTCATTCCATTGCAATCCCAATGAGAGATCTCTACGTTCATTATCTCAGCATCTATCCTAAAAATCTGGAATTGCTGAGAAACTCAGTGTCTGTGAGACTGATGCTAAAAATCCACTATTTTCCTTCCCCTACCTGTCTCAGTCCCTGCATTTGCTCTGGGAGAGCTTCTTTCTATACATGATCTAGACAAGAGAAAGTATTATTAGCACCTCTAGATGCTGTGACAAGTAGAAATAATAAAAGTGTATTTGAGGAATAGGAAATAGACCCAAGAAAATAAACACAAACTGGGTGTGCAAGAAAGCAAAGGGAGAATTTTTTTATGTTCATTTTTGTTGCTTTATTTCATAAGACCAATGCTGCCTGATAACAGAAACTGGGGCAGGGTTGGTTGGGCTGGAGAGATAGCACAGCAGGTAGGGTGTTTGCCTTGCAAACAGACGGCCTGGGTTCAATTCCTCTGTCCCTCTTGGAGAGTGAGGCAAGCTATTCTTGGTACCAAGAGTAGCTTGCCTTCATGGCAGAGCCTAGCAAGCTCCCTGTGGCATATTAGATATGCTAAAAACAGGAACAAAAGTCTCACAATGGATGTTACTGGTGCCCGCTTGAGCAAATCATTGAACAACGGGAGGACAGTGCTATACAGTGCTTAGAACGTATATGATAAAGATGAAAGATCCTTTCAGTAACCCAACAATATTCAGGGAAGTCAAAAGACAATTTTGACTGATGACAAGAACCATATTAGGATTAGACTTTGCTCTTACTGAATTTAAACACTCCTTTGGAAAATCAGAATTTGTCAGAATTTTCTACCTTCTATGTCCATCTTTACTTTTTTAAAACATTCACATATAGACAGATATCTCAGCAGAGAATTTTTCAATCACATAATTGCCTGGCAAGCTACCCGTGATGTATTCAATATGCCAAACAGATAATTGAATGTATCTCAGTAGGTTATTTTCATATTTCATTTACTTACTGAAAAACACCCTGGATTTTTTTCTCTTTATCCTAAAAATGTGGAATTTGGGGGATGTACACTTTTGGACATCCCATTTCAACTCTGTACTTCTGAATTTCTAAAAGGACTCATATACACAAAGGACATGCCTATTGGGAAATAACTTTCTAAGATTTCAACACTGATACCTTTTCTCTCCCTAGACTTTGATTCCCAAATTACCAGTAGAGTGAATAGTGTTGGAAGATGGAGAAATTGCATCTGCCTACAGAGTATTCGCATGCATCTCTGGTAGACTATGTACAAGATAATGTTCCCTATGGGATAGGATTGGGTAGCTTAACTTGCAATCCTTTATGGAAGAATATGAGTTTCATAAGCTTGATTTCTTCTGCTTCACTTTCCAAGCATCATCTATACCTCCTGGTGCTACCCAGTGAGAACCAGAGCTTAGGAATGCTGATGATAATACGAGTTAGCATATGACTGTGAAGAGCAATGGTTCTGACTCTCACCCAACTCAGTTCTTTATCAACCAGCCATCTGTGATGTGCTCACTTCCCTGCTTCTAAGCAGAGTACCAATACAGCCAGCTCAGACATAGCTCTAAAGAAAAGTCCAAGTTTTAAGATGCTCTCACTTAAATTTTGTTTTCATTCTTTTTGAAATTCTTGTGACTGGGAAGAGGATGGAGGCAAAATAAAGAAGCAAGTGGGAAAAGATTATGTCTGGATACCAGAAGGGAAACCCAAGTGGTGAGGAAGAACCAGAGAGAGACAGTTTCTTTAAAACCCAATTCAAGCCCCTTGGCAATTGTACCCAAGGTACCCAGCCTGCTGATCCCCGATCTTTTGCTTCTGCCCTTGAGTATGTCTGAGGGTTGTTAACTCAATCCTCAAGAGCTCAAACCAGACCCGCATGTGTGTATTCACATTTAATTCTCACATAAATCCATTCCTTCAAATTAGAAATGAGACAGCCATCTGTAACTAATTCCACACTTCCTGGAATGATGAAATATATTTTTTAAAAAAAGGGAATTCAGAATTCATTTCTAACTTTTCCAAAAGAGTCAGTCTTCACCCCCATCGCCTCTGCACGATCCCTTCCTTCCCTCCAGGAAGTTCTCCAGCTTAATTGTAACAGACATCCTTCATTTCTCTAAAGAACCACAGCATTCATCCCCAATCGCTGAGAAACTCATTTAGCTTGCAAGAAAAAAAATTCAATCTTGTAAAAGAAAAAAAAATAATCCATTCAATCAAAACTTAGAAAAGGCTCTAATTGAAGAAAAAGCACATAATGTACAAAATAATCCATTTACAAATCAGCAGGAGATTGTTATGTGTTGAATAATTACTAAATGAGTTTGAAACATAGTATACTATTTTAGCTTTCAGAAGGTATTACTTGAAAATGAAAGTTTTACACTTCTTAATATCTACCATTTAAGACATATTTATTTTCCTGGGATTTCATGCTGTGAAATTTTAATATTCTTAATTATTGAGATTGATAGTCCTTATTTTGTGAGGCAAGCTTCTATTTGACCTCACCTCATGGCACAATGGTAAAATCTGGAATAACTAGCCAAAATGTAATGTTCCAGATTGGCAATTTTCCTGATTAAACTGTGGTTCAGTTCTGGTTAACAAAAACATTTATTTGTGTTTCAGAGCAACTAATAAATCTTTTCAAAAACAAAGTGGCTCATAAGAAAGAACAAAAACAATCAGGGTTGGTGTGAAAATGGAGAGAAAAAGGAACTTTTATACATTGTTGGGAATGTGGACTAGTTGCACCTCTTTGGTAAACATGGGCACTTTCAATAGAATAAGACTTGAGTTTCTATATAACCCAGCAGTTCTATTTTTCAGCCGCTATCCCAAAGACCCAAAAATATCATTTCAAAAAAGACATCTGTGCTTCTATGATCACTGAAACACTGTTCACAATAGCCAAGATGTGGAAACAATCCTTGTCCAAGAGCAGATGACCTGATAAAGGGACTGTGGTATATCTACCAGATGGAATACTACTCAACTATACAAAAAGCGAAATCATTCGATATTCTACTTCATGGACAGAACTAGTGGTTTCATGCTGAGTGAAGTTAATCAGAAGGAGAGGAACAGATACAGAAACAGCTTTCTCATATGTGGGATACAAAGAAACAGAATGTGAAAATAAAAGTTTAGAAACAACAGAACCTGAGAACTAGTCTACAGAACTGAGCTGTCAAGAGCAGAGGGTGGGGTGTCTGGAAGGCGATCCTGAAGCTATGGTGGAGGGAAAGGGTCACTCTGGTGGGACAGTGTGGTGCTGGACTGCTATGTGCATGATACCCGGTCACTAACATATTGTAAATCATGGTGCTTCAAATTTAATTAAATGAATAATAAAAATAAAAATGGTGCTACTATGGCTTCTTCTAACCCAGCCATTGCAATTAACTCTGCCCTGACCATTTCGGGATAAGACTCTTAAGCTCATCATTCATATCAGCAGTTATCACGGGGAATTACTGTTTATTGAAAGTGTTCAGATAAAAATTTCTAGTACATACATTTAAGCTTGCTTATGAAACAAAACAAAAAAAAACAAACAAACATTAGCAATGGTGTAGTCTATAAACATGAACTCCGTTTTTTTAAAATAAAAAACACACAAAAAAATTTCTCTGAAGTATACTAATAACATATTTTATAGGTGGTATTTTTGGTTTTGTTTTACTTATTTTGATGCTACTATGATCTTCCATGTAAGTGGTATTGAAATACTTCATATATTTTATTTTATGAAAATATTTAAAGATAAAACATATACCAAGTTAAAATAAGTATGAAAGGGATTTTTATTAATAAAGGGATTTAAAAATAAGAATCTTCCATTTGTATGTCAGTTACCATCACAGACTTAAAAATTGTGTTTTAAAAATCAACTGTACTTCTGATAATATTTAGACATAAAACAATATATTTTCTGCTCTCCTTATTTTAAGTTGATTACATGTAACTAAATAAAGGCTTTACTTCAAGTGTCTTCAAATATTTCAAAGATTATACATCACATTGCTTATGACATTATTTTAAAAAGTAACTCAAAGAAGAATTAATTACCTCAATGATTTAGGCAACAATAGATACTTAAATAATGATATTTAAGAACCCAAGATGATAGTGTTCCAATGATAACATTTATTCTTGGTTTTACTTTTGTTTGGGGGCCACATCCAATGGTCGTGAGGGCTTGCTTCTAGCTCTGTGCTCAGGGATCATTTCTGGCAGGCTCAGGGGACCAAATGGAATGCTGGGGACCAAAGTTTGGTCAGCCGTGTGCAAGGCAAGCATCCTACCTGCTGTATTATCACTCTGGGCCCTTTAATATTTATTCTTAATTTGACTGCTGAGTACTGAAATAAGATACACACAGGTCTCACAAATATCACTTAATCAGGACTCCAATTATTCTAATCCTGGAGTAGAAAGTGGATATGATGGGTAATGATTGGATTATTGATATTAGTGGCTATTTTACATCTTCTGAAAAATATATCTTGCATTGTTTGATGAACAGCAGTTGAGATGAAGGGCAGTGGTAGCCTTCTGGTCCTTCCTTCCTTCGTCCTTCCCTGGCACGGGGATGCTGAGTGAGGAAGAGCTACTCTAAGGAATAAGAAAAGAGAATTCTTCACATGTTCCAGTCCCAAAAGCATCCATGGCATTTGCTCCTGGATTTTCCGCCACTGCTTCTCCCTGTCACTCAGCGGTCGCTCTTAACACCTCTGTGTTGTAACTCAATAGGAAAGTGACAGAGCATTTGCTGGTGGCTGTAGGGACAGCTCGCTCCCGCTGACAGGGTCTCTGGTGGACATGAGAGATGGAAGCTCTTACAGGAGGATTGATACCTTTGCATCCGGCAAGGACACATGTTTGCTTACTCGAAAGGACATGAGCTTTAAAACTGAAGATTGCATTGACTCTAGCACCGTGTTCAGCCTCTGGTTGCAAAGGAATGAATTCCTCCTCCTGACAGATTTGTGATGCAGGGAGGAAGGCTCTGCGGTTCTCTATCTTTTCCCAAAAACGAAAAAAGAAAAATATAATCCCAGAATAAGCATTCCTAGTTAATACTTATAATGAATTCAAGCAAATCTGCTACTATGTATTGCCAAATCGCCAGGCTCATGGTCACTGTTTTAATTTGACTTGATAACTGACATTTAAAACAGTTACTTGTCCACTTTGTCTACTCATCCACAAATTGGTGTCAGTAGGTAAGTATCGAAAGGTTGAAAACCTTTTTAGTTATAACTGCAGGTCTGTGGTACTGATATCAGGTCACAATAAGATGACCCATTCGTTAGAAAAAAAAAAGGCTGAAGAGAGTTGATTTAAAATTTAGGAGATTAAAAAATATTAGTTGTTTTTCAGCCTGTTTCCATAGCACCGGAATTGAGGTCGCTGGGCTCCTGCCCAGCCTTTCTTACTCAGCAACTCTGGGATGAGACCAGATAACTGTAGTTTTAACACACCTTTTTTTTTTTTTTTTTTTTTGCTTTTCGGGTCACACCTGGTGATTCTCAGGAGTTACTCCTGGTTTTGCACTCAGGAATCCTCCTGGCAGTGTTCAGGGGACCATATGGGATGTTGGGAATCGAACCCGGGTCAGCCTTGTGCAAGGCAAACACCCTACCCGCTGTGCTATCACTCCAGCCCCAACAAATCTTTAGATACTGCTGCTGTTGGCTAGGGAGCCACATGACCAACTACTAGTTTAACATACAGGAAGAAGAGAAGGAAAATCAGTAGGATGAAGAGATTCAGATGAATTGCTGAGCAAGATTTTAAAGGTATGGGATGCCATATACACAATTTAAATCCTGAAAGGGACAAGGGTCATTGGTGCAGGGCAGTGACCTGAGGGAAGGGAGCACTGTGCAGGGATTTCACCAGGGGGTTGGGGGAGCCTGGAACATTCCCCAGCATGAGAGAAGAGAAGAGGGAAGGACATGGATTCTTCTGTGCTTTTACCATGTTACAGAATGGAGAGGAGATCAAAGCATAGTTTTTCCTTCTAGTTAGTCTCAGCCAACTCTAATTGGCTCAGTAAACCCGCAGACAATGGTATTAGCAACACCATTGTGAGATGTAACAGTCCAAATTGACTTTTACTGATTTATTTTTATGACGATTCCATTTGCCTTATTATCAGAACATGCAATATGAAGTAAATTTGTTGTGTACTTTCTAAGGGGGTAGGCTTTGGGGGGAAGGGATGAAATTGGACTCTGGGGCAGGGAACGTCTCAACAGTGGTGGCACTGGAGTTGGAACATGGTATGACTGAAACTACTGTATTAAGATCATGGAGTTATAAGAGTAATAAGAAAACACTGTATCTGATATGCACATCTTCAACTCTTCAGGTAAATGTACTATTTCTTCCCTATCACTTAAATTTAGTCCTTTCTATATCATCATGGGTTTTCCCCAGGAAAGCTATCTGTCCCATTAACATTTGGCATGATTCCTTCACAAAGCGCTTTCCTAACTACACTGTTCCAGTAATTTAATCCAGCAAACAGTGACATAGTTTAATGTTTCTTCAATTCTCCAGCTTGCCACATAAATGAAGACTACACTGACAAGGTGATATGTACATCACTGCTTATGTGATGTGTGGTAAGCTATGCAAAAGAGTCAAAATGAATATATTTTCTTTAGATACTGGCATGACTGAAAGGCACATCAGAACTGTAACACTCCAGCCAACACTGCTACATGGGGGAATATCATCTTTATTGCTCACCTTGATGGAAATTATATGCAGATGACAAGTGATAATGACCCAAAGAACAATCAACACATTTTTTTCCTTGACAGTCTAATATTCAGAATATTAGAATCCATCCCATTCTCAAGGCACACTTTCTTTCATTTTGTTACAGCACTCTAGTAAACACAGCAAGATGCATAAAGGACTTGCTATTTTGTTTTGTGGCACATGAAGGAAAGAACTATTGTGTTTGTGTGTGCGTGCGTGTGTGTGTGTGTGTGTGTATGTTTGGGGGTTACATCTCTCAGTGTGCAAGGAGTACTCTTGTCTCTGGGCTCAGCAATGAGTCTTTGCAGTGCTAAGGAGATCATATGCGGTTCCAGAGATCTAACTGGGTTCAGCTGTATCCAGGGCAAAGGACTTACCTTCTAGACTATTATCTCTCTGATTCAAGACAAGTAGTTGTAATGCAAACAAACTCCCAATAATTTGATTCCATAACTCGTAAAGATTTATGTAACTAATGGATTATAGATAATAGCTTACATCATCCTAGTGAGAGTAACCCTCCTCTTTTCCACTTGACCCGTTTTTATAACCATACTGAATATTCAAAAGAAATATTTATTTTTGTTCCTAGGACATATGTCTGTTTATGATCTATAATATCCAGACAACAAATTTAGTACTACTAGGACACAAGTGTATCTGGGAGTCAAAGAAACCTTTCAAGAAGCAATATAATTTGAACAATTGACAATCAAAGAGTAGAGAAACTTCTGAACTTTGAACAGTTTTCTGAACCATCCATTAAGATTATTAATCAACCTATGACACAGCTTTCTCAGTAGATATTACTGAATGCTTATAAAGTTGTCCACGCATTTTTACTGAAATGTTCTACATGATGCTTAAATTTGGATACTGCATTAAGGCAAGTGCCATTTCCCCGTGTTTCAATGCATCACAGTCATTCCGGTTGAGGGAACTGACTCTGCCGACTTCTGAAGGCCACAGTGTTTTCCTTCTTCACACACAGTGTCTGCTGAGTGTTTTATGCTCTATGCACGCAATTCTGAGTATAATATTCTCCAGATAATTTTGAGCTATTTCCATAATTCTACTAGAAAATACAAGGAGCCATTATTTTCTTTGTCTGGAAGATGTAGGGTAGACGAAAGCAGAAATTAGTGCTTTCCTAGAATATGGTTACCTGATGATCTGTGTTTTTTAACAGGAAAATAAAATAGCAAGTGCAATTTTCTAAAGGTAATAAATGTAAAACTTTGTTTTCTACACTTTCCTTTTTGTTTTCCTAGATGAGAAGTTTTACCTGCTGTATCTGTCAGAAATACCATACTCAATGTAATATTCAGAAGAAAGAAATTGGCCTTTAGAGAATAGTTTTATTGGGGTGCTTTGATCTTATCTTACAAATGTTTTCTCTTTATTACTTATTCTTTTCTACATTCTTGGGGTTGACTTTTCTCTTCTGTTCCCTCAAAACACTGTCATTACATCATTTTTAGTCTTTCTTTTCTAATAGGAGTATTTCAGGAAATAACAGTCTTTAAGAATCATTTCATAATGCATTTCTGGTTTACAGTATACTTTTAACTATATTTAGACTTTCTAAGTATTTCCCCCTAATATTACAATGTTAGATACCATTGTTATTTCTATTAAAAGTATTTACTAGAGTGGCATTACCCATATTTTATATTCCTGATTTATCTTCATTTTGGCCTCCCTTTCCCTTTTTCTTTTCTTTTTGAGCTTTTTGTCCACATCCAGCATTGATAAGGGCCAGCCCCTGATTCTGTGCTCAGGGATCATACTTGGAGGTGTTGAGGGACTGTATTGGTTACTGGGGACAGAATCTGAGTAGGCCTTGTTCAAGGCGAATACCCTAGTCCCTTTGACTATCCTATCTCTGGGTTTTCTTTTTCGGTCTTCTCTTCCTCCTTTAACTAATTTGATGGTTTGCAAATACTGTTAAGTAGCACTGTAGCACTGTCCTCCCGTTGTTCATTGATTTGCTTGAGCAGGCCCAGTAATGTCTCCATTGTGAGACTTGTTACTGTGTTTGGCATATCAAATATGTCATGGGTAGCTTGCCAGGCATTGCCATGCGGGTGAGATACTCTCGGTACTTGCCAGACTCTACAAGAGAGGCGAAGGAATTGAACCTTAACAGTTGATATACTGTTAGATATATCTACTAATATATTAGCATGGGTTTCCCTACTCATCTATAAGATTGCATCCTTTCATTTTATTTCAATTTACTATTTACCTGTCTGCCTTTCTTTGAGTCTGTCATGATAGTTTGTATACTGTTGATAATTATGCCTGATATCTCTTCACCTTCAATCCTACAACTTTTCCCATCTGTGTAAATATGAACAGTGGTTACAGTAGCACTGTTGCACTGTCTTCCCATTGTTCACTGATTTGCTCAAGCGTGCCCAGTAACGTCTCCATTGTGAGACTTGTTGTTACTATTTTTGGCATATTGAATATGCCACAATTGAGCTTGCCAGCTCTGCCGTGCAAGAAGGATACTCTCGGTAGCTTGCAGGGCTCTCTGAAGAGGGATGGAAAAATAGAACCCAGATCAGCTGTGTGCCAGGCAAACGGGCTACCCGCTATGCTATCACTCCAGCCCTGTGATTACAGTAAGCAATCATATTACAAATCCAGCTGTATAATAGTAAAAGACTCAGGGAGAGAAACACTTAGAAGGAAGGAAGCCCTAGAAGATCTAGTCTCTCTAGAGATTGTCAACAGTACAATAGCAGTGAGATAATTCCTATGCACCTTTGAACTGGTGATATTTGTCTGTAACTTGAAGTCAGTAGGGACAGTAAAGGCATAAGTAACCCCATTCTTCAGGAACTCAAGCTTATCAATACTCCCTACAGAAGCTCAGTCACTATTTCAGCCAATAATCACTTGATGGATAATTAAATATCCTTATTTTGGTTTCATGTAATAGGTGACAGTCCTGTGATGAATCATTTTCATTTTTAGAAATGATCTGCAAATAGTCCTTAATGAATAGAAGACAAAATGAAACACTGATTGTTACTGCCAGATATTGATTCTATTTGGCTTGGTAGGGAATAAAAATTAATTATAACAGCCATTACTTTATTGGACGAGCACGATACTCCAGCCATAACAAAAGATAGCAACAATTCTCTGAGGTATTGGCTATCATTCCCGTCTTTCAGCTCAGCAACTGATTGCTAAAGTGACTACAGAGATGAATTCACCCACAGCCTGTGGCAAGGAACATTCTGGTCCAGGCTTTAGGTTGAAAAAGAAAAACAGGGGGTAGTGAAAGGGGAAAAGGTCCCTAATGCCCCTTCAATATGCAGCATACAAATGTCTTAGTATCTTGCTGAATTTGTTGACAAAAAATTCCTGTACTGAACAAACTTGGCTGAATATATCAATATGCATCTCTGACTTTCTGAAAAGACCATAAGTGAAAATGAAACCAGATTGAACATCTGTATCATAGTGACATTTGGGCTGTATGGTACTGAGGGCTTGGCCAAGCCTGAGGTTGGCTGTGCCATTTCACCTTCTGATAATCAGCCTCATTTAGGCTCCGCTAGACTGTAAGTCATCTGAAAAGATTTCTCATTCGAAGTTCCTATCTATTCTTGTTTAAAATCTAGACCAGCAAGTGCTTCAGTTTCAAGACATTTTGGTTGATTTGAATTTGAAGATCAAGGATGGAATTTTGATGGAATATGAAAATTGAATTTTAAGGATTCTTTTACAACCTTAATTTAGCAAGACCTAATTAGCATAAGAACTCTAAAAGTTGCACATTTCTCTTCTTTCTGTGGTTCCTACAGACCCACAACCATTCTCCACAGTCTGAACTTCCTTCAAGCTTTTTTTTCTGAGTTGCTTGGCAACATGACCTCACCTAGAAAACTTATGAACAGATTCTTGCAATTTTCATGGAATTCCAGTGATAAACTGGATTGAGATAAAAATCACTTAAAGACAATGAAAACTCATTGTATGTGTTACATTTTTTAGAACATTAGGAAATACCAATAATTGTCTCACGAGCTGAATAACAAAAATATTACTAAATGACCAAACAGATGATTAAATGATTACTATTTTTACGTACAGACTGCATGTGACTTTTTCAAACATTAATAATTTATCTGTCACATGACAGAAAAATCCCAATAAAAATGTATTAAAGATTACAAAATGGAATAAATATATTTAATTTAATATAAATAATATTTACAGAAGAGCAGACAAAGATACCATTCAAAAAATAAACAAAACCCAATGTGAGCGGTGTACTTAATTCTGTGCAATAGCCACATAAAATATAGCCCCAACTTTAGTTTCGATCTAAGGCAATTATTTGAGTTTTGTGAGAAACTAATAAATTATGGCAAGTTTAACATTGGCTACACATCAAACAAAATTGTTCAAGTATGTAATTCACATGCTTAGTGTGCGGTTGATAAGTTACTGTTATTTTTCTCCTTGAAAATAATGTGCAATAGGACTTTTCACTTTCAAATATAATGAGTTAGCAGAAGAACTCTAAAAAGTATAGCAAAACAAGAGAAGGCTAATATTGATTTTGTTCTTCTTATTAATTAATAGGCTGCACTATCACAACTGTGCCAAACTGGCTAATTAGAGTTAACAGGCTTTACTTGGCGCGAACATTTTGCTTTGTTCTTAGTTCTCTTGCTTGATGCGAAGTCACTCTTCAACACATTTGCTTTGGTAGTGACAAAGAGCTGCATTCGTCCTCAACTTTAAGTCGCTCCACAGAGAATTGCCTCAGAAGATTTTCTAGCATTTTTGAAAGGATGGAATAGGAAAGGTTTCCTGAGACGTTGGTAACTGAGAGAGAAAAGATTTTGATGAATTTCTTATTTAAATAAAATGTTCTCCATCAAAACTCCTTTGTATTTCACCTACTTATTAAAAAGTCTATCTTTGTTTTCAGCCACTTATGTATATCAAATTCTGCTCTGATTATGGATTTGTACATTTGCAGATATTCCTATAAATTTCCTTGAAACTACTATTTGCTACTTAAAGATTTACATTTTCTTTTGTTTGTTTGTTTGTTTGTTTTGCTTTTTGTGGTCACACCCGGTGATGCTCAGGGGTTACTCCTGGCTCTGCACTCAGGAATTACTCCTGGCGGTGCTCAGGGGACTACATGGGATGCTGGGAATTGAACCGGGGTTGGCCACGTGGAAGGCAAACACCCTACCCACTATGCTATTGCTCCAGCCCCTTTATGATATTTTGTTTGTTTGTTTAAGATTTACATTTTCTAAATATAATAAGAGATCTAAGCAATTTTGCTTTCTAAATATTCAGACATGAGACAATATGTTTTTCTAGGAAAATAATATAATCTACACAAATTCCAGTGCTTACAATATGTGCTGAGTCC
Organism: Sorex fumeus; assembly: GCF_029834395.1. NCBI lineage: Eukaryota > Metazoa > Chordata > Mammalia > Eulipotyphla > Soricidae > Sorex > Sorex fumeus. Next base: position 204,593 of record NW_026606200.1, on the reverse strand, counting down.
TACCTTTCACCAGAAAGCAGTAGTTTCAGTCTGATTTTTCCATCTCTTCCCTGTCTTCTCTGGCTTGTCCATTTTAGATGCCCTTTTATCAAAACCACTTGGTTCTGGTCTTATTGTGCCACCCCTGATTTGCCTAGTGCAAACCATTCTACTGGGATTTCAGTGAATCTTCTGAAAGTCAGCAATAAAAGCATAATTTTGTTTGTTTGTTGTTCTGGGGACACTATCATCTGTTCTCAGGGCTTATTCCAGGCTCTGCACTCAGGAATCACTCTTGGTGATGTTGGAGGGCCATATCAGCTGTGTGGGATTGAACCAAGGTCAGGCACCTTCAGAGCAAGCACACTGCCCACTATACTATCTCTCTGGCTCCTAAAAACATCATTTTTGTCCTGGATAATGAATTAGTTCAAATAGAGCTCACATTGCCACATTTCTACATTTCTCCCTCGATCATGTTCTCTGTCACTTCTTTTCCGGTCTACCATAGGCTTTGCAAAAGGTGCACATGACCCCTCCTTCACAACTCAAGGGTTCTGTGGGGAAGCAGCTGTTTGCCTAGACTGTATTGGGTCCCAGATCTGGGCATTCAAAAGGCTGTAGAGCAGTGGTCATTACAATACAATGCCGGGAGAAGAGATGTGTGACCTTTAGTGTCCAGACCGTCCCCCCTCCCCCACCCCACACACACACACAGAGCCTCTCTCCTCACTGCTGCATGCCCTAGAGGAATGGGGAAAGATAAAATTTCTCCCTTCCTGTATATGCTACCTAATGACCTTTCAGGAACTGAGAAGTAAACTCCTGTGGATTAAACCACTGATTTAAGAGCTAGGTAGAAGGGTCACTTTAATTATATAGTCCATTTTTACTATGCTGCAAAAAAAACAATTTTGCACCTACAGCTAACTTTTTGTGATTTTTGTCTTTTTTTGCACTGATTAATCAGTAGTTTGCAATAATACAGCTTCAAGGTCATGATACCTCTGTGTAAATTCACTACAGAGACTACCAAAACCCCAGTGGTTTCCCTGCACTAAACAGATTCCTCTGACCATTCCTCAAGCCCACCCTTCAACTCCTTTACCTCTGGTACCACTATGGTTTCTTCCAAGTCTAGGAGTTAGGTTCTAGTGTTCTTTGTCAATCTGTTTGTTTTAATTCTCTATCTTCCACATATGAGTGAAACCATCTCGTAGCTGTCTTTTACTTCCCTGTGTGGCACAGAGTGCCACAAATCAAATTTTTCATCTACATGCCAGAGTTGTCTTTCATTATATCTATGGACCACAGCCCCTGTATCCAGTGGCATGTCCACAGACACTGAAAATAACTCCAATGTTTGAACTATTGTGTGCTGTGTTGCTTTGAACATAGCTGTACGAATATCCTCTGAGATTGCATTCTAGTTGGATATATGTTCACAAGTTTACTTCATTAACTATTTTCTCTTCTGAAAATATGCTTGTGGGGGTATGGTGTTGCCAACAGATCAACTTGTACCTTGGAGGCGAGTGCATCAGCAGCCTGATGGTGCCTTAAGGCTTCCTGGTACCCCTAAATTGCTGATGTGCCTTTGTCCGGACTCAACAACTTCATGCAAGTTTACCAAGAAATTAAAGGGCCAAAAGATAGGGGCCACGCCCACAAACCACCTCCAGCTCAGTTATACAAGCTCATTTATTGGCCTTATTTCAGAGACCCATAGATAAATCTTGAAAGAGATCAAAAGCCACAGTTAATGTTGGACCCATGCATGCCTAAACAGACTAGGATGAATTGTCCAATCGCAGAGCATTATCTGTAATAATATAAACATTTTGACTCTATTGAAATCGAAATTTTTAATCATCAAAAAATATCTGAAAAGATATAAAAGTAAGTTAGAGCTTACTTTTAGAAGATACATTATCCACCTGACAAATATTTAGTGCTGAAATTATAAAGTATAAATCAATACAAACCAATAAAAGGAAATGTAGACAATGTTGTGAACCACTTTATAAAATAAAAAAAAAATAAAAAAGGAATTAAATAAAACAGTCTGCTGACTGGGGGGCATTTTAACTGGTCTAACATCTGTTCAGCACTCTCTCTGACATTTTTTTTTTGCTTTTTGGGTCACACCTGGCAATGCACAGGGGTTACTCCTGGCTCTGCACTCAGGAATTACCCCTGGTGGTGCTCAGGGAACCATATGGGAGGCTGGGAATCGAACCCAGGTTGGCCACGTGCAAGACAAACGCCCTACCCACTGTGCTATTGTTCCAGCCCCCACTTTCTGACATTTTTACCAAATTAAAATTTTCCTTTTTATAGAATTTGCAATAAAGAGTTCATCCTTAGGAATCTGAAAATTCAAGATATTTTGGCACTAGTAATTATGACTGTCTTTCATTGTTTTCTATGGACTCAAATCAATGGAATTCTGTTTTGATCTTTAAGGAGAAAAAAATTAAGTGAAATACATTCCCTTTTTTATCAGTTACAGAGTCATATCTGGTGTTGCTTGAGGACCCTCATGGCTACTCTCAAGGCAGGGGAGTAGCTGTTGGCACATGCAATGTTCAGGACACAACTAAGGATGCAAGTTAATCCTGGCAAATACATTCTTTTAATGATCTGAAGAAGAAAGCTCTAAAGTATTCATTGTTCTAAAAGTTGAAAGTAAACCTTTTACATGATTTTCTTGAAATAGTCAAGAGCAAACTAATCATCCTGAAGTGTCTCATGTGAAATAATGGACTTTTCTGTGTATCCACACAGAACAGATCCTTAGCCATAGCAAAAAAAAGGAGGGGTACACAGTGCCAAGTCTGTGTGTTGGTATTCCCTCACTCTCCTGTTCAGATAGAGGATGGGAACCCAACGTTTCTCTTTCTCTGCAGAACCCTTTCAAAACATATGTCAATACCAAATTTTAAATATTCTGTGATGAGTCCATAATTTCAGGCGTCTGATGAATTACAGAGGCAAGCTATATGATTTAAGCACTATTCATTTAGAAGCTTAATATATATATGTATATATATAAACTAAATGTTCATAAGTGATTATTCTAGTTTGTCCTGATAATGTCTACATTATTCATTGGTTTAAACAGTGGTTTTGTAAAAGAGAGTGGGTAGTTAGGACAGGAGCCAAGACCAGGACTAAAACAATGTCATACATTAAGAGGAAACTGGACAAATTTTATATATATATATATGGACTGGGGTGATAGCACAATAGTAGGGCATTTGCCTTGCACGCAGCCAACCTGGCCGAGCTGGGTTCGATTCCTCCGCTCCTCTCAGAGAGCCTGGCAAGCTACAGAGAGTATCTCGCCCGCACGGCAAAGCCTGGCAAGCTACCCGTGACATATTCAATATGCCGAACACAGTAACAACAAGTCTCAAAATGGAGACGTTACTGGGCCCACTCAAGCAAATCAATGAACAACAGGAGGACAGTGCTACAGTGCTACTATAAAGATGAGTTACTTCAGAAAATTTTATAGACAGTCATATTATTTGCATTGTCTCCTTTGACTTGTATAACTTCACTATGACTCACAAATAACATTCTTTACCTAAAATAATACAGATCAATAGCACTGAAATAGTAAGGAGTGGTTCTAAAAGGAACTATGGAGAAATGTATTTAGCCACCAGAGGAAGAAAAATTAGAACTATCGAAATACATACATATAAAGTTATTATGCAGCAACAATGACTTTATCTTCAGATAAAAGAACTTTAGATTTTTCCATCAGGCAATCAATGATGATTAAATAATTTAAATTATAAATGGAAATATTAATCTCAAATATAATGTGTCCAGCAATAGTTGGTAACTATTAAAGTAAAATAAAACTCTTCTATTTTAGTTCATACTTAATTTAATATTTTATACTAATATCCTCTAAATCACTGACTGGTATAATTAAAAGATAATATAAGATACACTAAACTATAATTTGGCATTAGGGCACATGTTCTTAAAATTTTATGCCATATATTATAACAATAAGAAGTACATTGCAGGGACATATATATATATATATATATATATATACTATGTGTTTGGAGGTTCTAGCAGGGGAGCGAGGCTACTCGTATACCCTCGACCGAAGATCGGTCCGTCTCTATTCGGGGAAGGCCATCCTCTTCAACTGAGCACGCAGCTTCGGGAGGGATGCACATGGAGCAGTGAGGGAGGAAGGGGACACCCGCCTAGCCAGCCAGATCAGCTGAATCAACCCTGGTGATCAATGGGGTGACAGATGTCACAGCCAGATCGCCCTCACATTGGGCTGGAGCAATAGCACAGCGGCAGGGCGTTTGCCTTGCACGCAGCCAACATGGCCGACCCGAGTTCAATTCCTCCGCCCCTTTCGGAGAGCCCGGCAAGCTACCGAGAGTATCTTGCCCGCACGGCAGAGCCTGGCAAGCTACCCTGTGATGTATTCGATATGCCAAACACAGTAACAACAAAGTCTCCAATGGAGACGTTACTGGGCCCGCTCGAGCAAATTGATGAACAACGGGAGGACAGTGATGATGATGATGATGTTATGTGTATATAGATTTAATGTGAGTATCTGGTAATAATATAGGAGGTGGGCTGGAGCAATAGCACAGTGGTAGGGCGTTTGCCTTACAAGCGGCCAACAGGACCGACCCGAGTTCGATTCCTCCGCCCCTCTCAGAGAGCCCGGCAAGCTACCGAGAGTATCTCGCCCGCAAAGCAGAGCCTGGCAAGCTACCCATGACATAATCGATATGCCAAACACAGTAACAACAAGTCTCATGATGGAGACATTACTGGGCCCACTCGAGCAAATCGATGAACAACGGGAGGACTGTGACCATGACCGTTGAATATAGGAGGTGTGGTCTGGAGAGTAATGAGAGTTAAGATGGACTCAAATTCTGGTATCTGAGAAGAAACTGCTCTAAATAGTTTTGAGAAACACCAATGTTCTTCATGAAACTAATTTGACACAATTGGACATATGCTTTACATATTATAAGTTTTCTATTTTTAAAGATTGATAAAATTGGACTTAGGAAGACAAGTTGTTCTTGAATCTGGAACGTAGCACAATACCTGAACCATCATTAGTGTTCAGTAAATGTCTTTAGTAATTAAAATAAACACAATGATATAGTAAGAGGGAAAGAGGTGGAAATCTGTAGTAAAACAGAAATCTTTAGTATAGGTATCAATGTGGCACCAAAGGCATGAAATTTAGTTCTCCTTTTTGTTGAGCAATGCTTATTTCCAAATGACATCATGCATGATTTTACATCGCTGTTCATTTGTATCTTAACTGGGATGCAGGGTAGGTTCTGGAAGACCCAACTCAATATCCTCAATAAAGGCCTCATTCAAAGGTCTCCTGGCTGAGACTCCTTTAAGATCTAGCTCCCAAGAGGAGCCTGGGACTTCCACTGTCAGATCAGGACCACCGGATGAGAAGCTCCATCTGGACACAGGGCATAAGAGGTTTCTGTCCATACAACCTTTGTTGTTATTACACACCTGATCTGTCCCTGATGCAGGAGTTCATGTTACCCTGATGGCTTGTGAAATGAGGTGTGGAAAGTTTGAAAGCACTTGGTAAAATACGATTTATGCTGATCACAGACGCTAACAAGCTGTACTATCTCAACTGAGAGCTGTGATAAACAGAGAAATTAGGAATCAAGCCATATCACCGCCTTCTACTCCGACCCAAGTTGGCGCCAGGGGGTCACTCGGAGGTGCCAGGGTTGTTACTGCAATGTCATGAGGGGAGATCAAGGCAGGGTGCGGCATAATTGTGGTCTTTTTCTCTTTTGATATTTTTCCTCCTTCTGTTACTTTTCCTCTTTTGGCTTTGTGCTGTGTATGTCTGAATGTGTGTGTGTGTGTGTGTGTGTGTGTGTGTGTGTATGTGTCCAAGGGGGCAGGTTGTTGGGTGGCAAGGGCAAGTTTTCACCTATAAAGGTATCTAGATTGATAATTATGTTAAAAATATGCATGAGCAACATTTACATAGTTGGGAACAAAAATGGAACAGTTTGAAAACAAAAAATTAACCCAAGAACAGTAGCAATAAGTACCAGGACGTTTGCTCCATGGTTTGGTAGCTGACCTCACATGCTGGGGGAAAAGGCAGCTCAGATAGAGAAGGAAACACCAAGTAAAGGGTGTTTGGAGGACAATGCTCGGGATGGGAGATGTGTACTGAAAGTAGACTATAGACAGAACACGATGGCCATTCAATACCTCTATTGCAAACCACAATACCCAAAAGGAGAGAGAGAACAAAAGGGAATGCTCTACCATTGAGGCGGCGTGGGGTGGGGGAGATGGGGTGCGGGTGGTGGGAGGGATACTGGGATCATTGTTGGTGGAGAATGGACACTCAAGCATTGTATGACTAAAATGCAAGCACAGAAGTTTGTAAGTCTGTAACGGTATCTCATGGTGATTCACTAATCACTGTCACTGTCACTGCCCTCCTGTTGTTCATCGATTTGCTCAAGCAGGCCCAGTAACGTCTCCATTGTGAGACTTGTTGTTACTGTGTTTGGCATATTGAATATGTCACAGGGAGCTTGCCAGGCTTTGCTTTGCAGGCGAGATTGCCAGACTCTCCGAGGACAGAGGAATTGAACCCGGGTCTGTCGGGTTGGCCCCATGCAAGGCAAACGCCCTACTGCTGTGCTATCACTCCAGCTCACTAATCGGTCACAGTCACGGTCCTCCCGTTGTTCATCGATTTGCTCGAGCGGGCCCAGTAATGTCTCCTTTGTGAGACTTGTTATTACTGTGTTTGGCATATTGAATACGTCACGGGTAGCTTGCCAGCTCACTGATAAAAAATTAAAAAAAGAAAAGCTGAGACATATCATTGAATGGGAGATTGAATAATCCAAATGAATCAAGTAGAATCTAGAGATGGGGCTGGAGAGAGAAGAGCAATAAGGGACTTGCCCTGTGGACTCCGGTCTGGATTGGATCCCCAGCAACCCATCTGATCCCTGGTGCAAGGCCAGGAGTGACCCATAAGTACAGTGTGGAGTAAACCCTGAACACAGCCAGATGTGGCCCCAAACTAAAAATAATAATAGCGTACTGATAAAGTTCTTCAGGACAAAGCAGTCTGGAATTATTTATTAAGAGCAATTTGAGGAACTGGAGTGATAATACATGGGGTAGGGCATTTGACTTGTATCTGCCCAACCCGGATTTGATCCCCAGCATTCCACATGGTCCCCCGAGCACTGCCAGGAGTGATTCCTGAGTGCAGAGCCAGGAGTAATGGCTGTGTACTGCTATGTGTGGCCCAAGAAGCCAAAAGAAAAAAAAAGAAGAAGAAGAAGAATTTGAAAGATGAGTAGGATTGGGGTTGAAAGATGAGTCGGATTGGGGTCAGACCCAGATGGAAAGGGCCAGATATTTCCATTAGGTAAAACTTACTAGACAAAATCGTTTATCTGGAAAGCTGAATCCCAGGGGTTTGAATAAAAGTAGATCCAAGAATTAATATTTTATTTTGCTATAAGTTTAAGAAGTCAAATCATGTTTAGATTTAATCTGCCATATTTCAGTGCTACCCAGAAATATTTCCTCTTTTAAGCTATGGCTTGCCACACATATTTGAATCTTGTTCCTCTGCACCCCATTCAATAACTTCTTAGCTATTTATTCATTGTGAGAGATTTTACAATGCTGTTGAAGTGTTATAAACCATGACAATTTTCATTATTTCTGCTTCTTAGTAAGATCTATGGTAAATTTGTAGTTTAAGAATATTCCTGCTATTATAAAAGAATAGTTCAACGTGTATATATACACGGAATTTTTCTACTTTTATTGGTCACAAATTAAAGTCCTCTTTTCCTTATCAGTGATAAATGCCTACTATAAGCAATCCTGACTATTCGTTTAATCAAAATGATCCAAAATCTAAAAATCTGGAAATCATTATAAAGTCAGAATAATAATATTGCCATAAGTATACATTGCACTTATGCGTTTTTCCCTTCCCACTACATTTTACAGGGATATTTTGCCAGTCCTAATTTATTTTCTTTACATATTTTCATAGAACACAAAAATCAGGAGGTAGAAAATACAGATCGGTTCCTATCTGGCTAGCAATTTGGGGATTCTCAGTATTTGCAGCGGAAAGAATTGGAAACATAAGCAGTAGTGACATAATGAGAGTTGTGAGTTATGGCGAATAATCAGATCAGGTCAGACTGAGAAGGGATGAAATGACTATCTGGATCAGAAATAGAATTTCAAAGAACAGCCATTCATTTTATTAAGACATAATAAGGATATGCATTATTATGCTGGCCTGGGGAAAATTTGTGTATATAAGGGAACTTGGACAGGAGATGACAAGTCTGTGATGGGAAGAAAACAGAAGAAAAGCCATTTCTAAGTCAGAATGGATGCAAAATAATGTAATTAACACAACTGAGGCAGTTAGGCTTGATGAGCATCACTCCGCTGCCTTTGCTGTGTCCAGTGTTTTGGAGGACTCAGTTCAGGGGAAGGAGTGTACAAAACTCATCTCCCTCATGGCAAGCTTTATTCTCAAAGTTAGTTAGTGATGTCCTGGAATTTGAGATTATACGATTCTGTAGTATTTACTGATTGTAAACTCGTACCAGGGATGGAGTGGCAGTATAGCAGAAGCACCCCAGGAATGATCTCTAAACACAGAAGAAAGCCACGAGTACCTCTCAAACAAAGTACCCAAAACAAAGCAAAATGAACAATAAAATACTACCAAAGTCAAGTTTTCTACTTTATTTGCTTCTGTTTGGGGACCACACTCGGCGATGCTCAGTGCTGACTCCTGTCTCTGTACTCAGGAATGACTCCTGGTGGTGGTTGAGGGACCCTATAGGATGCCAGGGATTGATCTGGGGTCAGCCATGTGCAAGACAAATGTCTACCTGCTGTACTATCTCTCCAGCACCCTCTCTCTGCCCCCCCACCACATTTTTCTACTTTTCTGCTCACTTCCAAATGCTCTTCTGTATTAAGGAATGGAGTCTATAAAAGACCATCTGCCAGAACTCAGTCTTTCCCAACACCATCATATCTACGGTGGTCAACTGCAGAGGCCCTTGTCTCCGGGGACACAATGTCCCCCACTCATATACCTACATCCATTTTTCTTGTAGCCATTTGCATTATCTTTGAAAGGAAGTTGGATAAAGAGCTCAAAGTATGACAGACATCACTTTGACTAGGTCAAAACATTAGCATCTGCCAGGAATCTGACTCTCTAATTTAATGCGTGCTATAGCAAGCATTTCTGAACTAGGAAGAGTGGGAAAGATATCGATTGTTTTCTTCCATCTCCAGTTGTCCAGGTCTCATCTGCTTCTAACAGAAGCAAAATGAAAGATCCCTGTTTGATTTTAGAAATCTAGTATCTGTTTTGTAGACAAAGAAATTTCCTCAATAAAAAAGATTCATATTCAGGTCAGAATTGGCTCTATACCTTATGTGAGCCACAGATATCTTACTGGGAATTCAGGACACCCTAAAGCAAAGTCAAAGGTAAACAATACAGACTAACATATAGGGAGGAAGATTGGAAGTGGAGAGAAATCAACTCTATAATTTGTTCCAAAGAGGCATAAGCTGACTTAATTTCAGTATCTTCATTTTTAGAAGCTCAATTTTCAATATATGATGCTAACAGTTGAGAATGTCCATTATTCTTTTCTATAATCCAAGTGAAAAGTCACAAACTGCCATCAAAAAGCATCTGCTGCCTGAATTGTGGTTAATTCTGATAAAAAGAATCTATGTAAATTTGTGTTTCCTTTTATATTTTGACTGTTGAAAAGTGTCAATCAGAGTTAAATTATATGCAGGTTATAAAAAGTATGTTAACCCTTGAAAATAGCAAATATTCTCTCTTTGGGGGGTCATACTATACTGGAAATGATATACAATGTAAAGTTACAAATAGTCTCTTGATCTCTTATTTTAGATCCTTGTCTTCAACCCCAAAGTGTCTTATTAGTTTTATTTTGTCAATTTCTTCATTGGAAAATTCAATGTTTAGTTAATTAGAGGTAAATAACTACTTTGTTTTGGTTCCTAACTCTACATAATCACATGAATGGAATATTTTACAAAGCATACAAATTAACATGAATCAAGAATTAGAATGATAAAGTTACACATGACTTTGGATAATGTTTTGATCCAATTAATTATGAAGTCTAAAATTTAACAGGATGAATACAGCTATGATTCAATGCATCCTAAAGTCAATGTATTTATTATCCAGTATTTGAAGATGAAAATGGAATGTGTAATTCATCAGTCCCTAGTTAAAATTCAATCAACTCAATGTTACCCTAAGGAAAACTTTACCCTTCCTTTGACATTTTTAATGTTAAATATTACCGATTTGGAATGAATTTGATTTAGATAACCTTTCATGGAGCACAGGTACATGGGATGCCATAAATGTCAAGGAAAGGATAAACCTTTGTCTCTCCATGCAGCATAACAAAGAGTAGAGCCAGTATTGGTACACATTAGGAAACGAGCTTATCTTCAAAATCATCAGCTGAGAAGATATCATTAACAATGGTAATAAAAGCAGAAAGTAATACGAGCCACTATTACTGAGAATCACATACAGAGAGGGAAGAAATATATTAATCATTTCTGTATCCTCAATGGAGCCTAGTGTAATGACCTGAGAACTCTAAAGATTTGATAAATAAGTACCGAATGAGCGCATTCTGAACAATTTAACTACAGGTATCCTTAATCTTTCCAAGGCACATTATTTCACTGATAGGTTTCATGACTATAATATAATACCTAGCTTACACAGGTAATCGGATTATAGAACAATTAATACCTGACTTAGTTTACTAGCACTATGTTAATTTTTTTTTTAAAAAAAAACTGGTTCATCAACATGGTCATCATTCCAAATTCCAAGCATCTTGTTATGGATTGAATGCCTAAACCCACACTTCAATCCTAATTCCCATGTGGAAACCTGCCACCAAAAACATGATGGAAGTCAGAGGCTTCACCTGGGAGAAGGTACCTGGAAGATATGAGGTTGGGGATGTGGTGCTCTCCTGAATGGGCTCTGTGCCCCTGTGCCCCTATGAGGCATGAATGGACTTCCTCTGTTCTCAAACATCTGAAGACATAAGTCAATAGTTTGCAAGTCGGGAGGGGGTCATCAGTACTGTCATCATAGCCTTTCAGCCCCAGAATTGTGCAATAAATATTTCAGTTGCTTCTAAAATACTGTTGGTTATTGTAGCAATCCAGGACAAATACTTTGTCTTCTTTAAGTATGGGACATTTTATAACAAGCAGACCATAGTCACAGTTGGGAAAAGCAGAAACAATTTGATTTTTCATGTTTAGAGCCAAATTGAGCCAAGCATATGATTTAAACTTAAAGGCAATAACAACAACACAAGCTCCAAAGTACCAATGAAAGGAAAATATAAGTGAGAACAAATAAACTGAGCCCTGTGCTATCATCTGGTTAATAGATCATATTCTATCAGGAAAGCTTCACATCCCAGTCATCTGTGCAGCTGAAACAATAAAGCTACTACTCTGTCTTCATTTTTTTGTCTTCATTTTTATAATAGGCTCATATTTCCAGAAGTCTCCTTCCTTTTTAAAACTAGAACATCATTTTTAGGCAACATCTATGATTTAACAATCAAATTCAGCCACTCCTTAGACTACTGGTTTTCTTCAGGCCTAGAATAGCATAAATGTATGGGGAAAAATGGTAATTTCAATATTAATTCCCATAAATGTAGAGATAAATATAGGTCTCACTTTACTAGTTCTTCCTAGTTATGCATTATACATTTGGTGGAGTAATTTGGAAGAATGAAAAATAATAGCACTTGAATTAAGTGGGTTTTAATTTGAAATTGATAAATTGGTATTTTTATAAAGGCATAGAGTTGATATATTTTCAACAGTCTCTCTTCAATTCATAAGATACAGAAAACAAACTATACTACAGATTTTTCTCTCACTAAAATTATAAAAATTTTGTTTTAAGAACAATAAATTACTAACTTGTTTATAATGTGTTGCAATAATTTGTTGCAATAATTTGTTTGCAATAACAATTTGTTGCAATAATTTGTTGCACTTCCTTTGTAAGAATCTGATGAAAAGATAACAAATGTACTGAAATGGATTGACATTTAATAATTAGGGAATGTATATTATGTTGATTGCTAAAATTTATCTTTAGATAACACATACAAAAATCATTCACTGATACAGCTAAAAAGGAGTTCAATATAAAATATTAATAACAATCTTCAAATAAATTGGACAGTGGAGAGTCTCCTGCCCCGATGCCTGGCTGTCTTCACCGGGGCCCCTTGGAGGGGAGCGGGTTGAGTTTCCCTCCTCCGCCCAACTAGGGCTCCGGCAGCGGAAGACCTCCAGAACCAGCCGCCACCATGCTGAGACCACTCTCCACATGCATGAAAGTACCGGCAGAGGAACAAGGAACAAAGACATGAGGGTCCCGGAGCTGAGATTTCCAAGCCTGCTCGCATCGGGGCTGAGCATCCTCCACTCAGATCCTCCATATTCCAGTAGGCAGGGGTCACACCCACCAACTGGCCCCCTGGTGCCATGTAATCCCATCAATGGCCAAGACCCAGAGACTATAAAACCCAGCTCCTGGAAGACATCTTATTTTCTCATTCTTACTTTGGACAAACTGGCAGGCTACTGAATGTAACCTGCCCACACGGCAGAGTCTGGCAAACTCCCCGTGGCGTACCCAATATGCCAAATACCAGTAACAATGGTGGGTCTCATTCTCCTAACCCTGAAAGATCCTTGAATATGGTACTTTTTGAAAAAAAATCTCAGGGCTAGGACGAAGGAGACGTTACTGGGACCTGCTTGAAGCAATCGACGAGCAACAGGATGGTCGTGATTGTGAAATAAATTGGATCAGACACTTTTAAAATGAGTTGGGCTTTTTGTGAGAGTACAGTGGGTAAAACACTTGCTGTGTAAGCAGCTGAGCTGAGTTTAATCCCTGCCACCATCTACGGTTCCTTGAGCAGAGAAAGGAGATGCCCTGTGCATAGGTAGGTGGGACTTAAAAACAATAAAATATTAGATGAATTTAAATTGAAAAAGCTCTTTATCATATGGGGTATTATAATACCTATAAAACAAATCCAGTTTAGGGGAAAAATTATGCAATTAAAGAAGGAAGGAAGGCCCTCCCATTGTTCATCAATTTGCTCAAGCGGGCCCAGGAACGTCTCCATTGGAGACTTTGTTGTTACTATGTCTGGCATATCAAATACGTCACGGGGAGCTTGCCAGGCTCTGCCGTGTGGGCGAGATACTCTCGGTAGCTTGCCGGGCTCTCCGAGAGGGGCGGAGGAATCGAACTTGGGTTGGCCATGTTGGCTGCGTGCAAGGCAACCCCCCTACTGCTGTGCTATCGCTCCTCGAGCAATTAAAGACATTTTTATATATTAATTAGTGGAAAATGCATGTTCACTTTGGCTACTTCTTATACATGACAATCTGTAGCACACAACACACTTAATGTCAATAATTCCCATATATCATTTTAATGTCTACATCTGACATTTTAAACAAAGGACTCATCTTCACATATACACATATATTTTGTGCCCACAGTGTTGTAATTAGACCAATGAATCAAAAATCTAAAAGTGATAGCAACCTTTAGGGAAGAAATAAATACACTTTATTTTGATTCACCATTGAATACTAGATAGAATATTACATTTCTAGGCATCTTAGAAAAGAACGTGAAGATTCTTCAGTGTGAAGAAGCCATAATAGAAATCGGAAGTCCGGAAATAAATGAGATCAACCATTAATGTAAAGTGTCACATTTTCATAGATGAGAATAGCTTAGGGAAGAGGATATCACGTCTCATGTCATCCAGCTGATTGTTCATCAGGTTGATCAGAAAGGGGGAGGGGATATAAAAGGGGGAGAAGTAGCAAATACTGGTAGGAAATTTCCAATGTATCAATACAACTATGATGAAGTTTGTTAAGAAACAGGGAAACCATCTTACTCTGACATTCTTTGTTTTGAAATAGGGATGATGGGCCTGATCAGGAGTTTTCCACCAGGGGTACAAGTAATCATCTCTTGCAACAATTTTTCAATAATATGCATGCTGACTGCCCCCCAATCTCCATCATTCCCAGCTAATTGCCTAGTAACATTCCACTTTTTCCCCTGGTAAGCATCTCAAGTAATACAATTAGAAGGCTAAGAAAATGATACTATCTTATACCTTGTAGAGGTGGGTTATATCTGTGCACCTAAACCACAGAGCCAACCACTCTGATGCATGAAATCCAAGCTACAACAAACAAACTTGATCATGTTAAGCAGGAGGGAGTGAACCTGGGGACATTGGCAGAGGGAAGTTCACACCAGTGGTAGAATTGTTGGTGGAATATTGCCTGAAACTCACTATAATTAACTTTATAAGTCATGGTGCCATAATAAAAACTGATAAAAATCAAATCCTATTCCCATCCAAATCAGAACAATTCTGAAGACATCAAGACTTCATATGAAGTCTTAGATTTTATTGGAAATGCTTAAAGGAGCAGGAAATTTTCCTGTAGTGCTGATCCCTTTGTAACCCCAAGATGATAGTGTCCCTGTCCCTTCAGTCTGAAGAACCAAATTAAAAAATTATCCACAACAGGTAGATGACAAAAGAGTTAAACTCATTCTATGACTTTCCTAGACACTGTTTTGCTTGTTAATTTAAGAAGCAGTATTTACCAAGCAGCTCTAAATTTCATTTACATTTCTAAAAACCTGATTATTACACTAATTTTATTCCACATTACGTGAACTACACCACACAGTAAAGAATAAAATGAATTGTTTTCTTTTCTTTTCTATTTTTTTTTATTGAATCACCCCGAGATAAAGTTGCACTTTCATGTTTGAGTTTCAGTCATACAAGGGAACACCCATCCCTCCACCAGTGCACATTCTCCATAACCAATGTCCCCAGTATTACCCCCCCTCCAAACCTCCCCCTGCCTCTATGGCAGACAATTTCCCCCATACTCTCTCTCTACTTTTGAGCATTAGGTTTTGTAATACAGATACTGAGAGGCCATCACACTTGGTCCTTCATCTACTTTCAGCACACATCTCCCATCCTGAACGACTCCTTCAACCATCATTGACTTAGTGATCCCTTCTCTGTTCCTTCTCCCCCAGCTCATAAGACAGGCTTCCAAATATGAATCCCTGGTCCTTGTGTCTACTGTCCTTTGGAGTCAGTCTCATATTATGTTATTTTATACAAAAATGGAATTACATTAAAATCGGAACATTTGTTTTATATAAATCATTTTTAAATCTTATTTGTCACAGAAACCAAGTACTTGGCTTTTGCACCATAAAATAAATTTTCCTTTACCTGACTTGGTGTCTGTGAGTGAATACAGGGTCTCTATTGGGCTCATTCTGCAAATTCAGTCCTATTAAACAACGGCAACTGTCACAACTAGCTGTCAAAATATAACAAATAGTTACAAATGGTCCCTGTTTGTTTCCTAACTTACTAAAATGTGAAATCTAGCAAGCTTTCTTTCAATTATGCTTTTGCTTTTCAACAAGAACATGTCAGAGTCACTTGAGAATAAAATCTTCCATTTATCTGTGGAACAGTCCTGCTATAAACTGCTGTCATGTAGGCCTCTACTCCTGAAAGTGTCAATATATTTATCTCTGCTTGTGGAGGAATTTAGAGTAAAGCAGATTTGCATTTACTTCCTGCATTTTGTTTTATCTTGAACTTCAGAATTCATCTCACATTTGTAAATTCAGTTTCGTACAACCTAATCCCCGACACAAACACCGTCAGACACCATCCTCCCTTTGTTCATCGATTTGCTCAAGCGGGCCCAGTAACGTCTTCATTTTGAGACTTGTTGTTACTGTGTTTGGCATATTGAATATATGCGGGCGAGACACTCTTGGTAGCTTGCTGGGCTCTCTAAGAGGGGCAGAGGAATCGAACCTGGCTCAGCCGGGCCGGCTGCATGCAAGGCAAATGCCCTACCGCTGTGCTATTGCTCCAGCTCCCCCCGCCCAACACATAAAAACTAAAAAATTGTGTCAAGATATTAAAAAATAGAAATGGACAGAGAGATATGTGTAAGCAAGTGTAAGATTACCTTGCAAGTTGGTTCAAATTTCCAATCCAGAAATCCTAAGATTCCTACATTTTTAAGCAGAATGTTTACTGATTAAAATTTACATAAATGAAAAATGAAGAAGGTATTTTGTGAGCCAATATGACAAATTCTTTTAGGAAAGACGTGGAGGAAGAGATTATTTTCCAACATCCAAGAAGTTGTATTTAATGTAAAATAATTATTACCATTTTCTACAATGTGCCAGAAAGTATGCACCCTGACATCTTCTTATGTCCTGTACACATTTTAATTATCAAATGTTAATTTCTTAAAAAACTGAAAGCTTTTTTATTTTTCTAATCACAAAAATATTAATGGGTCATGGTACTCGATTGTTTAAATCATCCCCTTACTTCCTTGTGTAAACACAAAAAGATAGCAGTGGTCTATCTCTCCCGCCACCCATCCATTCAGGATTCTCAGGCCATTTCCCTACTCCAAGGAGGTCAATGGTGATGGGCAGGTGAAGAAAGGAAACGATGGCCAGGCTGGTTAGTCTTAGATGCAGTTTATTACAATCCTCTCTCCATTCAATCCTGTCTCTCCTCTGCCTCCCCCAGCCCACTCTTACAGTCTCATTATGTCCTCCAGCATGAGGGGCTGGTGTTGTGAGAATGTTCCTTCAGTCAGAGGCACAGAGACAAGGAATGAGAAAGAAATTTATGTCATGGAGGGCCCAGGTTCTCTCGTGCCTGTGTTCTCCTTAGAGAGCCCCCAAATCTTCTTTCATTGATCATGGTACCTCTAAAGGGCACAATGCAGTGACGTCATCAAAAGGAGTCACAGAGAGAACATTGAGGTAGCAAAACATACATTGTTTCTTTGCATCTGCAGGCCAGTAATTATGGCCTCTGGAAGGAAGATACAAAGCCAAAACTGAAACCTTTCTTGGGCCACAAGCACTTGGATATGCATCTCAAGACTAGTCTGGCTAGAGTCTGGAACCTACATCCCAAAGATCAGGCCTGGCTAGCACCTGAGATCTGCATGTCAAAGACCAGCCAGGTTTCTATGAGAAAAGGAAAATTGCCCCTTACAATATACTGAAATTATTTACTGAAGGCAGTTTGAAGGGGAAAAATATTCAGCCTCATCCAAACTAGTCAGGACACATGAGAAATCTCACCCATTTTCATGGGTCCCTATGTTCCTGCCCATTGTGTGGTGCAGTCTACATGGGTTCACCCTGACAGCTCAGTCTAACCCCAACCAGTTGGGGTAACAATTCACATAGGTGTGGTCACAATCAATAGAGGTAGAGTTCTTGCCCTTGGGAAAGCCGTTTCTAGGACAGATTCTCATTTAGCAGATCGACCCACGCTAGAACGGAATCCCCTGGGTATGTTTCTCCTCTCCTTGGCAACAAACATATAAGCATACATAATATAAATCATTTTGTGTGGACAAAGTAACCACTGAGCTAAAGCCAACTGGAGCCATAGCATAGTGGTAGGGTGTTTGCCTTGCACATTGCCTCAGCCCGGCCGAGTCGGGTTCAATTCCTCCTCCCCTCTTGGAGAAACTGGCAAGTTACCAAGAATATTTCGCCTGCATGGCAAAGCCTGGCAAGCTACCTGTGATGTATTCAATATGCCAAACAAATCTCAAAATGGAGACTTACTGGACCTGCTCGAGCAAATTGATGAACAATGGGAGGACAGTGTTTTGTTTGTATGGACACAGTAAGAAATATTTTAAGCTTATAGAATTGCTCTCTTAGGGTCATCTAGATCTCAGACTACAGTGCTCAGGCCAGATTGTCTTTCCTATCCCTAGCAGGGCCCTAGTCTCGTCGTTACTTTGGATCATGACAGCATTTGTCTATGATCAAACTCTTATGGTTAAGAATCGTGACACTTTGGCCTGGCCCATTTCGATGCCAGGGTAGCTCACAGCTTGCCCTGGGTCCATTCAGCTCCTCGTTGGGACAAGGGGTCCTAGGAACTAAGGGCAACTGAGGCTTAAGTCAAGAAAGCAGATGCCTGGGAATGAATAATATTAAAATCCAATTAAATCCTAAATTACAAATCATAATGTTAAGTGTCTTCCTGTATCTATACAAAAAAAAAAACACTGCGTTATACTATTCAAAAGACATAGCACTGTCCTCCTGTTGTTCATCGATTTGCTTGAATGGGCCCAGTAATGTCTCCATTGTGAGACTTCTTGTTACTGTTTTTGGCATATGGAATATATCACAGGTAGCTTACCAGGCTTTGCTGCAGGTGGGAAACTCTAGGTAGCTTGCTGGGCTCTCCAAGAGGGGCATAGACATTAAACCTGGGTCAGCTGTGTGCAAGGCAGACACCCTACCTGCTGTGCTATTGTGCCAGCCCCAAAAGACATAAGGAGAGGAGAAAGGCAATATTAACCTACAATACAAATTCAGTGTCCTGGAAGGATCTGACCTTACAAATTAACAGATTTTGATTAAAGGGAAAAGCTGATTAACTGGTTCAGGAAGAGAGCATAAAAAAGTCGTTACAGATAAACAAAGGAATGGAAATGATTCAGGAGCACTGTGAAGGGTGTAACCTGATAAACCTAAGCTCCTTGTAGCAAGGGAGAAAGGACAAATCAATTGTTATCCTACACTTCCTACTGAATTTTGAAGTAAAATTTTAACTGAATTATATAAAAATTAATCTTTTTAACCAAACATTTAGACTAGAAATACTCATTGACAAAAGTTACTCCAACATCTAACATTGGACACCACAGGAATTACAAACCATTGCATGCCTTAGAGAAAAATCACAATTTAATTGAAGTGATAAAAGTCAAGTGAAAAAAAATAAAACCATGGTATAATTAGACTGTTCGACACAAAAAACCTGAAATAGAGAGAAGAAATCACAATGGTGATGCTCTTTGATCACAGTGCTAGTGACATGCTTGGGTGTCACCATTCAAAAAGCAAGATAAACGAAAGCCAGTGATTGGGTCTAGTTCAGGCTGAGTGAAAAAGAAACAAAAAATACCCACCAACTTCTGCAGGGCAAGAGAAACTTGGAAGTGAAACCGTAACCCACTGAATAGGAAAAAGCCTTTTGCACATCTTCCATCTGATAATGGGTTAATATTCAAAATACACAAAGAACTCCTAAAACTCTACTTACAAAGAACTGCTAAAACTCTACCATAGAAAACCACCTCATTGAGAAAACGAATAGAGGATCTGACTGGATACTGCTCCGATGAAGACATGCAGATGGCTAACAGGCACATAAAAAAGATGTTCACCGTCTCTTATTGTTAGGAAAATGCAAATCAAACTGTTGAGAAATGGCCCTTACTTGTGAGAACGGCTACTGTCCAAACGAAAGAACCTGTTGTTGCAGGAAGCCCTTGGTGCTGTTGTTGAATGTATAAATTGGGGCAGACACAACAGAAAGCAGATTCCTCCAAAAATTAAAAAATAGGTGTCTAGTTATTCTACTTCGATTAATTAGCCTCCAAATTTTAAAAAGTAAAACAACTAATTTGATGAGAAACGTGCATTTCCGTGCTTAGTATACCTGTATTTTAGTCACCAAAACTAGAAACAACCTAAGTGTCCATGTACAGAAATTCACTTATACTGACGCTGGACCACAGCTCAACTCTAAAACAAATGATGGGGCCCTATTATTTGAATAAAAATCACTGTCACTCTCCTCCTGTTGTTCATCGATTTGCTCGAGCGGGCCCAGTAACGTCTCCATTGGAGACTTTGTTGTTACTGTGTTTGGCATATCGAATAGATCACGGGTAGCTTGCCAGGCTCTGAATAAAAGTAGACCTGAAAATATTATACTTAGTGACATAAGATGGATGGAGAACAAAAATGAAAGTAGGATATCACTCATATGTGTTATACAAAGGAAAAATAATTAATAAATGAACTAAATAACATAAAAATAAACTTTTTGATTATAAGACAATTTGGAATAACATAACTTTAGGTTACCCCAAGGGAAAGCAGAGAAGTGGGTAAATAAGGACAGAGGAAGAACATGGTGATGATGAAATTAGACATTTTTGTATAATAGATTTAGTGTAGCTTGTTGCTTTGCATGCATGCTCTCTATGACATAAGTTTAATATTATTACAGTGTCTAAATGCAATTGAATCAGTTATTTTAATTGAAAAGTAATCCTTTGTAAAAAGAAACATATATGTGTTTGTGACATAATAAAAATTTCATAAGGTTATAGTGTTTTAATGATAGAAAGTAGAAGATGAATAGATGTAAGAAAGAGGAATGCATGAAGTAACATGCATGAAGGTTGTAAAAAGAATCAATAATAAAACCTTTAAAAACAGATACATATTTTAAACTCACACATAATAAAAACACTTTAGAGGCAAACATCACAAATCTTCCCATTGATAATGACTACCATAGTGTTTATTTCCCTGATTGATTTTAGAATCTATTCATCTGTTCTTAGATCATTAAGATGACTAATAATATACTGTTTATTTTTTTATTCTTATTTTTCTATGTTGTGTCTTGAAATCCACTGTTTTTCTTTTCTATTATATGAATCTGCGACCTCTTATATGACCTCTTATAGTCTAACCCACTGATGTACCTAAAACAGCACACATGTGTTTGGTTTTAACATACTTGCTTGTATTCTCTTATATACATTGTCCATCCCTCTTGGAGAGCCTGCAAGCTAAGCTAACAAGAGCATCCTACCCACACAGCAGACCTGGCAAGCTCCCAGTGGCATAATTGATATGCTAAAAACAGTAAGAATAATGGACCTCCACAGAGGCAGGGTGGGATGGGGGGATTGGGGTGGGAGGATATACTGGGATCCATGGTGGTGGAAAATGGGCACTGGTAGAAGGATGGGTATTTGATCATTTTATAATCGAAACCCAAGCACAAAAGTTGTAAGTCTGCACAGCGGTAGGGCGTTCGCCTTACACGCGGCCAACATGGCCGACCCGAGTTCGATTCCTCCGCCCCTCTCGGAGAGCCCGGCAAGCTACCGAGAGTATTCGATATGCCAGACACAGTAACAACAAAGTCTCCAATGGAGACGTTACTGGGCTGCTCGAGCAAATCGACGATCAACGGGAGGGCCTTTACCTTTACCTACAACTGTACCTCATGGTGTTTCACTAATAAAAATATTTAAAAAAAAAACGGTGGGACACTGGGAAGAATGGTGGTGGAAAATGTGCACTTGTGAAGGGATAGGTGCTTAAATATTGTGTGACTGAAATGTAATCATGTAAGTTTGTAATTGTATTTCAGTGTGATCCAATAAAAGTTATTAAAAATAAAAAGAAAGAAATGAAAAGGAAAAGAAAAAAAAGAATAATGGGCCTCACTCCCCTGACCCTTAAAGAGCCTCCAATAGGGCACTGTTGGGATGGACGAGTAAGGAGAGGCTGCTCAAATCTCAGGGCTAGGATGAATGGAGGCATTACTGGTGCCCACTCGAGCAAATCGTTGAACAACGGGATGATAGTGATACAGTGATACAGTGAGTATTTAAATCTAATTTCTACAGATAGCTTCCTTGTGTCTCCTTCACTTTTCTCTCATTTTCAGGGCAAATGATCAAGGTTGAGTCACTTGGCTTAGGGTTTTGAGTCTGTTGTTTCCAGGAGAAGAACTAGAAATCTGCTGGTTTGACCATGATGAATACCTGAGTAGACAGAAATTGTCCCTGGCTGAGGTGAGAACCTGTATGAGTATAGTTCTCTGTTTTTATGAGCCTTCTTGTTCAAGTGACATGCTTGCAGAGAATCATGAATAAATTGGATTAAGCCAGACCAGTGTGTGGCTCTTTTCTGAGTCGACCATGTTTTCATGCTTCCTTAACTCCACTGACATACATTAGCCAAAATTGCAGGGGTTTCTGTGTCCAGATTTGCTGTGACTAAGTAATGATTTGAAGGGGCTTGTTAACTTATTATTTCAGCTCCGAAACATGACAAGAGAAGCATCTCACTGACTGAGGATGACAGAGACAGAGGAAAGAAAAGTGGACACTGAATGTTATATAAAAGGAATTTCAGAACCAAAGAATTCCAGCACTATTACATTCATAGAAGACGTTTCCAATTGTCAAATTTATACTTGTCTACAAATGCACCACACTTTGAGATATACCTGATTGATTTTGCCTTTGGTGATGGATTACTAATTATTAATAGATCAGAAGCAATGACAATAATTTCCTTGTGAAAAAGTAGGATTTGTACTCTTATATTTTATCGTACAACATTATTAATAATAGTTAAAGACAGATTACTTTTTTATTTTACTAAATGAGTTCCACAGATATACTAGAGATTAAATTTGAAGCAGCAATACATGAATTCACAGAAACACTATGATACAGAAGAATACAGATTATCCTGAAGGCCACTTAATATCTCTATTGCAAACCACAACACCTGGAAGAAGAGAGAGAGCAAAAGGGAATGCCCTGCCACAGAGGTAGGGGGTGGAGAGTGGAGGGGGTGGGGTGGAGGCGGTGGGAGTGATGCTGGGACCATTGATGGTAGAAAATGGGCACTGGTGGAGGGATGGGTACTCGATCATTGTATGATTGAAACACAAGCACGAAAGTTTGTAAGTCTGTAACTGTACCTCATGGTGATTCACTAATACATTTTTTAAAAAAATAATATAAACAATTAATTCAATGAACTAGTTATTAAGTGCATGTCCAAAGTTAGACTCCCGGATATGATAGTATGAATGAATTGAGTATGTATGAATTAAGGAATTGCCAAAGATGTTTTTGTTTTAAAGGTATGGTTTTAGCGATTTGTTTAAAAGAAAGACTAAATTCTGAGAATATGCTCTGATCACACATTTGGGGCAAATCCAGAATACTGATTAAGTGCACACCTGTAATTAAAAAACTTCCTGCTCTCTTTTTTTTTTCTGTTGGTAAGGAGACAGAAAATCAAAACAAATAGCATTTGAAAAAAATTAAAATCACAGGACTGGAGAGATATGTCTTGGACTAGTTAATGCTTTGTACATTGAAGATCCATGATTGATCCTCAGGAAATATAAGTTCTCTGGGACTCTGCCAAGAAACCCCCCAACACAGAGCTCAAAGTAGCCTACCCCTGGACAAAAAAACCCTCCCACAAAATGGAAATTACATTAGAGTTCCTTTTGGTGAAAAAGGAGTAAGACATAGTTTAATAAAATTTAATAAACATCATCATAGAGCAATAAAGTCTAAGAAGGGGTCCTTGTGATTGGTTAGATAGAAAGGAGTTGTTAGAGGTTTGTGCATAGTAGAAATAACCAGTAACTGAAGTCAGAAGTTCTTCAAAGTAGGTGAGCAGATGCCTTAGTGAAGGTTCCTGTGTTTACTGTGCTCAGAGAAGGGAAGAGAGATTATTACTGAGAAAAAAAAAATATCGGGGAAAAGGATCATGTAGATCCCAGAGATAACTAATAAATTGATATTGAGTTTCTACTATATTCCAGGAATGACCCAAGATGCTATTTAAAAAGAAAAAACAATCTTGTTTTGAGACTGGCTGTGACCATCATAAATCAATGCATCAGAAACAATGTTTTAAATATCTGATAGTCAAAAATAATATTAAACTCATTCAATAATCCCCTTTGTTTCTATGGTCTTAGAAATGAAAGTTTCACAAGTACTTAAAGTCATGTAACTAAAATGCTCATTATGGATATTCACAGATAATGATGTATATGTGACTTTCTTAATGATCAATTTCTTTAGCTTCACCTTATTCTAATTCCAAATTCAAATTTGGAATTTGGAGTTAGAATAAAGGTTTTAGAACCCTTAAAAGTATCATAAACAACAATTAAAATCTTTAAAATATAAGAAATGAAAGATACAAACTCAAGAATCTTTTAAAAAATTAGAAATACAACATTGGAACTAGCACAAGAATCATATTTCTAAAAGGCAAATTTGGTTCACTTTGTATTTTTATCCATTTCTGTGGGTAGCTATTTAAATTATGTACATTTTATAGGACAAATCAAATTTACCAATTTGAATAATTATTAAAAAATATCTGCTTCTCTCAGGATTATTCAAGTGCTCTAGCATGCCTAAAGGTACCTGAAGTCAATGTACAATTTTATATCTTGAAAGTACTATTCCCAGAGCCTGGAAGATACTACAACAGATCAGGTTGACCTTAAAAGATGCCAACTCGGGTTGAGTTTCCAGGACCTTCTATGCTCCCTAAGCCTCCCAGGAGTGATCCCTGAATATAAAGCAAAGTGTAAGTCAAGTGCCCTGAGCACCTCCAGCTGTGGCCCGACCAGTGATACATAAATTTATATAGATCTACCTTTATGTATATGATGGACTCACAGTCTCAGCCCTGCCCAAAGTCAGAAAGCTGACCATTTGGGGGGGGGGGGGGTTCTCAGACAAAGTATATTTCCTCTATTAAATCTCCAGTGGGATCACATAAAAGTAAGTCGTATTTTTTTTCCATGCAAAGCAATATGCTGTATTATTTTGAGGCACTATGTTATTCAGCATGATATAGATGTTTTCGAAATCTGTTTTTGCCTTTGAGCTCAAACTCTTCTTTACGGTGACTATTTCATTCCTCTCTAAATCTGCTCTGAGCATTGCTTGGTGCACAAGAGGTGTTCAACCAGCACATAATTCATTCTGGCACCCACTGTATACGGGAGTGCTAGAGATAGAAAGTTCTATCTCTCTGCTTTTCTATAGTTTTAAGCAGTTCCAATGTTTATTTTTTTTATTTTTTATTTTATTTTTTTGCTTTTGGGTCACACCTGCGAGGCACAGGGGTTTCTCCTGGCTCTGTACTCAGAAGTTACTCCTGGCGGTGCTCAGGGGATCATATGGGGTGCTGGGAATCGAACCTGGGTCGGCCACATGCAAGGCAAATGCTCTACCCGCTATGCTATCTCTCCAGTTCCCCAATGTTTATTTTTAATAATAAAGAAATTTCCCAAGACACAAACCCCTATATTTTATTTAAATATGTGTTAAAGATAACATTAAACTACCACCTTATGTCCCATTTTATTCACAACTAATGAATAGGTTAATTATACCAGATCCCAAGTTAGCAGAATAAAATGCAGTTTTTACTTAGCAGCGTAAAAGCAGTTTTTTTTTTTTCATAAACACACGCGGCATATGGTCTTGTCGTGCAGATAATCCGTGGTGCAGAAATAAACCTTCTGAAGAACTATTATCATAAATAGCATTATTAGGGATGAGCTGAACTTAATTTTTTTTCAGCTATCATTCAAAATGGATTTATATAAACGCAAAAGGTCTTTTAAGCTTGGTGGAAACTTGTTCCATTAGAAGTTGATTTGGTTATTATTGGATGTTTCCATATGACTGTTTTCAAGAGGACCATGAAATTTTAATTTACTTGAAGAACTAAAATGCAGAGTTATTTGTTTTGACATGTTTAATCACTTTTCCATTTCAAAGCGAAAGATGAGAAATCACTGGGGAAAATAAAAGAAGACAGTGTCAGGATGAGCACAAAGAAATGAGAGGTTTGCAAATAAAACCTCACATTATTAAATTGTCATTTAGTTGCATTGTTTTTATTGCTTCTTTGAAACACTAAAAGCATATAAATTGGTTCTGTTATTGTTTACTTAATGTGAAATTATTAATGTGCTAAAAATCAACAGAATACCCCACTATGTGCCACTGATTAAATGACTGGTAATAAAAATACAAATATGAAATAAAAAATTTTGGACTAAAGTTTAACAATTTTGTCTTATACATGGAAGAATCTTGATATTAATGAAATATATTTGTACTACCCATTCATCTGTTCAACTATCTAACCAAGTATTTTAAGTAGACATGGTAACATGGAACTAAAAATGTGGGATTTTCCCTTTCAAAATGTTTCTATCAGTGGTACAGATAAACCAGAAACAAAAATTAAAATTAGGCCATCTTGAAAAAATACACATTTTTAAATGTGATGAAAGCAAAGAATTCAGAAGCCGAAAAATAGAGGTCTGCCTTGAATCAGAGATGTAGCAACTTCAACAAGTGCCTCAAGCCCTGGAGAATGAAGAATCATGGCAAACACTGGAAAACTGTATTTACTAAAAGGTGCAGTCCTTGAAAATAAAACCATTTTATTCTTGTCTTTTCGGTAGCATCTCTCTCCTGATCATTTCTTGTAAAATATTCACATCCAAATTGGATCTCAGAGAAGAGGATGGGAAAGTTCCGCCCGAAATATTTGCATTTTAACAGGGGTCAAAACCCCTGTTCATCACAATGGAAAGAAATAAGTTTTGAAAATGAATTGTTTCTGGCATTGTATGCTTGGGACATGTTAGAGACCAGGGATTGTGGAGAAAAGGAACTTTCTTGGACACCCAGAAATGAGACCTAAAAGGCAATAAGGAAGGGTCCAACTTTGTGAACAAATTGTTTTCTTAGACTAATTTCAGGATAAGCACAGTAGCAGTGGAAGGCAACTGGCAGTAGAACCAGGTATGTTTAAAAGAGAAAAGAAAGGAAAAAAGACCTGGGGCTGGGGTGATCGCACAGCGGGTAGGGCATATGCCTTGCACGTGGCCAACCTGGGTTCGATTCCCAGCATCCCATATAGTCCCCGGAGCACTGCCAGGAGTGATTCCTGAGTGCAAAGCCAGGCAGGAATAACTCCTGAGCAACACCAGTGTGACACAAAAAGCAAACAGAAAAGAAAAGAAAAGAAAAGAAAAGAAAAGAAAAGAAAAGAAAAGAAAAGAAAAGAAAAGAAAAGAAAAAAAGAAGAACTAACAATTCTTGGACTGCCTGGTCCAAAGGGGATATGAATCGTGTGATGCTCACGGGGGTATGGTGCTGGGGAGGGGTACACATGAGGGTGAGACGAGAATTTCCTCCAGGTAAGATTGCCATGATTCCTTCCATTTTTAGCTTCTTTATGAACCTATGTCTCAGTTTAGGCACGATACTTTGAAACAAGATGCATGATTAGCCCTACTACTTATTGACGGAACAACTGTAAAGTTATCTGGTCCAAATAGAGAGACGCTTTCTGCCACATTCTTGCATATGATCTTTACATCAGGGTCTTTCTTTCTTTTTATCCTGCCTGTCGAAGTTCTCTACAGACTCAGATGAGAGGACAGCAAAGACATCCCGAGGAGTCTAAACATGGTCTCTGCATGGACGGGTGATACACAAGATGACGGAAGCAAGGAGGACAAGTGAGGAGAATCCCTGAGAAAAAGCCAAAGATTTTAAGCGCATCTTTGCCTTTGGGTTTTCCCTAGAGAACAAAATAAAGCATTTGTCAGGCTAGCTGAAATTTCAGAGCTGAGAGGATTCTGTGCTTATCCAGAGTATCTTGCATCCTCTAGAGATTGGCAGAGAAAATGTGTTTGTTCATCAACAAGCTTCCTATCAAAAGTATCAACTGAATGTGATTACCTATCAATTTGGCTTTGGCCAAATCCCAGTTTTATCTGCTATGAAACTATAATCTCTAATCTTTCTATATGATGTTTGTGATGGCAAATATGCAACTATGAAAAGTATGCTTGTCCTCACTGACTGGCTCTGTTTGATGTAGGATAACACTGATTTGTCTTTCTCCCTGCCCACAGGGAGCTTAGGTTTACTGAGTAATACCCATCACAATGCTCTCTAAGCACTCCCATTTTCTCATATTCATCTTAACTTCTCTATACTCTGTTTTCACAACCTGTTAATCACTCATTTCCCCTAAGCAGTACCTGTGACTTGTAAAGCCAAATTCCTCAGTAATCTCTTGATTTGTGTTTGTAAATAGGGCTGGAGTGATAGCACAGCAGTAGGGCATTTGCCTTGCATGCAACCAACATGGCCAACCCAAGTTCGATTCCTCCGCCCCTCTCGGAGAGCCTGGCAAGCTACCTAGAGTATCTCGCCCTCATGGCAGAGCCTGGCAAGCTACCTGTGACGTATTCGATATGCCAAACACAGTAACAATAAAGTCTCCAGTGGAGATGTTACTGGGCCCGCTCGAGCAAACCGATGAACAACGGGAGGACAGTGACATTGACAGTGACAGTGTTTGTAAAAGAAATATTGCTTTTCTCGTTCCTTTATGTTCTTTGCATAGTTTACTTCAGAGCACTGTTATTTTTGTATAGACACCGGAAAACAGTTAATACTACACTTTTGTAGCTTGGGAGTTAACTGACTCTGAATAATATTCACTCCTGGGCATCTGATTCCTCAGCTTAAGTCTCAGTTGCCCTTCATCCCTAGCACCCCAAAAGCAGGGGCATGACTAGGGACTGGATGGACCCAAGGCAAGCTGTGAGTTACCCTGGCATTGAAACAGACCAGGCCAAGCATCATAATATTAACATGACAAATGTAAGTTTTAGCATGGTCATGGACAAATTCTGTCATGATCTAAAGAGTAACAACTGAATTAGGACTCTGCTTGAGTTAGGAAGGACTAATTTGGCCTGAGCACTGTAGTCTGGGATCTATAGTGAGATGGCTCCAGGAGAATCACCCTCCAAGTTTAATATATCTCTTACTGTGTCTATACTGTACAGTCCCTTGGGACCCCGAGGGAAATTCCAGCTAATTAGTAACTATTCCTTACCTGCCCCCTCCCTGGTAAAGCCTTGAGATGTAAATCTTGCCCCCTCCCTAGTAAACCCTTGAGATGTAAATTCTGTCTCCATTTGTTAATTCTTCCTAATTGGGATGTAAGTCTTGACTCCTCTGTTGACTCTACCTTTTCTTCCCTTCCACTAGTAACTCTCCCTTCATTCCCCTCCACCAGAATGTAGGTGCTATGAGCTGTAAATCACGGGGAGCCGAGTGGACATGGAAGATAACCAGATGTCTGAGTTATGAGATGCCCGCTAGTCACAATGCCCATGTACACAAATGCTGATCTTTGAATTTATAGGCTAAGGAGTGATGTACTTTTAAATGGATTGGCTAAGAAAGTATATGTTGTTACAAATCTATTAGTTATGAAATGTGCGGGCTTTGCTGTAATGGCCAGTGAAGACCTATATAAGATCCCCTTTGAAGAAGTTCGGGGTCTTGCCTAACCTATCGACTGCGTGTCTTTGTAGGCGGCTCGACCCTGGCTAGTCAGTCTCACAATAAACCTTGCTTGCTGTTTGCAGTCTCTGGAGTCTCTTTGTCGTTAAAGGGAGATCATGATCTACGTCCTAACACGTACAAAATGACTAGAAAGATTATTTAGAAGTAAGTAAATCTAAGATGGCTGTTGGACTAAGGAAAAAGAGAAACACACCCTTAGGTAGTATTTCGCCCTTGAACAGATGGATCTCCTTCAAGAGATCTTTGTTCTTATCTTAGAAGAGCTTCCCTGGAAGGAAGGGCTTTCATATGTTGGTTGTACTACCTGACCTAGGTGTAGTTGATACCCACAATGCTTGGAAGTTTAGCGTGAGACCAAGGTGGTGAGATGGTGAGATGTAGCAAGGGGAGACCAGCATGGGGGACATGGAGGAGACTGGAATGGGGCACTTAGTGAGACTTGAACAGGCAGTTGGGGAGATTGGAATAACTTGAAAGTGATCACCAACCAGCCTGGCAGATCTGATCACTCCTTCATGTGTCTGCTGGCTGCAGTTGTAGGCCAGGGTGAAGGAAGCAGCTCATGACTTCTGAATGCACATGGCAGGCAAGAAGGACCACCACCACTGCCCTACTCTCTTATTTATTTTGTGCTTACACAGTCTGAGCTGCTATCTTGGTATCAGGAGAGAACTTGAGGCAAAAAGGAATGGAAAGGACTTTTGCTCCTTCTTTTTTATTTGGCAGGTGGGGGTTAATGTTGTGCCCCAAATGTCTCTTCCTGCTCTTCCTGTATGATAGCAGTAGAGCTGCTACCATTTCCAGATGTTTCAAGAATAATAATGACAATATGCAGAATGAAACATTTCTATAACCCTTCTCACGATTTCATTTGTCATTCTCATGACTAGCTGATAAATTAGATTTGGTTAATGACTCTGTCCAAACACCTTCCAAATGAAGAACTAAAGCAAGGGAAAGTTAGTGGCTGGATACTAAATACGTGGTGGATTTGAACATTGACATTTGGGTTTCAAAGTCCAAGTGTCATCTGTACCCCCAAAGTACTGCTCCTGTTGGTTGCTATGCTTTTTGTTATTTCTATGATTGGGAAGAATCATAGAAAGGCTGTCTTCACTGGGCCCCCCCCAGAAGGGGGGTGGGTTGAGTCTCCCTCTTTGCCCCAAGCAGAATCCTGACAACAGAAAAACTCCAGAACCCAACCCACAGCTTGGCTCAAGGCCACTCTTCACACGCTCAGACGAGCCTCATGCATGAAGAAACTGGCAGAGGAACCCAGGAATGCAGGACCCGTGGCTGAGATCTCCAAGCTTGCTTGGATTGGGGCTGGGCCTCCTCCACTCAGACCCCCAGTTTTCCAGTAGCTTGGCAGTCACATCCACAAACTGCCCTGGGTGCCATGTAATCTCATCAATGGCCAAGATCCAGAGAGTTAAAAAAACAAAGTTCCTGGAAGAGACCAACACAGTATTTCCTGAAGCGATTAGACCCTCTTGGAGAGACTGGCAAGCTACCCATGGCATATTAGATATGCCATAAACAGTAAAAATAATGGGCCTCATTCCCCCGACCCTGAAAAAGCCTCCAATACAGCAGTGTTGGGAAGGACGAGTAAAGAGAGGCTTCTAAAATCTCAGGGCTGGGACGAATGGAGACGTTACTGGCATTTGCTTGAGCAAATCGATGAACAATGGAACAACAGTGATACAGTGATGATTGGGGAAATGGAGAACAGAAAATGTGAATCAGTAGGTGCTTTTCTAATAGCAAAATTGGCTGAAGGTGAATAAGTCTATATAAGTTTTCCTGATGTACAGTTAATCTCTTGAGTTGGTAGCTTTTCTACAAACTAGCAATTCTGGGCATTGACCATTTCTGGAGTCATTATCATTACATTCAAGAGACATGGTTGGGGACAAGAGATATGATGTGTTTCATCATGACCTACTGGCCAAGTTCAAAGCAGTGCAGTGAGTCTGTGGTGTTATCTGGGGACAGAAATCTGATACACAAACGCATCTGAAGTTGAGAATGAAGAAGGGACTCTTTCTAGAGACAGTCCCATTTCCAAATGAGTACAGGGAAGGCAAAGAAAAAGTTTGATGCTCTTTCTAGCTCTGCACTCAAGTTCCAGTAGCCCTTTCAGAAGCAGGAACTGACCTGTTCAAACAGCCCCTTAAGCAAACCATTGTCCTCGGATTCACAAACACAACAGAGTTCCAAGCACATACTGCAGGAAAGTTCCATTTCATATGTGCCATTTTGCCTTTAAAATTGTTTTTCAGGGGCATGGAGTAATGGTACAGTGGATGGGGTGTTTGCCTTGTACGCAGTCGACGTGTGTTCGATTCCCAGCATTCTATATGGTCCCCCAAGCACCACCAGGAGTAATTCCTGAGTGCATAAACCAGGAGTAACCCCTGAACATTGCTGGGTATGACCCAAAAAGAAAAAAAAAAGAAAAGAAAGAAAAGAAATTGTTTTTATCAAATAATTGACAAAGAAAGAAACTAATTATGTATTAGTAGATGAAAACAAAGTACAAAAGAAGAGCCCTAAACTCAAACCCTTAAATAGATGTGTGTCTGCAATCTGCAGACAAGATGGAAATATTGATTTCTGTCAGTGAAGATATCTCAGAGCACTATGTAAATGATATATTTTGTTAGACTTGTTCTTGTTATTATTCAATAGTTTACATGCTAAACATGTTAGCTTTATTTTCATTTTATCTGCCTATCCTAGTTTTGACATCTTATCATCTCATTCCTAATTTGGTCAAACTGGCAGGCTACCAAATGTAACCTGCCCACACGGCAGAGTCTGGCAAACTCCCCGTGGTATACCCAATATGCCAAATACCAGTAACAATGATGGGTCTCATTCTCCTAACCCTAAAAAAGCCTTGAATATGGCACTTTAAAAAAAAAAATCTCAGGGCTAGGACGAAGAAGACGTTACTGGCACCTGCTCGAGGCAATCGACGAACAACAGGGTGGTCGTGATTGTGATCCTAGTTTTGATGACACAAACTCAAATTGTAATCACACTAATATTTATGAAATTTATGAATGTCCTTTATACCACTACCTTCTTATTTATTCTCTGACTTGGAATCTCAACATTTTCTTAACTTAGAACAATTAACCACCCCCCTGCCCCCACCACCCCCCCCCCCCACACACACAAATCTGAAGATCTACAATTCAGGATTTATTTTCCTGTTCCTTGTATTAGAAGTCAAAGTTTTGTTTAGAGAAAAATTAAGAAGAATCAGAAAAGCTAGTAACTTTTTTTGGTCTCTGAATAGTAAATGTTCAAATGTTTGAGAGATTAGAAATTAAGCACATTAGAAAATTTCAGCATGAACTCTAACTTCAACAACTTATCATCTTACCGATGAAATCGTTTGCACTCTAAATAAGTCAGACATGGCAAATGGAGACATAAAGCTCAATTAGAAATAAAATTATTGGATTTTAAGGCCTTTCCTCCACTAGATAGATTTTTAAAAGTATGTATACACACCTACACACTCCCACACATTCACACAATACATGTCATCTATATTTATTGCTGGAGAGTCTCTCCTTCACAGTCACAGAACTCACATTATTTAGGTTTGAGTTTTTATTTTTTTTAATAGTGATGCCCATTTTCTATTTTATATAATAAATTACACTGTGTGCTCCAGAACTGCTCCAGGCAGTAAAACAATACGTAAAACTATAGAGCACCCTCTTTTTCTTTCAGTTTCCTAAGGGAAATATTTCTTATAGAGACTATCAAGGGTTTTATTTCTCTCATCAAGGTTTTTATGAACAAACCATTTGCTATTTATGCCTGTGGCAATGATTATCCAGCATGAAACAGTATACATAGTTTTTTTTTTTGGTTAGAAAAGGTTAGAAACTCACCTGTCAATGGATCTACATGCATGGTCTAGATATTATATTTTCTGTACAACACTGTACAGGAAAAGGAAGAAGATTTATTAGCTCTATTTTCCTATCATAGCAAAAGAAAGTACGGCGGAACTTCAGCAAATAGATGTTGTATAAATCACATGTGAATCCAAGATTAATAAGTATCTGTACTGGGTCTGAGATGAAAGGATGGTGAGGGGGGGGTATAATCTCAAATATGTGGAGGTGTGAGATGTAGGATGCTCAGGTACCAGAGAAAAGGATGAGGAGGTCTGAGTGGGAAGGATCTGCCGTGTGATATGGAAGGATGAGAAAGGATGAGGTGGAAGAATGTGAAAGTATAAACGGAATGATGTAGTAGTGTCAGACTGGAAGAATTGTAGGTATTGAAATGAAAAGATGGAAGGGGTGGAAGTAAGCAGAGGTCTCATTCATTACTCGAGTGTATGTACAGTGTTTTTATGAAGCTTTTTAGCAGTTGATGCTAAAGTTATCTAAGACTGTCTGGAGTTATCAAATAGAAACCAGACAACATAAATCTCTTTGTGTATGTGTGTGCATGTGTGTGTGTGTGTGTGAG
Source organism: Sorex fumeus (assembly GCF_029834395.1). Classification (NCBI taxonomy): domain Eukaryota; kingdom Metazoa; phylum Chordata; class Mammalia; order Eulipotyphla; family Soricidae; genus Sorex; species Sorex fumeus. Next base: position 170,738 of record NW_026606200.1, on the reverse strand, counting down.
AGAGAGAGAGAGAGAGAGAGAGAGAGAGAGAGAGAGAGAGAGAGAGAGAGAGTGGGGGCAAGGGAAAGGAGATTAGGGCCACACCAGCAATATTTAGAGGTTACTTCTGGCTTTGAACTCAGGGTTCACTCATGGCACAGAACTATGTGGTGTCTGCTATTGAACCCAGATTAGATACGGGCTAGAGAATATGATTTAATCTACCAAGAACCATCCCCCCTGACAAAGCAGTCACATTAATCTCCTATAATAAATGGGAAATCTCTGTCTTAAGCCACTATAGGACTAAGCAGAGATCAGGAATTTGTTGGTTCATTTGGGAGCTACATTCAGCAGTGCTCAGAGCCTAATCCTGGCTCTGTGCTCAGGTATCACTCCTGGCAGTGCTTGGAGGACTATATGCAGCACTGTGGACTAAATTTAGGTTGGCTGAGTGCAAGGCAAGTATCCTACCTGCTATACTATCTCTCAGCCCAAGATAAGAATCTTAAGTAGACTAAAGAAAAACACTTTGATTCCCTGTTTTTCCCCAGAGTAATATCTAATTCGTTCTTATGTCTGAAGAAAAGCATAAAACTAAATTAATATGAATTGCACACATTTCTTTTTTTTAATATTCTGGATGGAAAACACAAGGGGAATATGGCTAATTTCAAGGTTTTACTTTATGTTGTGCTCCTGAGAATATATTTCTGGGGAAATGTACACACAGCTTTTTTATTCATATAATCATTTACTTAGCTCAGGTCTAGGTTTCAATTCTTTAAAAAACAATCTTTCTTTTTTTTTTTTTAATAAAAGAATCACATCAAAATCCAAGTCCTGATCAATTTCACACATTTTGGCCTTCTGCACTTAAACAATCATTTCCTCCCAGATGCTTGCTACTCTAGATTCACAATGAATTTGATTCATATAAACTGATGAGAACAGAATTATAAAGCTATAGTTTATAATATCTTGGTACAGTCTATTAAAAGTGAAATATCTGTAAACATATATTTTGAGAGTCTCAGTGGTAAACAGGCAAATATAACAACACAGAACCCTCAAAAATTTAACAGACTAAGTATTTTCAGCCACATTAGTCAATTTCTATGTAATATAATGCTAAACAAGTAAAAATAGTAAGTCATTTGAATTTTTAGAAGATTTGAGATCTCCATAGAATTGATGCTCAAGCTTTTAGTGCAGGATGCATGGGATAATATTAAAAATCTAGGGCTTTTAATGGGAATATTACATAAAGTAATTTGTGGAATTTAAATTAGACTTGTGAATAGAGATGGAAAGCAGAGAGGATAGGAAAGACATCCTGCTGTTTCTAAGTTTAAATCCCCCCTCCAAGAAAAAAAAAGAAACATCAAAACAAAACTCTTTACCATGTATTCTTTACCATGTGTATGTAGGTTTACACCGAGAAGGCATGTGGTAAGGGAGGAGTTTTTCATTTGAAAGGAATAAAAAAAAAATTCAAAACATAAATTACTAAGTTAGAGATGGTAAAATAAAGAAAACTAAAGAATGTGAAACTTTCGGAAGAATTCCAGGGACATGTGGTAAGGTTTTCACTGGTGTTAGGTGCTGCTTTCAAAACACAGTGCAGTTATGCCAGAGTCAGCATTTTGAACAACGAAAGCCAACAGATGAGTGATGAAAAAGTCAGTAAAGCAGAGTAGATAGAGGCAATGACTTCAGAGGCAGCACTTGGGGACTCTTTGAGCTCTGCTATTTACTCACTGGATACGAAAATCTAAGTTACTCTATGCACATTGCTTCTTCTATACAGTGCAGATGAAACTAAATTAAATTAAATAATCTGTGCATATTACCTTTGTTTAACCTGTGATGGAACAGAGAAAGTCTTCAGCCAGCATTTGCCAATGGATAGTGTTTTTGTGTTTTTTTTTTTGTTTGTTTAGTTTTGTTTTTACTTTTTTGGTCACACGTAGCCAGGATTACTCCTGGCTCATGCTCTCAGGAATTACTCTTGGCGGTGCTCCGGGGACCATAAGGGATGCTGGGAATTGAACCCAGGTGCAAGGAAAACATCCTACCCACTGTGCTATTGCTCTAGTCCCCAATGAACAGTCTTGAGAGTTAATGTTTCAGTTACTATAGCATATAAATTAGTCAATAAAGTAAAGTAAGTAAAGGCCCTCCTGTTGATCACGATTTGCTCGAGCGGGCCCAGTAACGTCTCCATTGGAGACTTTGTTGTTACTGTGTTTGGCATATCAAATATGTCATGAGGAGCTTGCCAGGCTCTGCCGTGCGGGCTAGATACTCTCGGTAGCTTGCCAGGCTCTCCGAGAGGGGTGGAGGAATCGAACTCAGGTCGGCCATGCTACTGCAGTTTGAATTTCCTAGTCAAACTAATTACCCAGGGCTGGAGCGCTAGCACAGCGGTAGGGCGTTTGCCTTGCACGTAGCCAACAAACTAGTCAATAAATAAACATAAAAATTATGTTGGCAATTATGATTACCTTGATTAAGTTTTCAAGTGATTCTTTTTCTTCATGGACAAAGGATAATGGATGAGGCATTTAGAATGGGTCACAGTGGTTATATTGTGACCTGTGACGGACAAGTAATCAAGAATGGAATTTAATTTTTCTCATGCCTTTGAGTTCTAGTCACTAGAAGAGTTGTTTACCACGGCCATCATTACACAAGAAGCACAGTTTTATTGTGGTACCTAACTCGCAAAGTATTTGGAGCCCAAAGCACCGAAATTCATGCCAAGGGTTTAGCTGAGTAACAGACCATGTGTACGCATTCAACGGTCAACAGTGATAATCACAGTCATCACCCTTACCCCAGGACTGCAGGCAAAACACATGGAGCTGGCAAAGATGCGTTTTCTCATGTGAGCTGCTAATTCCTCAGGAGGAAGCTGGATTAGAGGAACACCAGAGAAGGCTTTGCTTAACCATGCAATGTCAGAGACTTCTGCCTCCCAGTTAAGCAATTTTTCTGACTGCTGCTCCCAAACTGATGGAGAACGTGACAAGAAAAGGCTACTCTGCATTGGAATCTTGACAACGGTGTTCACAGACCCTCTATACCGAGCCCAAAAATGGTTAGTACTTCACTACTTCTCTGGCTATTGCCCTCTGTTTCCCCTTCTGCCCCGCCACAGTAAACAAACTACATCCAGGTATAGTTTGCACAATTAAAATTAGTGTTTTTCTGAACAAAAGAGACGCTAAGTAATAATGTCATCAGACACTGGTGGGTCTGCTGAAGGGCCAGCGTCTGACTCCATGGCCGTCCCAGAGACTTCCCAGTCAGTTTGTCTCGAATCCGTGGGCTCCTTCCCTCATTCTGGGGCTTATCCCAAATTGCTCACGAGAGCCTAAGTTCACATGCAGATAGGTCAGACTGTTTCACACCCATCAGTGTGAAAAGACAGAGAAGAATCAAGGATGCTACTATAGTTTGAATTTCCTGGTCAAACTAATTACCTAGGGCTGGAGCGATAGCACAGCAGGAGGGTGTTTGCCTTGTGTGCAGCCAGCCTGGCCGAGCCGGGTTCGATTCTTCCGCCCTCTTGGAGAGCCGGAAAGCTACCGAGAGTATCTTGTCCGCACAGCAGAGCCTGGCAAGCTACCCGTGACATATTCAATATGCCAAACACAGTAACAACAAGTCCCAAAATGAGACCTTACTGGGCCCGCTCGAGCAAATCGATGAACAATGGGAGGACAGGGATAAATGGGGTGCATGTGGATGCGGGGAGGGGAGTTCCAATCAATAACTATAGAATAAAGACAAGCAATCTGCTTTTATGCCAACATTTGTTGTCCACTAAATTTCAAACAATGACAGCATTTAAAAACTCAACAGCAAGAATCTAACAATGACTTAGTGAGTAATGTTGTGTCCCTTTGATTAGGTCACTAAGGGTATACAATATTGTGGTTCTCATTTCCAATCAGGCTCTCAGCAATGCCTCAACTCAACACAAAAGCAGGATAAGAGACAATTCATTTTTTCCTGAGTCTCCGATATTGATAGTTAGACTGGAACTACTACTACTTGGTCACTAGTTTGCCAACTGAAGATCTTGCAATCTCTCGGCCTCCATCAAAGTGTTTCCATCCCTTCAAAAAGTCTTCTGAAAATTATTGGTTTTGTTTCTTTAAAGACCTTTTGCCGGGTGAGTTTGCTTTTATCTCCACTATATAAATCTTGCCAGTTATTCACCTACCAGCTAAAGTTCAATCCTTTGAACGTATATGACAAGTAAAAATGACAAAATAGCAAAGTTACTTTGCTCCTGTGTGTTCTTTCTTTTATGAAGATGTTTAAGAAAACATCATAAACTACATCTATATGTTACAATTTGAAATTCCTGACAAATGCTCATTACTAATCTTGCATCATTCAGCTTTATTCAATTGCTGCTGTAGTACGGTATCTGATTTATTATCCCTTTCTTTGACTACCTTATTCATGCATTGAACGAATATTTCTAAAACATGACTTGGTGTCTTTTGTATTTTTTATTTTCATTTTATTTACCTAAATGTTATCTTCTTCCTGTGACTTTTAAAAAACATTATACATACATACCCACAATCATGTTTTATTCATATTTTTCTAAGGAAAAGACAGAGGATATTTAAAAAGGCTCAGAAAGTATGTAGAGACTACAATAGGTACAGTATCCTGGAGTGTGATTATAAATTAAAATGTTCCCTCTGCTGCCTAACGAATAGAGTCAATATCTAATATCACAAAATATCCCCCTGGTCTCTTTTTCCTTTCATGCTGAAATAGAATTCGTCTATTGATGTGAAAATGCATCAGCACACACTGAGGTATAATTAGAGGTAGATCTCCACTCAGCTTGAATGATGACAGGACAGTCACTTTGGGAATTGAAGGATAATAAAATGTCAGTTAGGTGATGTTACCTGGAAACAGACGACAATTCACTTAGATGCTTTTTACCTGTACATGCAGCTCACCCAGTGAGTCTATTTGTGAATTTGGGTGAATAAAATGAGCAAACTGTACTATGGATATGCTCTGGGTTAGCTAGATTTGGAGATCTATATCTATAGCTATCTCTATTCTGCTTTTTTCTAACAAGAGATATTCTGGTCTGAGGCCCTCCCTGAGTGCCCCATCCCCACCCAGCTTGGAGCCCCTCATCACCAGCCTCAGAGATCTGGTCCTGAGGGCACCCGCCCAACTTCTGCTGGGAGGGCCCACAGAACTATCTGCCACCCTTCTCAACATGTCCGTGGGCCTGGAGAGTAGCATCTGGAAGCACAAAAAACCCTTACAGAAAGATGGAACAAAAACCCCACGACAATAATCTCTCTCAATGTTAATGGTCCAAATGCACCAATCAAGAGACACAGAGTGGCAAAATGGATCCAGAAACTGAAACCAACATCCTGCTGCCTATAAGAAACACATCTGAACAGTAAGAACAAACACAGACTCAAAGTTAAAGGATGGAAAACAATATTGCAAGCAAACAACTCCCTCAAAAAAAGCTGGGGTGACCATGCTAGTATCTGACAACATAGATTTCAGGTTGAAAAAGTTTAGAAGGGACAGAGAAGTCCATTTTCTATTTATCAAGGGATATTTACAACAGGAAGAAATCACACTCTTAAATGTATATGCACCTAATGAGGGACCAGCTAAATACTTAAAAAAAACTGCTAACAGATTTTAAGGAGAACATTGCTAGCAATACAATAGTAGTCGGAAACTTCAACACCAACTTATCACCTCTGGATACATCAACAAGAACAAAACTCAGCAAGAAAACACTGGCTCTGAAGGAAGAAATATAAGAGAGAGGGTTAACAGATCTATATAGGGCTATACACACAAAAAATGAAAGAATACACATTCTTTCCCAGTGCATGTGCAACATTTTCTAACATACACCACGTGTTGGATCACAAAACATATCTCAATAGAATCAGTAAGATAGAAATTGTATTAACTGTCTTTTCAGACCACGATGCACTGAAGATAGAAGCTAATCACACAGAGATTTAGAGAACCAAATCAAACACCTAGAAATTAAACAACTCAATGTTGAACAATGAGAGGGTCTGAAAGGAAGTCAAGGGAGAAATAAAAAGATGCCTGGAAACAAATGAGAATGAAGACAAAAGCTACCATAACTTATGGGACACAGCTAAAGCTGTGTTAAGAGGAAAATTTATAGCTCTGCAAAAGAAAGGGCCTACATAGACAACTTGACTTCACAGCTCAAGATCTTAGAAATAGACCAACAAAAGGAATCTAAACTTGGCCAAAGGAAAGAAATAATAAAACTTAGAGAGAAATCAACGACATGGAAACCCAAAAAGTAATCTGAAAGGTCAATGGAATCAAGAGCTGGTTCTCTGAGAAAATAAAATTGATAAACCACTAGCAAGACTCACAAAGAAAGAGAAAGAGAGAACCCTAATAAACCAAATCTTAAATGCAAAAGGGGACATCACAACAGAAACCATCAGAGACTACTTTGAGAGTCTGTATGCCATGGAAAAAGAGAGCCTAGAAGAAATAAATTCCTGAACTCCTATAACCTCCCAAGATTGAACCAATAAGACTTTGAACACCTGAATAGATCCATTAATATCAAGAAAATTGAAACTGTAATAAAAAAAACTTCCAAAACAAAAAACTTCCAGATGGATTCACTAGTGAATTCTTCCAAACATTTAAAGTAGACCTGTTGCCAGTTCTTCTCAAGTTTTTCAGGAAATTGAAAAAAAAAGGAAATCTCCCAAACAGTTTATAATGAGGCACATATCTCCCTAATACCAAAAGAAAAAAAACACCACTAACAAAGAAAACTATAGGCCAATATCCCTGATGAACATGGATGCGAAGACCCTCAACAAAATACTAGCAGATAGAATCCAACAACTCATCAGAAAGATCATACACCATGACCAAGTGGAATTCATCCTGGGGATGCAAGGATGGTTTAACATTCGGAAATCAATCAACATAATCCATCATATCAACAAAAGTAAAGGTAAAAACCACATAATCATATCAATAGATTCAGAGAAAGCATCTGACAAGATCCAACACCCATTTATGATGAAAACTCTCCCCAAAATGTGTTTTGAAGGAACTTTTCTCAATATAGTCAAAGCCATCTATGGCAAACCTATGGCAAGCATTATCCTCAATGGGGAAAAACTAAGGGCCTTTCCTCTAAGATCAGGGACAAGATAAGCATGCCCATTCTCACCATTTCTGTTCAATATAGTGCTGGAAGTACTTGCAATAGCAGTTAAAGGTAAAGGTAAAGGCCATCCCGTTGATCGTCGATTTGCTCGAGCGGGCCCAGTAACGTCTCCATTGGAGACTTTGTTGTTACTGTGTTTGGCATATCGAATACTCTCGGTAGCTTGCCGGGCTCTCCGAGAGGGGCGGAGGAATCGAACTCAGGTTGGCCATGTTGGCCACTTGTAAGGCGAACGCCCTACCGCTGTGCTATCGCTCCAGCCCTGCAATAGCAGTTAGGAAAGAAAAAGATATTAAGGACATACAGATAGGAAAGGAAGAAATCAAGCTCTCACTATTCACAGATCATATGATACTATATCTAGAGAATTCTAAAGCCTCTACCAAGAAACTCCTAGAAACAATAGACTTGTAAAGTAAAGTTGCAGGCTATAAAATCAATACCCAAAACTCCATGGCCTTCCTATACGCAAATAATGAGACAGAAGAAAGCAACATGAAAAAAGCAACCCCATTCACAATCGTACCCCAGAAAATCAAGTATCTTGGAATCAACTTAACTAAGGAGGTAAAAGCCATCAACAAAGAAAAACTATAAAATGCTACTCCAGGAAATAAAAGAGGACACAAGGAAACTGAAACATATCCCCTGCTCATGGATAGGAAGAATCAACATTTTCAAAATGGCAATACTCCCCAAAGCATTATACAGATTCAGTGCAATTCCCTATAAGGATATCAAGAAATTCTTCAAAGAAATGGATCAAACACTCCTGAAATTCATATGGAACAAAAAAACAACCATGAATAGCGAAAGCAATTCTGGGGAAAAAGAAGATGGGAGGAATTACCCTCCCCAACCTCAAACTCTACTACAAAGTGATAACAATTAAAACAGAATGGTACTGAAACAAAGGCAGAGCTGCCAACCAATAGAACAGGGTGCAATATCCCTACACACAACCCCAAATGTGTGATCATCTAATCTTTGATAAGGGAGCAAGAAATGTGAATTGGAGCAAGGAAAGCCTCTTTAACAAATGGTGTTGGCATAACTAGACAACCACATACAAAGAATGGGCTTAGACCTCGACCTAACACCATGTACAAAATTCAGATCAAAATGGATTCAAGACCTCAATATCAGACCAGAATCCATAAGGTACACTGAAGACAAAGTTGGCAAAACCCTCCATGATATTGAAGCTTATGCCATCTTTGGGCTGGAGCAATGGCACAGTCGGTAGGGCATTTGCCTTGCACACAGCCAACATGGCCGACCTGAGCTTGATTCCTCCACCCCTCTCGGAGAGCCTGGCAAGCTACTGAGAGTATCTTGCCCGCACAGCAAAGCCTGGCAAGCTACCCATGACGTATTCAATATGCCAAACACAGTAACAAGTCTCACGATAGAGACGTTACTGGGCCTGCTCAAGCAAATCAATGAACAACGGGAGGACCGTGACCATGACCGTGACATTATTTTCAAAGATGGCATGCCACTAATCAACCAAGTGGAGAGATAAACAAATGGGACTATATTAATCTAAGAAGTTTCTGCACGGCAAAAGATACAGTGAACAGAATACAAAGACAATCTACAGAATGGGAAAGGATATTCACATAATACCCATCTGATAAGGGGTTGATTCATTCATTCATTCATTCATTCATCATCCTGTTATTTGTTGATTGCCTCGAGCAGGCCCCAGTAACGTCTCTTTCATCCTAGCCCTGAGATTATATTCAAGGCTCTTTAGGAGAATGAGACCCATCATCGTTACTGGTATTTGGCATATTTGGTATGCCACGGGGAGTTTGCCAGACTCTGCCCTGTGGGCAGGCTACATTCGATAGCCTGCAAGTTTGTCCAAAGTAGGAATGAGATAATAAGATGTCATAAAACGATGTCCTGATAAGATGTCGCGTGGAAGGAGACTGCACTGTTCTCGTCCGGGAGCTGGATTTTATAGTCTCTGAGTCTTGGCCGTTGATGGGATTACACGGCGCCAGGGGGCCAGGTGGTGGGTGTGACCCCTGCCTACTGGAATTTGGAGGATCTGGGTGGAGGATGCTCAACTCCAATCTGAGTAGGCTGGGAGATCTCGGTCCCGGAACCCGCGTGGCTTTGTCCCTCTGCCAGTACCTTCATGTGTGCGGAGAGTGGTCTCAGCATGGTGGTGGCTGGTCCTGAGGTCTTCGGGTAGGGGTTGATATCAAGGATATATAAGGCACTGGTTGAACTATCCAACCCCATCAGAAAATGCAGTGAAGAAATGAACAGAAACTTTCTCAAGGAAGAAATAAGAATGGCCAAAAGGCACATAAAAATGTTCTTCATCACTAATCATCAGGGAGATGCAGATCAAAACAACTATGAGATACCACCTCAGACCACAGAGCCTGGCACATGTCCAAAAGAACAAAAGCAACTTTTGTTGGCATGGATGTGGGGAGAAAGGGACCCTACTACACTGCTGGTGGGAATGCCGAGTGGTCCAGTCCTTTCCTTCTTCACAAGTTTCCACCATGATATGCAGACACCCTGAGTTAGGTTTCCAGCCCCAGCAGAACCACCGAAAATACATGTATGCAGCTGACCTGTCAACCAGTCTTGGGAAACTTCCAGAAAAAACTGCAATAACTTCTCTTAACACACACAAGTGGAACTCAGATGTTTACAGAGGAAACTGCAATCAAACAACCAAAACAAAAACTAGGTCCCCCAAAGTGAAGACCTCTTTGTTTGGAGATAAATATTGAAGCAAGGTGATCTTTGATAAATACCATTCTCTGAAGTACTGTGAATGCGGAAAAGTCATTCTAAAGCAGAAGCAACCGCATAAACAAAACAAGCAGGGTTGAATATTGCAGCTTGGAAAACTGTTCAGTTAGAAGGAGAGAGGAAACCCGAATGACTTTACTGAAAGACCTGTTCACATATATAGAGAAACCAACTTTTTGTTCAATAGATGAGAAGGATTACAAACAAAAATTATTTTTCTTTCACCATACAGATGCAGAATCATGTTTTATTACAATATTATATAGAATACTATAACTTTAGAATATTATTTTAAGCATCTGTTTATAATTATGTGGTATAAATTTGTAACAATTACCAATATAAGCCTTTATTTTAAATTGTGGGTAGGTGGTTTTTTTTTGGTTATATGCTAATAATATGAGGGTATTTTATTTGCCTCCATTATATTGACATTCCTGGCATATGGCTCTAGTTTTCCAACATGAGATTGTGAAATAAATATTCCTAAGATTCTAGAATTTTTTTTTAAATTTCCAAGTTTTCAAATTAGTAGCTAGATATAGGTAAGGGATTTTTATTTTTCTTTATGGGTCACAACCAGCGATGCACAGAGATTACTCCTGGATTGTACTCAGGAATTACTCCTGGTGGTGCTCTGGGGACCATATTGGATGCTGGGAATCAAACCCAGGTCGGCCACATGAAAGTCAAATGCCCTACCAGCTGTACTATTGCTCCAGCCCCTAGGTCAGGGATTTTTAATTGGGAGTCACAACTTTATATGATAAAATCATTTTGAGACATTGTAATCATTTAGTGACTTTGTAATAGCAAATATCAAGGCCATCAGAGTGCATTAAAAGTGGAAAAGCAAGTTGGCACCACTAAGAGAGCCACGCTGTCCATCTTGGAGCAAAAAAGTATCAAGAATCAATCTAATAGACTAGCCTTGAACCCCGCCACTCTTAGGAGTGGTCCTACACATTGAAAACAAAAAGATCTCAGCTATTGCTTTTGTGGTGTAGCTCTAAAGTACCTGCAGTATATTTGAGCACCCCTAAGGAGCGCCCCCACACTTGAATTCTGCCAAAGCAGGCGTTCTCCAGCACTATGAGCATGGACCCTATTGAAAAGCATTTTATAGGATTGATATTCTTCAATGTTCATGGTCAGGGTCATGGTCCTTCCATTGTTCATCGATTTGCTCAAGCGGGCCCAGTAACATCTCCATCATGAGACTTGTTGTTACTGTGTTTAGCATATCGAATACATCACGGGTAGCTTGCCAGGCTCTGGGCTCTGCCATGTGGGCGAGATACTCTCGGTAGCTTGCCGGGCTCTCCGAGAGGGGCGGAGGAATCGAACTCGGGTCGGCCATGTTGGCCGCTTGTAAGGCAAACGCCCTACCGCTGTGCTATTGCTCCAGCCCCCAATGTTCATGCCACTGCTAAAAATATGGTAGACATAGAGCTGGAGAGATAGCTCAGTAGATGAAGTGCTTGCCTTGCACGCAGTTGACCTGGCTGGGATCCTCGGGTTCACATATATTTTGCAAGCCCACCAGGAGCTATCTCTAAGTCAGAGTCAGGAGTAAGCCCTGGGCAAGTTGGAGCATGGCCCAGACCCAGAAATATATATATTTTAAATAGAGTAGATATTAGATTTGATCTCTTGCATTAAATGATATAAAAAGAGTGGACCTAATTCCCAAATTATTTTCCTTTTTTAAAACAAACAGTAGTGTTCTGGCTTCATTTCATTTTATAAGTAAATTTTGTTTCCTGTATAGCCACTTATACCTTTATTAATATATTTAATGTAATGAAAAACATTATAACATAAATAAAATGGATTCTATGGACTCCAGACAATAGTAATAAAAATACCGTTATATATTGTATTTCATTACACTTTATTTAATAAATACAACTTAAAACGATATAAATTAATCTTCCTGAAATGGATTAATTTCTAATTGCTTTCTAATCTCTCTCAATTTTTGAGCAAAAGTAAGTGATGAGCTTTAATTTCTAAATCTGTATAGGGGACAAAATTTCCAGTTGAAACAATAGAATTAGTTTTTTTATTGGAATACACAAAGACCACAGAACTCCTTAGATTTCAAACATGCCCCCTTAATTTTCAGTCATGGATAGTTTAATGCACTTTCATCATATTTAAGTGAATGTGTTCTTTTGTTCTTACTTTTATATTTAATAAACAAAGTTAAATTATAAAATAATTTCAAATACTCCTAAATTAAGTGAAGTTAATAAAGGCTCATGATCATTCTGTTTAAAATCTTATTATTTCAATGATACTAGTTTTGCTGCACGTGAAATAAGAAACTTTTTTTTATAGGATATCAGGAGGAAGGCCTATTACTCATATTTTTGAGTTTAGTCTTAAATGTTTAGATTTCTTATGTTTTCCCTTTTTGTACATGGTCATGGATAATATAATTCATCTTCACCATACTTAAGCAAATATGTTCTTCTGTTCTTACTTTGTTTTTAATAAATACAGTTAAATTAATAAGAACTTAACAGAATTCTAAATTAGAATAAATTAAATTAGTGAAAGGTCTATCATCACTGTTTAATGTCTTATTATTTCAATTATAATAGTTTCAGTCTTATGTAAAATAAGAAATTGGATTTTTTTCAAATGATACCAGGAGAAAAGCTATTTATACTTTTTTCATGTTTTCCCTAGAAAAGTATAATTAATCATAGTAGAATCTAGTGTGAATTTTTTCAATGGTGGCAAATTATATATACATGTGTGTTTTTCTGGTCTTTCCAGATGTTTTCTATTTACTTTAAATCTATGCAGTTCAATTTGTACTCAGAAATACTGATAAACTGTGGTTGATCAATCATTTCAACTCTTACTTAATCACTTAATCACTTAACTTCCCGTTAGTCGTCGATTTGCTCGAGCGGGCGCCAGTAACGTCTCCATTTGTCCCTGTCGCGTGCTAGTGTAGCCCAATGGCATCTCTTCGCTCCGGGAACATGGAGGGCCTCAAACCGATCGTTCATGAAGTGAATGAGACCAGTTGTAGTTACTGGTTTTGGCATATCGAATACACAGCGGATAGCTTGCCAGGCTCTTCTGTGCGGGCGGAATACTCTCGGTAGCTTGCCAGTCTTTCCGAGAGGTATAGAGGCTTTTGGGGTGACCTCTAATCCCCCTTGTAGGTGTTACCATATTTGAACCCTATCAAATATGGTACGACAATTCCAGAAGACAGGTATTTAGTGTCTTATGATGTGTCGCGCGGCCGCCGGAAAGCGTCCTGGAGTGTGGCGACGGCTGGGTAGTGGAAGTAGTGTCAAGAGTGGAAGTCTGCCAGTGGGGTATTTAATTTCAACTCTATAAATGGTAAAATCAAAGTTCATGTAAACATTTAAGAGAAAACCATACTAACAAAGCAAACAGAAAATGTAAAGATTGGAGTATTCTAAATTAAATGTTGATTTCAATATCAGACACACTTGTATTTTATACCAAACTTTCCTGACCTATTCAACAATAGCCTAGATAGGTCATACAGAAATAAAAAAGACTATTTTATGAATAGACACCTGTGTCCTCTAGTAAGATATACTTTTTAAGAGACTACTACACCCAAGGGCTACCACTGAACATAACAAATGTTCCTGGAGCACTGTTTTTTTTCTAGGTCCTATTAAAGAAGACAGAGATGGAAAAGGTAGTCGAGGAAGCCTAGCCAGGGCATCAGTAGGCCAAATACATAATATGTGTGTGTGTCCTTCATGTCAGAAGTGAACATGAATGTTTAGTTAGAAATAAAACAATGTGACGCAGGTGAGTACTCAGGAATTTCCTTTCTTACTGTTTGTTTCTACCGAGAGTATCCAGCCCGCATGGCAAAGCCTGGCAAGCTACCCGTGGCATATTTGATATGCCAAAAACAGTAAGAACCAGTCTCACAATGGAGTCTCACAATGGTGCCCGCTCGAGCAAATCAAGGAACAATGGGAAGACAGTGCTATTATTTGTTTCAGAAACATACTGGAGACTTGATGTTATCCAAATAGGACCCAGCTCTTACTAGAGAATCTAGAGAAATATCAATGCACTGTCCCCCTGTGGATCCAGGATACTCTTGGTAGCTTGCTGGGCTCTTCTAGAGATATGGAGAAATCAAACCCAGGTCAGCCACGTGCAAGGCAAACATCATACCCACTATGGTATCGCTCCAGCACCAGAGAAATATGGATAATGTTATTATTAACCAGTCCATTATCATGGTTACTCTAATTTCTTGGTCCATGAGAGCCTATTTTGGCCACTTTTTTTTGTACCATACTAATCAAAAACGTAATCCTGGGACTGGAGTGATAATATAGTGGGTATAACATTTGCTTTGTACACCTGGGTTCACAAATTGACCTGGGTTCGATCCTCAGCATCCCATATCATCCCCTGAGCCCTGCGCAGGATGATTCCTAAGAACAGAGCCAGAAGTAACTCCTGAGCATCCCCAGGTATGACTCAAAAACATTTAAAAAGAAAGTAATCTAAGATTGGTAGAGTTTTTGAATCATATTTCCAAGCCTAATTTCTTACTCTAGAATGATCTCAAGTTTGAATACTACCTTCTTAGCCAGTTTTTCCTCCATTGAGATCAATTTCTTTCTGTCTTTCTCTCACTCTCTCTCTCTCACCCACTTATTTTGTGGTGATATCACAAAATATTTCGATATTTTGTCCCTACTGCCTGTATTCATTATTTGTCTGGTTCTTTCTAAAAATGTGCATACATTTAGCAATATTCAAGTTTTGATTCAGGCAGTTGAATTATATGTGTAACATAAGAACTGATAGAATCTTAATAATAAAATAAATCTGGGTGCTCATAAAATTAAGATACCTTATGCTGTTAAAATAAATATTTGTTTTTAGAAATAAAATAGTCACTTAGATGAAGATCCATAGCTATTTTTTTCCTTTATGGGTCACACCCAGCAATGCTTAGGGGTTACTCCTGGCTTTGTACTCAGGACTTATTCCTGGCAGTGCTCAGGGGACCATATGGGATGCTGGGGATTGAACCAGGGTTGGCCACATGCAAGGCAAATGTGCTACGAGTTTCACTATCACTCCCGCCCCGATCCATCGCTATTTTAATTATAAACTAAATTTAGTGCTAAAAGACACTATCAAATTTTGTCATCACCAACCCATCACATATTCAGCAAATTTCCCAATTCCCAAATTCCACAGTTCAATCAGAACCTAGCACAGCCAAGCTGGTATCTCAAAAGTCTGCATCTGAACATCATCAGGAATGAGAAGAACCAACAGAGAAAACACATACACCTTCACGGGGAAAATGACAACAGCAACTACCAGAGGAAATATATAGTCTCACTGACCTGACGAAATATCCGTTTGGCTCATCTTGTTCTGTGTGACGTTAATGTGAACACCAACTTTGCTTTCCGTGAGGTCGATCTCCACATTGCCCAAGTTCTCAGCAAAGTGACTGAAAAGCAGGAGCCCATTGGGATTCCAAGTTCGGAACTGGAAACTCACTGAAAACAAGTCCTGGTTGAGTCGTCCTGGCACTTCCAAGTAGCTGGTTGCATTGAAAAAGACAGGAACTGTGTAGGGTTCCACACAGGAGAAACTCAGATTTCCCTATGAAACACAAGAGCATACTTTAAGACACAGACAGAACAAACTCAGCATCAACCTAATGGATTAGTAGAAAGCTACAGCTCTACCTATTTCAGAAAAATCTTGGGCTTGTGTCCAACTTGCATAGAGATCAGGGGAATCTGAATTCAGTAACTAGATATCTTGGCAGGAATCTACGTGGTCATTGTACCCTGGAGGTTGCAGCAACCGGCCATAGGCTGTACCGAGGACCATCCATCCCAGAATTGAAAAACTAACAGTATAGAAGATGGCTCATGTAGGGAATCGGTAGAATGAACACTTTGCTGAATACACCAAAGTTGCTGCTTCCTCACTCTCCAAGGGATGATGCATTGACAATGATGCCTTACTGGCCAGTTCACATGCCAGTGTCAAATGTCAATAATGCAGGAGTGATCTCAGGCAGAGCTCTAATCATTGGGTTACTATTCATGAAAGCACAATTACAAAGCAGATCTTGATTTCCGTTCCTTGTGTAACTATGGGCATTCATATCAACCTTATATGTTAACATATGATGTTATAATAACATCAGTAGCACTATGACTATCATTTTTTTCATCCTATTAAAAACTCTATTTAAATTTCCCTAAGAAGTCTTCTTCATTCTGTTATATTCCATTCAGTAAAAAGACAAATTGACCTAGCATTTAGATACACTAATTGTTGTGTATCTCGCCTTCACGGCAGAGCCTGGCATGCTCCCTGTGACGTATTCGAGATGCCAAACACAGTAACAACAAAGTCTCCAATGGAGACGTTACTGGGCCCGCTCGAGCAAATCGATGAACAACGGGAGGACAGTGACAGTGACAGGTAATTGTTGTATTCTAGCATCTACCTACCTTTTAGAGATCTGAAAAATCTAACTTGCTTCGGACATTTTTTATCCCACCACATTTTGAAGAATATAATTTATAGCACTTTTATTAGATCTTTCAATTTTATTTTATAACACCATATATCTCTACCTAAATACACTGTTTTCCACTGCAACAAAATCCTCATTCAGCCTCAGATAGGCTGTCTCCTTGAATTAATATTAAAATTAAACTTGCACTGGACCTTCACAGCTGATTATTTTTAAATGTTTTCTTTTACTGAAGGAAAGAATTTGCTCTGCATACAGAATAACTGATATTTTATAACAGACCACATAACTATATCATATAAATTATTGCCCAACCAAATTAAAGATCCTTTCTGAGGAATGGTACTAACTTCAGAGTCAATGTATGACACAACATAGAATGTGAGTGTGTGTGTGTGCGCGTGCAGGTTTATAGAAAAACAGGATGACTACTGAAATATCAGGAAAATTAAAGCATTTCAGATATTTAAAGGTGATTTTAACCCTAAGCAATTAAACTGCCTATGGGCAGTTACTCATGCAATATCTTACTGGCCTATATTCTTTTTCTAATGTTTAACATGCATATATACTTTTGTTTTGATACTAATTATTTTGACTCATCCAATTTGGAAAAAAAGTATGTAATGTATAAATCGCTAAGTATCTTTGTTATTCAATTTAAAATATTTTAACTGTAATGTATTTTGAAACACAAGTAAATTTGGGGATAAACCTCCACAGTGAAATGTTGTGTATTTTGTATAACTAATAGACACACCTGAAGATAAAAGGCTCTGAGCTCAGGGATCCCTCCTGGTGGGTCTCAAAGAAATCATGTAATATGCTGAATGGAACCCAGGTGGGCTGGGTGCATGGCAAACACCCTACCATCTGTACTAGCGCTCTGATGCAGAAAGAACTAGTTATTGGCATTCTGACCCAGAGAGATAGCTCAAAGGGCTGGAGATCCCAACCTCCACAAGGTCCCTCAAGCATCTCTGCAGCAATTTCCAAGAGTGCTTGGCAATAGGACTTCTGTCAGCCATGGAGAAAGCCCACCCAGAAGGCTGCCTAGTTCTCTGCCAGCAGAAACCACACACGCTGAACTGCGTTTGCGTCCCATTCAAAATCAATTTCAAGCTCATTTATTAAAAAGTCACTCTCTTCAGAATAGATCCAGTATCCCCATGCTTTCAGATTGTTAAGTTTTTACATTGTAGATGGAAAATACTCTAATGTGGGGGCAGTCGTACAATACTCAGGAAGCGGACAGTCTACTTTTTCCTGAAATCTTAGATGATTCTGCGCATTGGAAAATCTTACCACGTTGGAGGGCTCCAGCTTCTTCCTTCTTGCCAGGTCAGTGATGTTGATGCCGTTGTAGTTGACACTCTCCATGCAACCTTTGAAGTTCTTCCTGCTGCTGGAACTCGGCTTCCCAGAGAAAGGGATGCCTCCGAAGGTAATCTATGGGGTAAAGAATGAAATAAAACCACTCGTTTCGGGTTTGGCTTTGGAAAGTGACTATTTAATGTGAATACATGAAAAACGAAGCAAGGCTGATGATTCATCCAAGCGGGTTTATCTTTTTTTTTTCTTATTGTTGTTGTAGTTTGGTTTGAATTTTGGAGGTCATATCTGGTAGTGCTCAGGGCTTACTCCTAGCTCTGTGCTCAGGGATCACTCCTGGCTGTGCTCAAGGGACTATATGTGGAGCCTAGGGATGAACTTGAGCTGGGATATACCAGGTAAGTGCCCTACCCAGGTTGATTATCACTCCAACTCCCATAATTTCATTTATCTTTACTAAAAACTATATATTCAGATATTTTTATCACTCTAAAGTATGTGTAAAGCCAGTTATGAGACTATTGAAGAAACTGTCATTTCAATATATCTAGAAGTTGGATTATAACTTGGATAAATAATATATTGTAATAATCCCATGCATTTTTGAAACCTCACAAGGATCTTTTAAAATTTTTAGACTTTTATACAGTCTTAAAATTAATTCTTTATTCTTATCATTCAAAGGCTTATACTCAATGAATGTTCCTAGCCAGTATGATATAGCCAGAATTATATATAGTAAATTAAAAAAAAACTATAGCTGAAATCAAGGAATACTGTATTCCTTTATTTATCCTATGAATACTTGCGATCAGTGATTATTAAAGTAAAAACACCATTAAGCATACTTTGAATATAAGAAAATAGTCCAGAACTCCCATTAATATATTGATATGCACATCCTAGGACTTCAGAGGTATAATTTGAAAAGCATGGCATAAAAATATTAAAGGTCGCTTATATCCTAAGGCATAAGCTCAATGTTCTTTCCTAAAAATTTGTAGCTATTATTGCACATAAAAAGTACATATTTTCCCGTATATCATTGGTCAAATTGCATTTTTGTATTATCAATCTCATATTACAAAAGAATGTGTAAATATATACACATAAACATAAATACATATTTCAAAAATGACATTTATGACTGATAATGAATACGTCATAAGTGAATATAATTATAAATTATATCTACATTTCATATGTATAATTTTTAAGAAGGGGACAGGGAACACCCTGTAGTTCTCCTGGCTCAGTGCTCAGACATTTCTCAGTGCTCTGGAGACCATATGTGATATTAGAGATTGAACCCCGGTAAGCTATGTGTAAGACAAGTACTCTGACTGTTGTATTTTTTTCTTCTTTTTTTACCTGCACTATGAGCACTTTGCTGACTGTTGTATTATCTCTTCAAACCCCAGATGTTATATCCCTTAACTATTAAATTTACTATTCATGATTTTTCATAAAATTTTGGGAAATAAGACCAATAATGAGGATATTAATGGGAAAAGTATTTTTAAGTAGCTCTGGAATGAATGTCTTGGGTTTTACATTGATGTACCTAATACTGAAGTTATGGTTTATTCTTCTGTGGCCTCTTTATGTCACCTTTTAAGAAATCTGCAAACCATAATACCCAAAAGGGGAGATGAACTTTCTCAAAGAAGAAATCCAAATGGCTAAAAGGCACATGAGAAAATGCTCTACATCATTAATCATCAGGGAGATGCAGATCAAAACCACAATGAGATATCATCTCACACCACAGAAACTGGCCCACATCCAAAAGAACAAAAGCAACCGATGCTGGCACGGATGTGGCGAGAAAGGGACCCTCCTTCACTGCTGGTGGGAATGCCGGCTGGTCCAACCCTTTTGGAAAACAGTATGGACGATTCTCAAAAAATTAGAATTTGATCTACCATTGGACCCAGCTATAGCACTCCTGGGAATATATCCCAGAGAGGCAAAAAGGTATAGTCGAAGTGACATCTGCAATTGTTTGTTCATTACAATAGCCAGAATATGGAAAAAACCTGAGTGCCCGAGAACAGATGACTGGTTAAAGAAACTTTGGTACATCTACACAATAGAGTACTACGTAGCTGTTAGAAAAGATGAAGTCATGAAATTTACATACATGTGGTACTACATGGAAAGTATCGTGCTAAGTGAAATGAGTCAGAAAGAAAGGAACAGACAAAGATTGCATTCATCCGGGGAACATAAAGTAACAAAATAGGAGACTAACACCCAAGAGTGGCCAGGATTAGTACCAGGAGGTTTACTCTATGGCTTCGAGGCCAGCCACACATGCTAGGGGAAAGGGCAGCTCAGATAGAGAAGGGAGCACCAAATAAAGGGTGTTGGGAGGATCCTCCCAGGATGGGAGAAGCATGCTGAAAGTAGACTATAGACCAAACATGATTGCCACTCAGTGCCTCTCTTGCAAACCACAGGACCCAAAAGGAGAGAGAGAGAACAAAAGGGAATGCCCTGCCACAGAGGCAGGGTGGGATGGGGGATGGGGGAGGGTGGGTGGGAGGGATACTGGGACCCGTGGTGGTGGAAAATGGGCATTGGTGGAGGGATGGGTATTTGATCATTGTATAATTGAAACCCAAGCACAAAAATTTGTAAGCCTACAACTGTACCTCATGGTGTTTCACTAATAATTTTTTTAAAAAAAAATCACTACAAAAAAAGGGGAAGATGATGGGGAAGAGACAGAGACAGAGACAGGGAATTGTCTGCCATAGAGGCATTCATTTATATTTTGGCATTTGGATTATTTCCATTTCTTGGAAATTGTAAAAGTGCAGTGATGTACATAGAGGACATTGTGATATAAAAGATCCCTCATCCACTGTGGGTATGAATGTCATCTGCTTCAGCCTTTACGAAAAGCAATATGGACATAGAGCCAAAATATAGAAATAGAACTAACTGACCAACTGAGAGATACCACTTTTTGGCATCCATCTCTGAGTAACAAACAAAAACACACATTAATTTGAAAGTATAAAGGATATATAAAGAACTATTATTCAGGGTGGTGGGCAATTATTTTCTGATAACCTTAAATTTATTTTAATGATCAGAAAGTATCCATACCAGGGATTATACAGTAAAATCTAGTCTAACTAGCTATTTTACTAAATTATTTAGATATGCAATATATTAGCACTACAGAAATTTTTGACACAATTAAAATACGTTACAATAAGAAAATATAAATCCTGACTGTCACTTATTGTTGTTTTATGAAAAGACTATTCTGAATATATATATATATATATATATATATATATATATATATATATGCACACACACACACACATAAAGTCATACACCCATACATTTGCAATGTCAAAATTGAGTGCTGAGACACATGTCTTGGCCCAGTAAGCCATGGGGTGCCACCATGAACTCTGTATTTTCAGGTCACACAATGACACTTGACATCTTGTGAACAAAGTATGAGACTGGAGCTTGAGATGACAATCCTTCACTGTTTTGACATGCTGCTCTGTTGCTTTTGATGTCACTCTGAGTTTATAAGGTTGGATTTGGGATGCTGCTCTGATTAAACAGTGTCACATGAATATGAGTAAGTGAAAGAAAGTGATAATATCAGTATTGGAACTACCTGCACAGCCAGCAGGTTTGTGCTGTACAGCTGTGCTCTTCCATTAGTAATTATTACTATTTTAAGAACTATTTTATAATTTTATGTGCACTTTTTTCAAATGACTGACATTTGAAAAATGTCAGTTTACTTGGGACATAAACATTTATATGCTGTCTTAATCTATGGTAGGGAATGATCTGGGCCTATTAAGCTAAAATTAGATGCTAATGGATCCATGAATTTAAAATGTCTATACAACTTGGAATAAACAGTATTTTAACTTTAAAAAATTTTATTTTCCTTTATTCAGTGCTGTTTTCTCTTAAAATATGTAGTATCGTTAGAGAAATCATATTATGAAACTCTTATTCTGATATGCAAAAAAAATTTGGCAGTATATTAAGAGTCAATTTCCTTCAATTACTTATTCCATAAGCTTATATGCCCACCAGAATATTGTATGTCTTTTTATAGGACTAATGTATATATGTGTATATACGCATCATATATATTACATATATTATATTTCACATATATATCACACATAATATAAAAAGTAAGTAAAGTAAAGGCCCTCCCGTTGATCATCGATTTGCTCGAGCGGGCCCAGTAACGTCTCCATTGGAGACTTTGTTGTTACTGTGTCTGGCATATCGAATACATCATGGGGAGCTTGCCAGGCTCTGCTGTGCGGGTGAGATACTCTTGGTAGCTTGCAGGGTTCTCTGAGAGAGGCAGAGGAATCGAACTTGGGTCAGCCATGTTGACTGCGTGCAAGGCAAACGCCCTACCGCTGTGCTATCACTTAAATACCATACATAATATATACAGATCATATACATATCCTATGCATATATGATCCCTGAATATTTCAATCATTTGTGATGATCAGGGGACCATATGGGTTGCTGGGAATCAAACCCGGGTCGACCGTGTGCAAGTCAAACGTTCTACCCTCTGTGCTATTGCTCCAACCCCTGAATAGTCCAATCATTTGCAAGGCAAAAATGTCAAATAACTTATGGAGAGTTTCTTTTTTTAAGTCCATATTTTATTTTCCTTCATGACAACTATAAGAAAATGAAGTGTGTCCAAAGAATAATCTATGGTCACTATTCATAAGTAATTTAAGTCAGAATTTGAAAATTCCCATTCAAAGTTTTTATAGTAAATACTGAACAACCCTATGCCTGTAATACCATTACATGATCAAGATCAACTAACACATATAATTACCTACTGGTGTCAGATAATAAGTTTATACTGGACTAACCAAATGGTTCCAGTGAAACCAGAAGTTCTCCCTGTCAACTGTTGTCTACTTGTTACTTGACACCAAGATCGTCTTTCATGTTTCAGAAACTCAAGAGTAAAAATTGAGCAGATAATAAAATGTCAATTTTTTTAATAGAATACACGTCTATGCCAGCAAACACTGGAGTTGAAAGATAATGTTTCTTGGGCATTTGATCAAGTGATCCTGGGGCTGGAGGATAGCACAGCAGGTAGGACGTTTGCCTTGCAAGTAGCCAACACGGGTTCGATTCCTAGCATTCCATATGGTCTTCTGAGCACTGCCAGGAGTAATTCCTGAGTGTAGAGCCAGGAGTAACTCCTGTGCATTGCCAGGTGTGACCCAAAGAAGCAAAATAATTAAATAAATAAATAAAGTGATCCTGATGTGGGAAAATCTCTCATTAACAATATGACAGACGATGGAGGAGGGGAGAGAGGTGGGACCTAAATGATCAATGCAATGGACCAGTTTACCTCATAGTCCAAGTCCAGGTAGTCGAACTCCCCATTGGTGCGGAAGTGTTGCATGCTCCTGTCCAGGGTGAGGTTGATGCTCCTTCCCTGGCGCTCGATGACCACGGAGTGCCAGTGGTGATCATCCAGCAGACTTCCGGTCATCACAGACGTATGCCCGTAAATGGGACCAAGCTGGTTGCTTCCTAAATCAGGAAGAGAGAGAAACAATGACTCCCCAACTCCCACTGACGGTTTCCTTTCACGGATGCACCTCTGACAACGGTCCTCCAAAGCTCTATCCTTCAAGCTGATATGGACAAAACCCAACATCTGCCTCAAGGTTTACATCCAATGAAAATAAAAGTGACCGAAGATGGGGGAAAAGTATACTACCTTAAAAAGAAAAATAAACTTTATTTTTGTTACCATACTACCGATTCTGCTCAATTATGTATATTCTTATAAAATTGGGTAGATTTTTCTAAGAATACAGAATCTTAGATCACAGGCTATGAAGTTAGAGAAGCTATTTTCTGATATCGGCCTTTTCTGTGATCTTGGTGAGCTGAAAACATCTCTGGGACTCCGCTCTTCATAAAGGAAAGAAGGAAAAAATTGCACCTTCTCTACAAGATTGCCGAAGGACAAACCTATAAGCTCATGCAAAGATCTCAGCTTAATCCTTCTCATTATGTGAGTACTCTTCCACTACCTGACTAAGACTTTTGTTATTATTGGTGTTATTGGTCAAGAAAGCCAAAGTGTCATAATTTCAGTTTTCTCTAACTCCGGAAGCCATAATCTTAAGTATAATGTCATACTTAACGACATGGAAAATTTACTGATGTAATACTTTCAAATAAAACCTGCAAAATTATATACATAGCTATCGTCTGAATTTGACAGGTCTCCAGAACAAGAGCGAAAGGTTGTGAGAATGCAAAATTTCTACCCAGGATGTCTCTTTACGCTGATTCAATATTTTATCACTTTTCTTTTTTGTGTAATCAGCTCCTGTGTTTTTCTTTTTTTACAAAATGTTCAGAAAAATATATAAATTCTATAAAATATAAGGTTATTTCAGAATACAAACACCCTACCCGAATAGCCCTGCGATAGCACAGAGATAGGGTGTTTGCCTTGCGCACAGCTGGCCCGGCTGAGCCGGGTTCGATTCCTCGCCCCTCTTGGAGAGCCTGGCAAGCTACCAAGAGTATTTCGCCTGCACGGCAAAGCCTGGCAAGCTACCCGTGACATATTTGATATGCTAAACACAGTAACAACAAGTCTCACGATGGAGGCGTTACTGGGCCCGCTCGAGCAAATTGATGAACAATGGGAGAACCCTGATACATTTCAGAATAAACAGCATAATAGAAAGAAGAGCGATACCCTACTCACTGAAATATTTTTTCAACACTGGGATGCTAGGATGCGATATTTGGCATTTTCTACTGTCTATCCAGCTGACCTTTTATTTTGTTTTCCTGACTGATTCAAATTTTTGTATGTGAGTTTGATTGGGATTGCATATTTGTGTGGGGGTGAGGGAAGTGTGAAAAGGAGAGAAAATAAGAACAAATCTTCGTGAAAGACTAAACTACAAAGTCAATTCTTTTTGCAGTAGATGACAGAGTATATGAGGGTGAATGGACATCTGAGTACCATCTATTTTTTGCATCTTCACAGCTAAAGAAGTAGATTAATTTAGCCCATAAAACTCTGTAAGGAGGGGCTGGAGAGAGAGCACAGCGGGTAGGGCGTTTGCCTTGCACACGGCCGACCCGGGTTTGATTCCCAGCATCCCATATGGTCCCCTGAGCACCGCCAGGAGTAACTCCTGAGTACATGAGCCAGGAGTAACCCCTGTGCATCACCGGGTATGACCCAAAAAGAAAACAAAAAACAAAAAACCTCTGTAAGGAAACTGTTTTCCAGTGAAATGAAGTTTCCTGTGAGGTTATCTGATCAATGACTGTTCCAGAACATTAATGTTACAAGTTTATACAGCACAGAGATTTTTGAAAAGTATTCATGGCTCTTTTCTCAAACAAAAAGAGAAAAATTTGAAAAAATAAACTTATTAAATATAATCCTAATGGAGAGGGTACACTAAATAAACTATTAAATTCCCCACCCTAATCTATCCTTCTTCTTACATTCTAACTGGGCAATACAACTATTTAGGTCAACTTCTCTCAAAGTAATACACAAATACATGTTCACTATTAAATAAGAAATATTGGGGCTGGAGCGACAGTACAGCAGGTAGGGTGTTTGCCTTGCATGCGGCTGACCTGGGTTTGATTCCCAGCATCCCTTATTGTCTCCTTACTACTGCCAGGGGTAATTCCTGAGTGCAAAGCCAGGAGTAACCCCTCTGTATTGCCAGGTGTGACCCAAAAAGAAAAAAATAATTTATTTGTAAAGAAATAATAATCAAAATATTGGCTACTGTTTCCACTATTAGAAACAGTGTCATGCATTTTCTTCTAGGCCTTCTTTCCTGTAAATGGATATACTATCACTGTCACTGTCCTCCTGTTTTCATTGATTTGCTCAAGCGGGCCCAGTAACGTCTCCATTTTGAGACTTGTTGTTACTGTGTTTGGCATATTGGATATATCACGGGTAGCTTTCCAGGCTTTGCCATGCGGGGAGATACTCTCAGTAGCTTGCAAGGCTCTCTGAGAGAGGCGGAAGAATCGAACCCGGCTCTGCTGGGCTGGCTGCATGCAAAGCAAATGCCTACTGCTGTGCTATTGCTCCAGCCCAAATGGCTATACATTTACTATAAACATGTGACATACGTGTATGATATGAAAACACTAATATATTTGTTACAGTATTATGTAACCTACAGTTTTATATATGGTCACTTAACATTTCTCTCTTAACTAAAATTATTCACCCACATGCAGAATGTATATCAGCATATTTCCACACATTTAGCTTTCCCATTCCCGTATGCATTTTTCAATGTAATTAATATGGAAATTGTACATTCTGGCACATAAAGGTTGTAGTCATTTCTCATTTTTTCCTTAAAATTAATGAACCGAGTTGCATAAACAATTTTAAATGTCTGTATATATTAAAAATTATTTTCCTGATAATATTCTGTGATAAACAGAATAGCGAAAACATTTTTTTTTCACCTATTCTCTTTTGGTAAAACTATCACCTTAAACTGTCTTACTTGCAAAGACTTGGGATTCTATTATAGTGTGTATTTATATATATATATGAAATGTATATATTATATATTATATTGTATATTGTATATATGTATTTCATATATATTTTATATATACATATGCAGGCTGAACATTTAGTTTTTGTAGCATGCACACACGCTTATATACATATCTATACATATGTAATTTCCCCCAGGTTATCCTTTATGTCCTTTGTCTATATTTTCTCTTAAAAGATTGCTAGTCTTACGGAGTGCTTTCTTATTCATGAATATCATTAAATGCCTAAATCTGACATTTTTAGTCTTCCAAGTTCAGGTACGCATTTTAATTTTATGATTACTTTGACGTTGAAAAGCATTAGCTTGTGTTATTACAACCCATTTTCGTGTGAATCTCTTCTTTCTTTTCTTCATGGTGAAGCTGTTTATTTCCATAGAATCGGGTTTTGAATGACAGCAGCTTTATAATATAAAGGGTAAATCTTCGAGAACACGAAATCAAGCGTTAGGAACACAGAACAAATCTCAGCTTTATTTTGTAGCACTCTATTGATGGCTAAATAGTGAACGTTAATATCAGACACGTGCCACATTGAGAAACATGAGCACCACTCTGATTCCTTCATTTCTAGTGAGTTGTGCTGCATCATTCACAGTGACTTAACCTAGGACAATAAAACAGAGGCGACACTTATTCCATTGAGTTTGAATCAGCAGCACCATCATGTATCCCCGACTAAAGAATGGTACGACTGTCTGGGGAAGGCTGTCCTCCTAGAGCAAGCATCCAACTTCAGTAGGGACGCACATGGAGTGCTGAGGAAGGAGAATCAACCCTGCTGATTAGTGGGGTGGCAATTCTTGCAGACAGGCTGCCCTCACATCTACCAGCAACATCTTTGTTTTCCCTTTTCTGTCACCATCCAGGAGGCATTTGGGAGTATGGAACAGAGCGGATCTATTTTATAATCTCTAACACAGATTCCTTTTGGTTTATTTGTTTGTTTGGGTTCTTGTGTTTATTTGTTTGGGGGTCACACTCAGGGTTTACTACTGGCTGGGCACTTAGGAATCACTCCTAGCAGGGCTCAGGGAACCGCATGTGGGAGCAGGGACCAAACTGTGGTCCATCACGTGCAAGGCAAACACCCTATGTGTTCTATTATCACTCCGGCCCCAATATCTTCTTAATTCTCCATAATTACAGTCTAATTTTTGTTGCCCACCAGAGCATCCCTTCTGACAAATCTCATGCATGCTAGACCCTAACAGGCATCCTCACGTGACGACTAGTCAACAGGTGGCTAGGGTTTGTTCATTAGAAAAACTAATCTTCTGCTGTAGCTCTAAGAGAAAATGGAAATTTTTGTGTTTGAAGACGGTCCTAGTATCTAGTTAAAGCTCAATCTATATATACTCTGGTAGTATTCCATATATTTCCTTCTTATTCTGTTACACAACACAATAAATTTATTGCAAAAGTGATCTCCTATGCAGACCTGTATCTCTGATGATAAGAATGTTTATCTTTAGGTGGGGAGAGGCATTTTCTCTTACAAAGTCTCAGTAAATGATTTCTGTGCATTGATGCTGAAATAGTATTACCTTACAGAACTGCATTCATTTGGGGAAGGTATAATTTTACATTTATTCAAAGTATATATCACCACAACACCACCACTATTACAAATCTTCTGATATCCCTCCTCCTCAGTCCACTTTTGTTTCCTTTATCCTCTTCCCCCTCATTAAAAAAAAATCCTGATGCCAGAAAAATATTACTAATTGCTCCTCATGCTTAGAATTAAAGCTATAACTTTTGCCCCATCCAGTAATTTTAAAGTTCTGGCTATCACCTAACTGTTGGATTTCACCTTGCATCTGACTTGACTGTCTCTCCACCTTCTCTCCCCTCCCACTCATTGGCTATATTTTGTAATCACTGAGATTGCAACCTAAATATCTTCTCCTCAGTGTTTTTCCCACTATATGTGCTAATCTTGTTGTTTCATGCCTCTGCAGTATTCTTTACCACAATGAAGCCATTTGAGTTCTATATTATTTCAACACATTTCCTTGACTTGGTTGTTTTCAACGTAATAGTCAACGATAGTATATTCTTTTACTTGTCCAAGAAGGCAGAAATGTCATGAACTCAGCAATCATCTCTATTTACTCCTGAAAGTTCCCCTGATGCTGGCTTAGCAAGTTACACATTCCAAATGCCTGAATAAATACTTTTGTATGAATATATAGTTTAATAACTATCATGTAGTCTGGCGAAAATTAATCCCCAACATATTTTGCATTTGAAAGATTGATCAGTACATTTTATTAATGTGGGTAAAAATAAATATAAAGAATAATGCCCAAGGTCACAACATACCTAGGTTTAAACTGAAGACTAGCTTGGCTTTTTTCAGTTCCAGAGTGATATAATCCCCTTGCTGTCCTTCTCCATGTAAGAGCACCCCTTCACTTTCCGAGGTCTTAAATTTCAAAGCAATGACATCCTTCAGGGTTTTCATCTTTTTGTTTCTGAATCTGTATGGTAACACCACATGGCCATCAAAGTTGATAACATCGGCCCCTAAGAAAAGGGAAAAAAAATAAGATTTTAGTTTGGTTTCTGTATGGTGCCATTCCATGTGAAGTATAACTGACTCCGGTGGATGTCTGCACAGAAAAAATGAGAAAAGTAATTTTTCTTCTTTTCCATTGTGCTTTTGGGACTGTCATGTGTCTTTCAGTGTATTTTTATGGGAATTACTAAAAATGAGTGGTCACGGAAGACAACAGCAGTCCATAATCTCACTTATATTTTAATAGTAATAAAAATTCCATTATGATTTATGTATTTCAAGCTCGAGTTTATCTTTGCAATCTGTTTACTTTTCAAAAGCAGAAATTTAAAATCTCTAAGGTATAATGATATTTTAATGCTTTTCTTTTATGAGGTTGATACTTACATATGCATTTTCTCACCAACTTGCATTTCATTGACATAAGAAAGAAGGTACTCAGAATGCAGAATTTGATGTTTTGCTTATTTTTCTATTTTTTAAACAATTCTGCTACATTTCAGTGATCTTTATGGTGATATCCAGAGCTTATAGATAATTGAACCTTGAGAGACTAGGCTAGAGGCTGGAGTGATAGCACAGCGGATAGGGCATTTACCTTGCATGCAGCTGACCTGGGTTCCATTCCCAACATCCCATATGGTTGGATTAATCCTGAGCATCACCAGAGTTAATTCCTGAGTGCAGAGACAGGAGTAACACCTGTGCATCGCCAGGTGTGATCCAAAAACAAAATAAAGAGAGAGAGACTAGGGTATCAGGGCCAGAGAGATAGTACCGTGGTTGGACTATTTGGTGTACATATGCCTGGTCCAGGTTCAATACTCAGAAAGGTGTATGATCTCTGAGCAGAGTGCCAGGAGTAAGCTCTGAACACCGAAAGGTTGAGAAGGACCAATAGAGATGGAGAGGGGGAGGAGAGAAGGCGGAGGAAAAGTTTTGTTATTTTTGTTCCTGAGCTTCATGCACATGTGAAATTCCTTGTTCAATCTTGACTTTGGAGTGTCCAACTGGTCTACCCATGCTTTCACTGAGGTCTCATCCACTGATGAGTTAGAGGAATAACTCAAGTATGACAAGAGAATTTATAATCTAATTATAGGAAAATTTAGTTATGCTATTATATTTTTTTAGACATCAGTACAATTCTTAGCATCATCCTAGAAAATAAGATATGGTGGTTCAAGCTGCCACTGGCACCATATCATCTCACTAACGGTCATGATCCAGAGACACAATAGTAAATCTCTAGGAAGAGAGAACAGAACAATACACCATAGCCATGCCTCCATACCTCATGCCAGGCTATTTCATTTCGGGCAATGCAGAGGGGGCTGGGTGAGGATACTTCCCACCACAACCAAGCCAGTACCAGTAGCCAAAAACCTCCAGAACTCAACCTCCACTGAGCTTATGGCCGTACTCTGCACACTCAGACAAGACTCTCCAAGGAGTGAATCTATTCCTGGACATCTCATACTTTACATCACTAATACTCCAAGAGTAGCACACCACATTTGATGGGGTTTAAAGTACAAGGAAACCAATCTTAGGGGGAAATATATTTATACAGATTCAGATATAAGCACGCAAGGCTCAACCTTTAACAACATGTTACTAATCTCTTATAGAAGGGCTTAATGGCTCCTGGGTGAAATACAACAATCTTCACAAACTTTCCTCTAAGAAAACTTTTTTAGATCATTTTAGCAGATTATTCATAACAAGCAATACAAAATAAATTATTTCAGTTCTGCTTTGGGGGCAGGAGTTGGGGTTTGAGATGGAAATATGGTGGTGTGAAGGTGTAATGGTGGTGGGATTATGTTCAAATATTAGATGTAATCAAATATTGTGAACAAGTTTATGAAACTCAATAAATGTTAAAAATGATATGGTGGGGATTTGTTTCAGAACTGCAGCTTATTCACCACAAGTGGAAAATGAGATCATCTTATTTATTATACACTACTAGCTAATGGGTTTCTAATCCTTGGACCAGCTAAAAGATGATTTATAATCATTCAGTCAGAGTAAATCATAAGTACAAATAGAGGCTTAGTTAACACAATTATACCCTTTCATTAAAATATTTAAAAAACCCATTTCTTTTAGCTCTTTTCATCTTTGATCACATAAAACCTTCCAAACTTGATAATTCTAATAATTTTGAAATATAAGGCTGGATGAAGCCTGTCTCTGCCTTTCTCTTTGGGCAATACTTTCTGCTGAAATGAGAGAAACTCGCAGAAAACAACAGCAACTTTAATGTCCATCAAAGAAATGTTTTCTCAGTTCATGACCTAATTCTCTGGCACTTTTTACTTCCATTACTTTGGGGGATATCTTGGTTTCTCTACCATAATGCCATGCCACCGAATGACAAGTTTTAGCAGACATGCAGGGTTACCATAGTACTTCACTCCCTCTGTGTGTGAATGTGTGTGTTTGTGTGTGTGTGTATGTGTGTGTGTTTGAGAGAGGGAGAGATAGAGAGAAGAGAGAGAAAGAGCACATTATTTTATATTAAAAGATTGGCTCTTACCTAATTGTATAAAAATGCATTCCCACAAATACTGTTAATTCAAACATTACTTAAAGACTAAGTATATTTTCCCTTCAAACCATTGGTAGATTTTGAATATCCTAAATAGATTTAATCGGTTAGGTCAAATATTTGCTATTTTTTGTTTCTATACAAAAAGTCCAGAAAGAAAAGTAAAACTTTAAGTGTTAGAGACAGAGGTAGAGCCTTTACTTTGCACATGACCTGTGTTTGTTCCCAGGTATCTCATCTGATCCCTGAGTGCAGAGCCAGGAGTAAATCCTGAGTACACCCAAGAGTGGGCATTTTATTTTTTAATTCTTATATTCAGTTCTTTCTAGTCCCCACCCAACAAAGTCTTTCTTAATCAACAGAATTCTGTTCTCTCAGTAAATCACAGAGGTTTATTTCATTATGGGATGGGGGTTGGGGGGACTCAGTCAATACATTTTAGCTTCTGCTAACACTGCAAAGCCAATTTGACTTTAGCTTAATTGTCTCTACGGTCACTGCTGAATTCCAGTTGAAATATCTTCATTATCACCAATGAGAGACAAAAGAATGAAAAATTGGAATCTGAGGATCGGAGCTAAGGTTAAATTCCTACTGGAGCAGTTGGTAGAAATACCTTTATATCTTGAAAAGTGAAAAACCAAAAGTCAAAAGCAAGAAGTAAATTCTGGACTCTGGAAAGCACTTTTGCATTCAATTTTATAAGAGATGGTTGAAAAACAGATACCTTATTTTATAGCCCTTATGTATATATTAAGAGATATATTTTCATTCAGCTTAGAAAGTATTCACTGAGCCTAGGGAGAGGAATGAATTTTCCATCCCAATATTTTCTTCTCAAACCAAAATTTAGATTTTGTTCCAGGTACAAACCATAATAGTTATCTATATAAATGTTGATGATTTTCTATGCTTTCCCCCCCATATAATGAAAAATAAGGTGACAGAAAGAATTTGAGCATTGTGTTCTTTAAACCACCATAATTTACTAATAAAAATGTGAAGGCATGCTATTCAGGAAAACCAAATATTATCTTATAAATGATACCTGGACAGTAGTAAAATAAGAAATGAATAAAATAGTCTGCCAGCCAGATCACCCACATTATGAAATCCAAGATATTCCATGAATGGGCTAAGTGCTGAACAGTATTAGCATACAGATATGAGTACAGTTGGATTTTAAATACCCAAACATTCAAAAAATCAAGATATGTGCTGATTAATAAAGACCATATACTAGTAGATGAGGGGGCTGGAGTGATAGCACAGCGGGTAGGGTGTTTGCCTTGCACGCAGCCAACATGGCCGACCGGAGTTCGATTCCTCTGCCCCTCTTGGAGAGCCCGGCAAGCTACCGAGAGTATCTCGCCCGCACGGCAGAGCCTGGCAAGCTCCCCGCGACGTATTCGATATGCCAAACACAGTAACAACAAAGTCTCCAATGGAGACGTTACTGGGCCCGCTCGAGCAAATCGATGAACGACAAGAGGACCATGACCGTGATCGTGACCGAGGGGGCTGTGTTCAAGGTGTACTCCTGGGTCTGTTCTCAGGGTCCATTTCTGGCTGTGACCAGGGACTCTATGTGGTGCCAGGGATTGACTGGACTGGACCGAGGTCGGCTGTGTGCAAGTCAAGTGCTCTGAGCTCCTGTCCCATCTCTGCACCCTAAACACCATATATTCTTTTTCATCTTCCTTCTTGATTTCTTTTTTTTCTTTTTGTTTTTAGGGTCATACCCCACAATGCATAAGGGTTACTTACTCCTGGCTTTGCACTCAGGAACTACTCCTGGCAGTGCTCAGGGGACCATATGGGATGCCGAGGATTGAACCCATGTTGGCTGTATGCAAGGCAAATGCCCTACCAGCTATACTATCACTCCAGCCCCTTGATTTCTTATTAAGGCACTGTGATTTACACTGTCACTGTCACTGTTCTTCCATTGTTCATTGATTTGCTTGAGCGGGCCCAGTAATATCTCCATTGTGAGACTTGTTGTTACTGTGTTTGGCATATCGAATACGTCACGGGCAGCTTGCCAGGCTTTGCCGTGCGGGCGAGATACTCTTGGTAGCTTGAAGGGCTCTCTGAGAGGGGTGGAGAAATTGAATCCAGATCGGTAGGGTTGACTGCATGCAAGGCAAATGCCCTATCACTGTGCTATCACTCCAGTTGATTTACAAGTAATTAATAATTGAGTTTCAGGCATGCATGTTCTGATACACATTCCATCAACAGTGTTACATTCCTCCACTGGTCTCCAGTTCTCACCCCCCTTCCCCAACTCTGCTCTTTCTCAGCCTGCCTCCTCCTTGACAGACAGAGTTTAAGTTTTGTTGTTGTAGTTAAGATCTCTGGCTTTCAGTTAGATTGGTTCTGTGTTCCAAAGTATATAGATACATGATACCTCTACACCACCAATGTGCTGCCCCATCACCCTGAGTCTGTCTTTTCTAAAAATTCTTGATTTTCCTACCTTGTCCTCAGTTCTATATTCTAGGGACCAGTTCTGTATCTTCTGTGTTCTCCCTTTGATGCCTTGCATTCCTTTGTCCTGATCCTCTAAGTACTACAGATTCATGAGGTCATCTAGCATTTTTCTTTCTTCCGACTTATTTCTGAGGGCCAGTGATATTCTAAAAATGCAATAGTACTCAGTTCTATTTTCTACAAAAGTATGCGGAAATTTTCATTTGACATCTAATAATATGTTGTGCTTATTTTGGGACAAGCCACCTTCTTTCCCCCGATTACCATGATTGCTTATCACTCCCTAGAATTAAGTTTTCTATGCAGTGATTAAATATGTATGGTTGAACTGCTTAAGCAATCTGCACAGCGATAATGGCTAGTCAAAAAGTGAATTCAAAATCATAGTGCTTGCACAATTTTGTTCTAACAATAACACAGAGAGTTGGTAATGTGCCCAATTTATCAAATCATCATGGTAAGGAAGAGATAGTGTGTGTATTATCTGTTACCTAGCCTTTACTTACTGAAATTCGATAGTCGGGAAAAATGATATCACACAAAAATTTTATATTTTTGAATTATGTATCAAATTAAAAACTGAAATGCATGGTTCTGGTTAATATACATTAAACAATACAGAAGCAGACTCCAGAAAATGAAGTACAAAACAAAAGATCACCAATATGAATAAGTAACGTGTTTTGCAGATATCCTTCACATTTTATACATTTATGTATATGCAAGTACATGTCTCCTGCCCCCACGCCTGGCTGTCCTCACCAGGGCCCCTTGGAAGGGAGTGGGTTGAGTTTCTCTCCCCGCCCCAACCAGGGCTCCGGCAGCCGAGGACCTCCAGAACCAGCCACCACCATGCTGAGACCACTCTCCACACACATGAAGGTACCGGCAGAGGAACAAAGGCATGCGGGTCCCGGGGCTGAGATCTCCAAGCCTGCTCAGATCGGGGCTGAGCATCCTCCACCCAGATCCTCCATAATCCAGTAGGCAGGGGTCACACCCACCAACTGGCCCCAGCTCCAGATAATCCCATCAATGGCCAAGACCCAGAGACTATAAAACCCAGCTCCCGGAAGCAATATCTTATTATCTCATTCCTACTTTGGACAAACTGGCAGGCTACCGAATGTAACCTGCCCACACGGCAGAGTCTGGCAAACTCCCCATGGCGTACCCAATATGCCAAATACCAGTAACAATGATGGGTCTCATTCTCCTAACCCTGAAAGAAGCCTATCTCAGGGCTAGGATGAAGGAGACATTACTGGGGCCTGCTCGAGGCAATCGGTGAACAACAGGATGGTCGTGATAGTGATCATGTCTGCATATATGCAAGTACATGTCTGCATATAGCTGTGTGACTAATAGAATATGTTACATAAGAAAGTAAAAAACACGTAATTTACAATTATGCCATGTCAATATCAAAATACTGTTAACCTAACTCTATGTATTTATTACAGAATTTGAGGTTATGGAATATTTTCCTTAATGAAACTTGAATAACATAACATTATTCCACTATGTACATGAACATTAGGTTACAATATTTTCAGTTTTGAGCATCTTATTTATTTGCAATACTTTAACAAACCTGAACATACATAAATATTCAGTAAAAATTTCTCAGGTGAAAAGTGGTTGCTAGTGAAAAATGTATAAAAAACCCCATTCTAACTTTTCTTCTCTTTCTTTCAAATTTTCTGTTCTACCAAGTAGTTTAAATAGATCCCCAAGTGTCAGTGAAATGAGCTTTCTCAAAATCATTTTTTTAAATGTTCAAGAAATATTCAGAAAAATTCTTTTATTTCAAAAGAAAAACAACAAAAGAAATTTCTCCTAAAAAAATGTGTTTCTTTCCCCTAAGTGATTAACTACTCATGGGAGGACAGCAATATTATTAAAGCATCAGCAATTAAGGGAACTTACTTTCATTTCTCCATAAAATGTGTACTTTAATATTCAGTTTCCTGGAACACTAATTCCTTTGAAGCTTTGACAGGGGGTTCATTTTTTTTTTTTATTTTTGGCCACACCCAGCAGTGCTCAGGGTTGACTGTGTGTCTGTGCTCAGGGATCACTTCTGATGGGACTGGGTGACTATAACCTGTATCTGGGATTGAACCCAGGTTGAAGTACACACCCCTCTACACTATCACCGCTGCCTTCAGCAGACATGTCTAACCTTACAAATTCAGCCCATGATTCTTGGGGTTATTACCCAGTTACTCAAGACAGAAACTTAGAATTTCTTTTAACTCCTCCATTTCACAATAAACTACTTTTAGTCACTTTCAAATATATCAAAATGGTACACTTTTATGTTTTGTAAATGCATAGTTCACTGTTTACATGTGTTATTATGTGCTACCATCATTCTGTTATATTAATACCATGAATGGATAATTCCCATTATCGAGTGTAATTTCCCTTAAATCTATCCTCCACAAAGAAGTGGAAAGATCTTTCTGAAAATAAACATCTAAGCAGAAGAGCTATTTTGCATAGCATATAATCCTAATCATGTAATCCTTATCTTGCTATAACAAAAAAATTTTCAGGCAAAGAGACTGGACACATAAAAACCAAGATCAATTGTTTTCTCATCACATATTTCACTGTTTTCAGTTCAAATGACTGATGTTATTGATGCTATTGTGTGTCATCAAGCAAATATGATTTTATTGCATTATCTGCATAAGAACTCTCTTAATTATCTTCATTTCAATGACTTTTAGATGGCTGCTTTTCTTTCAATATCTTCTCGTGTGTTTTGTTCTTAACCTTTATTTATTTTAGCCCAGACTTTCCCCCAGCAATTCACATACTAACATCATCTTTCTGTATAATAATGGTGATAAATCTGGATTCCTTCACGCTCTGTTTTGTCCCATTCCTTTCTTCATGATAGGCTAATTCCCTTCAACCAACAGCTATTTCTAATTAGTTTAGAGTTGGGAATGTTTACATGTTCTACATAAACCTCACTTTCTGGGACTATGTGGTTTATGGGAACCTCCTTGTCAAGGCCATACAAAACAGTCAAGCATAATCCTTCTTGTTTAAGTGAGTTGTGGGGCTGGTTTCTCCAGAGGATAGTCGTTTGCCTAAAGTGCAAGTTCTGGATGATTTTAGTTCGTATTTCTTATGATAAAATGCTCTGAGAATGATAAAAAAACAAATCTTGCAGGTCTTCAGACAAGTAAAAAATGAATGCTACTGTTTACATTTTTCTTC
Source organism: Sorex fumeus (assembly GCF_029834395.1). Lineage (NCBI taxonomy): Eukaryota > Metazoa > Chordata > Mammalia > Eulipotyphla > Soricidae > Sorex > Sorex fumeus. The sequence goes on along the minus strand of NW_026606200.1, from coordinate 133,375 downwards.
AAAACCATAACTAGTACAATATAGTTCATATACGACTTAATCATATGCATGGTTCAGCTTTGAGTTTCTCTTGTCAACAGTTTAAAACATGAAATGCCTTTATTTCGCTCAGACTGGAGCTATTTGTTTATAAAGTCTAAAACATTCCATCCTAGTATATATTTAAATTTTAAAAAAACAAATTTTCAGTAAGTGAAAAGTTTAATAGAAACACCTAAAATTGGTAATAAAATGAAAGATTTTTTGGTTGTTGCTTGTTTATTTGGGGGCCACACCTTGTTTGTACTCAGGTCTTCCTACTTACTCTATGGTTAAATGTCATGAGTTACTTCCTATGCAGTGCTCAGGGGACCATATGCAGTGCTGGGGATCAAACCAGGGTCAGTTGCTCGCAAAGCATGTGCCAGAACTCCTGTATTTATCTCTCTGGTGCTAAAATTCATCAACTCTAAATACCGTACTTATAAAGCAATTTATATTAACATGAGAGAAATATATATTGGTATTCTATAATATTTTACAAAGAAGTGAAATAGGCTTACTATATGTTTTTAATTGTTGGTTTATTTTACAAAAAATAGTATAGGATGAATAATTCTTGGTTATGCATAATTGACCCTCTTGAACAAAACAGTGAAATCTTAATTTTGAAATATATTATTCAACATAAAAAGATAATAATAAAAAATTTAAGGACTCCATCTTCCCTCAAAAATGGCAATATATACCACACACACACACACAAAGGTCATTGAAGAATCAATGATCCATTTTGAGAAGGGTTATAACTCTAATATATCTGATAGTGGAGAGATAATAAGCAATTTATGAAAATTAGCATAAAACCTATTTGTAGGAAATCCATGTGGAAGGTATTGTTATTTATTTTTGCAAATCGAAAAGTCAAACAAATTAGACTTGCCTTCTCTGTTATAATATTGCTGTTTAATGAAAATAGCTCCAGCGTCTGCCCAGATACATTTTATTTTTCTGCTGGGAAAAAGTTGATCTACAATTATAAACCCTAAGTAAATATTCCACAGATGAGCAAAGGGAACAACAGATATTAAGCACCACTCAGAATATATTTTGATATACATCAGTCACCATTTTTTTCTTCTCAGATACAGTTTATCACTATTCCATAAATTTACTGCTACTTTTATGTTAAAATACATCTGCCAGGGTTGTGGCCAAATTTCAATGCTAAGTAGGTTAAAGGATAGTAATTAGATTTAGATAATTGCTTTGGGGCACTTTTGGGTGATTTCGGTGACACTGGGGAAAAGAGAAATTATCCATAATAGCAAAGGAGACTGACATTTATGGGGTAGTGTGAGGGTCTCCTCACCCTGGCTACTTGTTGAAGTTGCATGGACTGCTTCCTTCTTCTCCCTTGGGATGAGGCATCAATGTGATATATCTGTCCTGCTGACCTACAAGAACTACTTCTCAAACCAACCTACCTAAGAGTAGATAGAAAGCAAGGCTTCCCCAAAGAAGATGATGAACAGACTTGACAAAGGCTAAACCAAGATAGCAGCTGGAGATCACCTACCCAAGAGTACTCACTTCCGGGACTGTTCGCCTGCCCAAGCTGCCAGGGTCAAATGCTAACTAGAGACAGTCCCTGCTCTGTGAAGTAGTGGTCTGATGTCCCTACTTAAACTATCTCAGGGCACATCTTCTCTTTCTCCCTCTACCTGACTGACCTGTGTCTACCTTTCATCAATACCCCAGGATGTGGCATGCCCCACCTGGATATTCGGCCACTGTGACTGACATACTATGCAGATAAAGTATCGCAGTAGAGTGCTTGCCAAAGATATTGGCTTTACCATATTTCAAACTTTCTATTTACACGCTTTGAAATTTTATCATGTCTGCTTTGGTTTGGGGGTCAGACCAGCTATGCTGAAGGTTTCATAGCATATTCTTGGCTCTGTGTGCATGGGTCACTCTTGGAGAAATTTGAGGATATGTGTACGTTTCTAGGGATCAAACTGTGGTCAGCCACATACAATGGAAGTTCCTTAATTGCTATACTTTTGGGGGAGGGGAGACAGGGAAGAGAGAGGTGGGGAGAGACCAAGAGGGTGGGGGGTTGGCCAAGGGAAAAATACTAGAATTCATAGCAAAAGTTAAATTCTCTTTAAAGGAGATTTCCAGAACCATGACAGATCTCTAATGTTAGCAAGATTCACAGAAATGATGCCGACACTCATAGCACTGTGCCGAGCATGTGAGGCCACTTAGCAAAGGCATACGCCGGTGAAATGAATGAGACTATAAATAAATAATAAATAAAAACTAGAAGGCTCAATCCACACACAAGAGAGAGCAGCATTTGAACAGAATTTGAACAGAGCTTAAGTTTGAGTGATTTTAATGGATAACGTTCAGGGGTCATTAAAGAATCAGATGTAGTCATGCAAGAACCTATGATGATGGGAGCTCTGGGTCTGAGTGTGTCAGATGGCATCTGGGGGCAGTAAGTGCTTGTTCAGATTAGCATCTTGAAAAGATGGTGCTGGTGCTGATGCAGGAAGTCAGGAGAGATAGAAAGAGTTCACAGAGTCTGAGAAAGCAAGGCTTCCTCAAGGCAGATGACTAATAGACTTGACAAAGGCTAAAACAAGCTAGAATCCAGAAGATAACAAAGGCCATTAAAAATTGTGATGCTGTCTGATATGGGCACTGTACATCCCAGAATTTAAAAGTAACTAAATCTTCTGCAATGACTGGAGCTTTCCAGATGGATACTTATACATTTTTTTTCTCCAGTGGTATGACAAATCCAATACCAATGAAAGCATCAAAACTTTAAGTTAAGGGGTTGAAACGATAGCACAGCGGGTAAGGCGTTTGCCTTGCACACGGCCGACCCAGGTTCGATTCCCAGCATCCCATATGGTCCCCTGAGCACTGCCAGGAGTAATTCCTGAGTGCAGAGCCAGGGGTAACCCTTGTGCATCGCTGGGTGTGACCCAAAAAGCAAAACAAACAAACAAACAAACAAACAAACAAAAACCTTTAAGTTAAATGAAGCTACGCTAAACATATATCAAAAAATCCTCTTTGGCATATACTAAATATTTGAACTCACTTACTTGAATCAGATGACCTAAAAAAAATAAAAAGATTTGGAAGAGCAGGGCTTGGATCTACATCTGATAATGCTCAGGAGTTATTCCTAGACTGTGTTTAGGATAGACCCCTGGGGGTACTCAGGGAACGACATCTGGTGCATAAGATCAAATCAGTTTTCAGCATGCATCCTGCAGCATGCATCCTGCAACATGCATCCTGTACTATTCCACTGGAATTCACACCTTATGTATTACTTTTAAATGCTTTTAAAATGACATTTTCTTGTTCCATGGAAAACACCATGATTTACAAAGTTGTTCATTATATAGTTGGTTCAATCATTTAGTGGTCCCACACCATCAGTGTGACCTTCCCTCCATGAACATCCCCAGTTTCCCTCCCAATCTCAGCCTGTCCTCTTAGCACCATAACAAATTTACTTTATATTACTTGTTCCAACAAAACTTTAAGAAAAGGAAATGGTGTGATCAAAAAATACATCCGTAAGAGTTAATTTGTGATTGCTATATGGTTTTAACCTATGTAAATAAGGGACTCTGTGCCAGGCTGTTTTCACTCAAGGTTCCCCAGAGTGGGGTGGGTGAGAGCCCTCCCCTCCCTAGGGGACCCAGTCCTGGCAGCTGACCTCCACTACCCAACTACCGCCACACTCCAGGCCATGTTCTGGACACATCATAAGACGCTTCCTACCCATTTTCCATAATTGCTGCATCACATTTGATTGGGGTTCAGACACTAGGCAGCAAAGCATAGAGGGAAATTTATATATATATATATATATATATATATATCTATATATACAACAAGTCTCACGATGGTGATGTTACTGGGCGCGCTTGAGCAAATCAATGAACAATGGGAGGACAGTACTACTTGGATATCATTATGATAATCATTAGTTGTTATGTTATATAGATAATCATATGTTATTAGTTGTTATGTTATATAGATAATCATACTTGTTATTAATAACTTTTATTAATTGTTATTAATAACTTTTAAAGAAATTTTGTGCTAATATCTTTTGGAGTGTATGTGAAAGAGGTAAGGCCTACATATGTAATTTTCCCCCACTTCTTTACTTACCCCATATTATAATTTTCTATATCTAAGACTATTACCTTAAAAATAATGTTAAACTGGGGCTGGAGCAATAGCACAGCGGGTAGGGTGTTAGTCTTGCATGTGGCCAACCCGGGTTTGATTACCAGCATCCCATATGGTCCCCCGAGCACCGACAGGAGTAATTCTTGAGTGCATGAACCAGGAGTAACTCCTGTGCATCGCTCGGTGTGACCCAAAAAGCAAAATAATAATAATAATAATAATAATAATGGTAAACTAAAAATACAAAAATTTGTATAGTATAGCAGGTAGGGCATTTGCCTTGCACGAGGCTGACCTGGGTTTGATTCCTCCGCCCCTCTCGGAGAGCCCGGCAAGCTACCGAGAGTATCCCGCCCACACAGCAGAGCCTGGCAAGCTCCCTGTGACGTATTATTCAATATGCCCAAAACAGTGACAACAAGTCTCACAATGGAGAAGTTACTGGTGTCCGCTTGAGCAAATCAATGAACAATGGGACGACAGTGCTATAGTGCTTGAAAGAATATATTCTCTAACTACAAAGATTTCTATAGTGTCACAACTCTTTCAGAATTTGTCTAGTAGGTTTTCTGTTTGCTAGAGAAAAGCCCCTGCCGCCCCACACCAACCCCCCAAAAAATGTTTCCTGGAGTACATGAGATGATCCGTTCAAGACTATCCTTTGCTTTCTGTGCGACCCTAAAAGCCAAATGACTTGGGTCAAAAGATTCAGGCATACTTGCAAGAGCTTGGCCACTAAACAGCCAGTGTTCTGAGCTTATGGGCATTGCACATTATAGCTTCACTTTAGTTTGGCTTGGATCCATATACCACTGACTGACTCTTTTCCTTAACTATAAAATAGGATTAATAAAACAGGGCAAGTACATGTGTTGTGCCATAATGCACCACCTTTTCTCCACTAGAGTAGCTGGATGCTGTCTGGTAAGAAAATAAGTGGTACCCTGTGGCTTGGGCTTCAATACACCTCAGTGCCTTGGGCACTGGAGGAAATCTGATTCATTGTGAACTTGGGGCCTGTCCATTACTTTCTGACACCCACATGCTCACTGCAGTCCTGGAGGGCAGGCTGAATTAATTCATTTCCATAAACGAGCAATACTCATCCTACTTGAGTGGAGAACCAGTCCTGACAGGGCTAAAATAATTGGAGGTGCCTGAAATTAGAAGCCACAACTTTGATGCACCAAAGGGACACACAGCTTCTGTAAATCAAGGATGCTGTCTCGTTGAAAACCATGAGGGTCTTATTTTTTATTTTCTTGCTTTTTATTAAGAAATGAGAAGTAGGAACAATACCTCCCCAACACACACACTGGAAAACTCAAAAAGAAAAGACACTAAATAAATGTCTAAGACCCATGGACTTGTTGGTAGGAAGCTGTGAGGGATATGTGGGTTATCTCACAGGTGTAGGAAGGTAGTTTCTATCTGCCTTTAGCAAACCAGAGCTACAGTGTTTCTGACATTTTTCAAACACTTTTCTGATAAAGGTCAGAAATTCAACATTTTAATGAAGTCTCTCATGATAGCACAGTGGTACGGTGTTTGCTTTGCATGTGGCCAACTTGGCCAACCTGAGTTCGATTTCCCCACTCCTCTCAGAGAGTCTGGCAAGCTACTTAGAGTATCTCACCTGCACGGCAAAGCTGGGCAAGCTCCCCGTGACGTATTCGATATGCCAAACACAGTAACAAGAAGTCTCACAATGAAGATGTTACTGGGCCCGCTCGAGCAAATTGATGAATAATGGGAGGACAGTGCTACAGTGCTATTGTGCTCTTAGGTGCAAATGTTAAAAAGCTGATTTGGGGTTGTATTAAGCAGAGACTGTCAGCTAATACATCCCACCCTAAAGTGTTTCATATGGCACACATTTCTTTAAACTGGACAGCCCAACAGAGGACTAAACAAATGATATTAACTATGGGAGATCAAGAATATTTTCACTAATATTTATTTACCTATGTACTAATGCAGCTCATGTTGGCAGAAAATGTACTTGCTCAAAGGTAAGTTATTTAGAAAACAAGTTGTTTGTGCTAAATCGTAAATGATTAAAAAAAAAAAAAGAAAAGGTCAATGCAGGTAGGGGCTGGGTGATAACAGACTTTGCCTTTCACATAGTGTGATCCTGAGCACTTTCTCTGATTCCTGAGCACCACCAAAATCATTCCTGACCATAAAACAGGAGCAGTTTCTGAGCACAGAGGGTGTAGCCGAATACCTTTTCCCCCAAATGTCAGGGGTACTCAAATATAGACCATTCCATGATACTATAACCTATGTAAATAATGAAATTAAAACCATTTAATACAATATAATCAAATGACTATTCTCATTTATGGAAGTTTTGAATACTCTAACATTACTGTGACGTTACTTTAAACATAGGATGGAAAGGAATAAATGCAATGAAATATATGTGAGCTTCACTTGCTGAGAGCTTGACAAAAAGTTGATTTTAAGAAATACGTATTTGAAAGTATTGCCAATTAACAGGTGCCTTCAGTCCTTACTTCTTCACGGATTCTGTACTTGCAAATTTACCTCTTTATTATAGTTAATTAGTAAAGCACAGTCAGGTTCACGGATGTGTGCAAAGGAACAACATTCTGAGTCACTCACATTACCCGCAGCAGTCCGATAAGCTATATTCTGCCCCTTCCTTATAGAGACCATACTACTATGAGGTAGTTTTAATGACATATTTAGTACGTATCTCTTTTGCTAACCTTACAGATTATGTCAATGTTCCAGATTCCTCTTTCCCAGGAATCATGTTGAAGTGCTGTCCAGTATTCTCAAGCACAAGAAAGGTGTGATTTGTCTTACACAGAAAATATTAGTATTAGATACACTGCGTTCAAACAAGAGTTAGAATATTGATGACCAGGAGTTAAGTATCAGTGAATTAATAATACACACTGGATTAGTTGCCTTTAAACAGAAACACCAAGAAAAGAAGTTTATGTACTGAGTGACAAAAATACAGAAATCAAAGGTTCACGGACCTAACTCTGTGTTTCCCTGAGAACATGTTTCAATATTTGCCAATTCAGTGTTTATGGCAATCTGAGAGAACAGAACTGTGAGTAATAAGAACCGACTATTTACATTGCACCCATCTCTTTAAACAATTTCCAAGAAAAAATTTCCAGGGAAAAGAAGTGATGTTTTTCTGTACTCAAAAACAGTGAACATCCTACCACAAAAGAGGTTCAGTTGATATCAAACTAATAGGAACTATTCAAAAAAATCTTAAATAATCATCTTCTATGACTTTCTACTAAATATTACCTAGTCACTCTGCCACACTGCAATGCACAAGTTCCTTTGTATTGTCCTACACAATGATTTATTATTCCTGTTTTATTTTTTTATTTTTAAATGCGTATAAGCTTTGGGAACTTAATAGTGCCTTTGGACCATTTTTTCTTTTTTCTTTTTCTTTTGAAGATGTACACAAGAAAATAGCAAACAAAACCTGTTCATTTCTCCTGTTAACCTTTATTACTTGTCTAGTTCTTAGACTTGGCTACAGAACCCAAGAGCAATGGAGAATTTTCCTCTATAATGTGAATTATTTGACAAATTCCTGAAAGAATCCAATGCTCACTGGATTATATTTCCCATCAGGAAGTTCCAGGATTTTCATTTTCATTTGGCCATTTGACTGTCACTGTCACCGTCCTCCTGTTGTTCATCAATTTGCTTGAGTTGGTCCAGTAACATTGTGAGACTTGTTACTGTGTTTGGCATATCAAATATATCACGGGTAGCTTGCCAGGCTTTGCCATGCAGGCAAGATACTCTCAGTAGCTTGCTGGGCTCTCTGAGAGGGGCAGAGGAATCAAACTCAGGCCGACTGGGTTGAGTGCATGCCAGACAAACACCCTCCTTGCTGTGCTATTGATACTGTATTCTACTTATATAGTGCTGCAAACTTATAGCAGGAAAACATAGATTTTAGTGAGTGTACTAGAATGTGAATTATTTTTTTATGATCAAAAAGGCAACTTAGAATTTCGGATTTTTTACTGGATATTCTTTTGAATGATTTATACGTTGCATTTTTCTTCCAAACATAGAGCTTGAGGAGCTCTGGCATTTTCTTTTTAAAATGAAAGTGTGAGTTATGAAACTCATCAGTGAAGTTGGAGAATTCTGTAGCCTCAAGCAGGGGATCATTTTGAAATCAGAAAGTGTAAGGATAGACGATACCCACACATTCACATACATTTTTTGAAAATGTTGAAGTTCATTAAGAGAGGAAGTAAATTTGGAAATAGGACACATTTTGATAGAGGACCTACACATTCTATTTTCAACTTTCCACGTCTGACATTCTTTACAGTTGAGGTCAATCTGAACAATTTATGCACTCCCAAGGCATGACAGATATAATGCTCTTACAAGTGCTATTTATAGTAGGTCAGCTAAGAACTTAAAATGTCAGTGCCTGAGTTTCTTTTAATGTAGGCCCAGAAGCAAGCACATGTCTTCATTCGAGGGGGATGAAATGGCAGCTGGGCTAGAAAATTTATTAGAAAATTACAGTGAGGGCAGCTTTCTCTTGACCCAAGAACTACGGAGTTGAATGGAAAGCGCTGAGAACATTCCACCAAGCTCCAGGCATGTCTAGAGCTCCGGTTCCCAGCCCACTGACCTAACCTGGCTCTATATGTTCCTGCCCTTGTGAAACTCAAGTGCGTCTCTGGACTTAAAATAACCGCACACTTCTCTCTGTGCATATTTCAATCCCCAGAGTTTCAGCCTCCCTTTCTCCTGGTGATTTTGTCAAGTCCTCAAAGAATTATAGTCCTACATTCAATTGGGGTTTTCCATCCTGTTTAAGAATGGAAGAAATTTCACTTTTTCTTCTTAGGAAGTTAAAAAACTGAACAATCCCAGAGGCATTTTTAAAACTTCAATTTTGTATTAAAGCATTTCCATGATTGACTACTTTGGACAGCTACAGCTGTCATCTGTAGAGTTTCAAAATAAGCAAGAGGAGTAAAATATTATATCTTAAATATCACAGAATGTCCATACTAATAATTTCAGAAAAAAATTAAATTATCATACAGAAGCTTCTCGAAGGAGAATTTAACAAAACGATCATAATGACAAATTTGTAGGCTGCTTACACTTTCAGTGATTTGACAACTTTTAGACAAGCATAATTTGTATGATTAATTTTTTTTTAAATTTCAGAAACATGGGAACAAATTAGTTTTGCCAGTAAATGAAAACATTCTGAGCAAAATTTCCTGGGGCCTGTGGAAATGACTGTGTGACCTTGAACATATAAAATGAAAGAACTGATAGCATTCAGCTAATATATACCCTGCTTGCCTCCCCTTTGGGCCAATATTTAGCCTAATCCGACAATGGTGCTCTTGTCATTACCAAATATGCATCACTTTTCTTTTATCTCTCTTATGAATCTGAATCACCCAGAAGGGAGAAATTTTTTTTAAAAAACCTGACTCACAGTGCTTGTAAAACTTACATACAGAATTAATTAAAATCATCAAGGTTTTGATCGGCTTTGCAGGACCATTTTTTATAGGTTCAACCAAAAATTCGAGAGGGCCCAGTAACGTCTCCATTGGAGACTTTGTTGTTACTGTGTCTGGCATATCGAATACTCTCGGTAGCTTGCCGGGCTCTCCGAAAGGGGCGGAGGAATCGAACTCAAGTCGGCCATGTTGGCTGCATGCAAGGCAAACACCTTACCGCTGTGCTATCGCTCCAGCGGGTTACTCACTACTTAACCAAAAATTCAGGCATTTGCCTTGCATGCAGCTGTCTCTGGTTCTCTCACCAAAGCCTTCCTAGTAGTGATCTTTGAGCAAAGAGCCAGGACTAAGCACTCAGCATGGCTGGGTGTGACCTCTCAAATCAAGAAATGAATAAAAAAATTTAAAAAAGAAAAATGCAGAATGCTAGGGAATTTTCAGCATCAGTTTCTCCATTAGAAGTAAAGGACATAGTAACATAGCCTGCTTTACAGAATTTTGTTTTGTTTTGTTTTTTTGTTGTTGTTTTATGCATGTAGCAGTACTGCTATATATTCAGCCACTGATTAGCTGATTGAATTGGTCATGAACTCCACCTTCCTTTTCCTTTCATAATTTTATTTATTTATTTATTTTCTTCTTATATTTATATTTATTTATTGAATTACTGTGGGAAAAGTTACAAGGCTTTCAGATTTAAGTCTCGGGCATACAATGATCAAACACCTTTCCCTTCACCAGTACTCATTTTTCACCACCAAGAACCCCAATATCTGTCCCCTCTCACGCTTCCCAATGCCTGTGAAGCAGATGATTTCTACTTAACTCTTCTCTACATTGATTACATTCATTATTTCAACAAAAGATGCACCATTATTGTTTAGAATTTCCCCCCACAACAATCAGAATTGCTGAAAAGGCATTGTGAAATTCTTTGTTTTCTATAGCTGGTTATGAGAATCATATAATGTCATGCGGCCACAATTTTGGATTTCTGCAAAGAGCCAGATAATTACGAGATTGGTTTCTGTGCGTCTGGTGTTATGGCTGTGCTGGAGAGCCACTCGTAGAGGGCAACTTGTGACCTCGGTAGGGTGTGAAGGATGAGCCGGTGCCACCCCACTTCCCATGAGACTGCAGTTGTCCCATCAACGCTGACTCATACCTGGCTTTCCTATAAGCTTTGAGGCGGCAGCCACCTTGCTGCTGGGGGTGGGGGGGGAGGCAGAAGGGAGCAACACCCTTTCCCTCCCGGGGAGGCATGGCACCGTAGTTTAATGCATGGACCATTCACTTTTCTACCGCAAGCTGTCGGGCTCTGGACTAAGTCCTTTTGCCTCTGGAGCCATGGCCATGCTGGAGAGCTGTACGTGGGGGGCAACTCATGACCTCGGTAGGGTGTGAAGGATGAGCTGGTACTGTCCCCCTTCCCATGAGACTGTAGTTGCCCCATCACCGCCAGCTCATACCTGGCTTTCCAATGTGCTCTGAGGCACTGGGCACCTTGTATGTGATCCAGGTGCATTTCTGCCAAAAGACGCTGGGTTTTGAGATTTGTTTCTGAGTCTCAGGATCATGGCCATTAATCTGCTTGATAAGGAGCCAGAGAGGCCATTTGTAGGCAGCAACTCGGGGTCTCATTGGGATGGGGAGGAAAGGTCCAGTTCCACCCCCATCTGGTGAGGCCCCGTGTGTCTCATCACTGCAGACCCAAACCTGCCTGTCCTGTGGCCTCTGGAGGATGGTGGTCACTGGGCTGCCAGGGAGAACAGGTCAAGGCATGAAACCTATTCCCACCTGGAGTGGCCCAGCACCAGTAACCTACTGCAGGAACAGGACGCATTTCTCCCAAAAGCCTTTGGGTTCCGAGATTCATTTCTAAGTCTCTGGGATCATGGCTCTTAAGCAGTTCAATCAGGAACCAAAGAGGCCTTGCCTCCAATTATATAGCTGAGCCAGAGGTGGTTTGTGGGTATGTCTCCCACATACCTAACTTTTGGCCATTTACTTTCTTGGTAAACTTTGCCAAGTTTTTGGGGTCTGGCCAAAGGCACAGCAGAAATTTTGGAGTATCTGAAAGTCTGACGGTGCCATCAGGCTGCTGATGCACTCGCCCCACAGGTACAGATTGACCTGCTGGTGGAACCATACCCCCTACTTTACAGAATTTTGAGGCTGAGTTAACATAAATAGCACTGTACCACTGTAGCACTGTCCTCTCCTTGTTCATCAATTTGCTCGAACAGGCACCAGTAACATCTCCATTGTGAGACCTGTTGTTAGTGTTTTGGGCATATTGAATATGCCCCAGGGAGCTTGCCAGGATCTGCTGTGTGGGCGAGATACTCTCAGTAGCTTGCTGGGCTCTCTGAGAGGGACAGAGGAATCGAATCCAGGTCGGCCGCATGCAAGGCAAACGCCCTACCTGCTGTGCCATCACTCCAGCCCTTTAAGAACTTTAAGTAAAGTACCTGAAATATTTATACACTGCTGTTCAGCATTAGCTTCTTGTATCAATTAACTTTAACCAATGAATATTCTAACTATCTTGTGTCCACAGATCGTTGGGCCAGGATGGAAAATAGAGTGATGCTTTAACAATAGCATAAATAAATTTAGGACACTGGGTGCCAGGCTCAAGTCCAAGCCCCGAAGAGCGGCTGCAAGGCCGAGTAACAGTTCTATAGCATCGCTTCATTCATTGGTGTGCCTCATTTTGCACCTAATGAGGAAGACAGAACATTGTAGAGAAATTAAGATATAGGGAATTAAAAAGTGATTCAGCCCCACTCTTCCTCCTTCCGACAGTGCTCAATGAGGTGTCACGTCACATAAGCAATTGGGAGGTTTTCTGGCTGAGATCTCTTGTTGCCCCAGAAATCTGGAGTGCAGGGAGAGGTTTGGCGACTTTTTCAAATATTATAGATTTTCACAGTGAAACCAGAGCTCTGGCCCTCATCGATGGTTTGCTTCACAGCAGTATGATTTAACTGATCATTTCTTCGTAGCTTACAAATTTGTTCTCCAGAAAGCTAATGATATTGACTGAATATGGTAGCTCACTATCCTAACATCTGACTGAATGTCTGGATGATCACATAGAAAATGTGATTTCGCTTCAAATTTCTAGACTCCCGCCAAAGTCTTGATAGAGAACCAAAGCTTGCTTCTAATTGTTCCATTCCATGACCAGAAATGATGACATTCCGAAGATTGCAAGGTGAATAAAATTTCCACGGCTAAATCACAATTATGAGTTTAAGCTTTGATTAACTAGATCAATTGAAGTGAAAGAAAGAGTGCAAAACTTCAGAGTTATGAGGAAAAACTAGATAAAAACTATTTGTCCCAGTGGCCCTGTGGTCTGTTGTAGTGGGTGCTACTGAGAAAGTTTTTCTAGGTACCAAACAACTGAAAAATCAAATGTAAGCAAAGGTCTGGCAGGGTAAACTATGATTGGTTTAAATTTCTAAGAAATTTGTGCCTAATGAGATGTTGAATAAATGGGAGACCCAAAACTAGAAAAGATGTTGGAATGAAATTAAAACATCATGGTACTGGAATAAAGGCAGAACAGCAGACCAATGGAACAGAGTTGAATATACTGACATTTCCCCCCAAACATATAATCACCTAATCTGTGATAAAGGAACAAGAAATGTGAAGTGGAGTAAGGAAAGCCTTTTTAACAAATGGTGCTGGCAAAACTGGACAGCTACATGCAAAAAAATGGGCTCAGATCTCTGCCTAACACCATGTACAAAAGTAATATCAAAATGGATTAAAGACCTCAACATCAGACCATTATCCAAAAGGTACATTGAAGACAAAGTCGGCAAAACCCTCCATGATATTGAAGCTAAGGTTTCTTCAAAGATGTCACGCCCCTGGCTAAGCAAGTGAAAACAGAGATAGACAAATGGGACTATCTTAAACTAAGAAGCTTCTGCACCTCAAAAGAAACAGTGACCAAAATACAAAGAGAGCCCACAGAATGGGAAAGGATATTCGCCAAATATACATCTGACAAGGGGCTGATATCAAGGATATACAAAGTACTGGTTGAACTCCACAAGAAGAAAACATCCAACCCTATCAGAAAATGTGGCGACAAAATGAACAGAACCTTCAGCAAAGATGAAATTCGAATGGCTAAAAGACACATGAGAAAATGCTCTACATCATTAATCATCAGGGAGATGCAGATCAAAACAACAATGATATATCATTTCACACCACAGAGTATGGCCCACATCCAAAAGAACAAATGCAATTGGTGCTGGTGTGGATGTGGCGAGAAAGGGACCCTCCTTCACTGCTGGTGGGAATGCCGACTGGTTCAACCCTTCTGGAAAACAATATGGATGATTCTCAAAAAGCTAGAAATTGAGCTCCCATTTGACCCAGCAATTCTACTCCTGGGAATATACCCCGGAGAGGCAAAAAAGTATAGGCAAAGCGACATCTGCAGTTGTCTGTTCATTGCAGCACTGTTTACAATAACTAGAATCTGGAAAAAACCTGAGTTCCCAAGAACAGATGACTGGTTAAAGAAGCTTTGGTACATCTACACAGTGGAATACTACGTAGCTGTTAGAAAAGATAAAGTCATGAAATTTACATACAAATGGTACTACATAGAAAATATCATGCTAAGTGAAATGAGTCAGAAATAAAGGGATAGACATAGAAAGATTTCATTCATCTGGGTAACATAAAGTAACAAAATAGGAACACCCAAGAAGAGCCAAGATAAGTACCAGGCAGATTACTCCATGGCTTTGAGGACAACCGCACACCTAGGGGAAAAGGCAGCTCAGACAGGGAAGGGAGCACCAAATAAAGGGTGTTGGGAGGTTCCTTTCAGGATGGGAAATGCATGATGAGAGTAGACTATAGTCCGAACAAGATTGCCACTCAATATCTCTTTCACAAACCACAGCACTCAAAAGGAGAGAGATAACAAAAGGGAATGCCCTGCCACAGTGGTAGGGTGAGATGGGGGGTGAGGGCAAGTAGGGTGGGAGGGCGATTGGGACCTGGTGGTGGTGGAGAATGGGCACTGCTGGAAGGATGGGTATTTGATCATTGTATAACTGAAACCCAAGCACAAAAATTTGTAAGTCTACAATTGTACCTCATGGTGTTTCAATAACAAAAATTTAAGGAAAAAAATAAAAAGATGCAGCATTTGTATAGGGAAAAAAAAGAAACTGCATTTCTGGGAGATGGGCAGCAATAACTACAGTTCTGTGACATCATTGGAAACTGGTGCTGATTCACTCAGACCTGTAAGAGCTCCTCAGTGAACAGGTATCTAAAAGTTCTTAAAGAGGTCACTTTGCTTTTGGAAATATGCAGAGAGATTTTTTTGAGCTAGCATAACCTCCGAAGATTCAATCACCAAACCTTTACCTGCATAGTTTTTATGTTTTTATTACGCGTGGAGAGCAGATATGGGGTGGGCCATATGTGTTGGTGCTCAGGAACTGCATGGGGGATCATATGCAGTGCCAGGATCAAACATGAGTTGGTCACATGCAATAGAAGTGCTTTAATTTACTATTTTCTCTGGATCCTGAATAGCATACTCCTTAAAGTAATGTTTTAAAACCTGTTTTTGCTTTTAAAAGACTTCTGTGAATTTTTTCACTTGTGAAAAAATGGTTTTCTCTTTTAGAAAACAGTTCTCTATGTTAAAGAGATAAGCAAAATGGGATTTAGAACTTTTAGAAATTATTTCTTGGGTATGGAGGACTAGTACAGTGGGGAGGCCATTTACTGTGCACACAGCCAACCCAAGTTCAATCCCCAGCATCCCATGTGGTCCCCCGAGCAATGCCAGGAGTAAGTCCTGAGTGCAGAGCCAGGAGTAGCTCGGGTATTGCTGGGTGGGACGCAAAAAGAAAAGAAATCTTTGTTTCTCTAATTTCCAGCACTCTAAATTAAAAATTCCCAATTTTGAATGTTAAGTCAAAATTGAGAATTTTTAATTTCCTAATTTTGAATGTTAATTCAAAATTGGAAATTTTTTATTTTGATTCCTCTGCTCCTCTCGGAGAGCCCGGCTCTCTTCTTGGAGAGCCCGGCAAGCTACCGAGAGTATCTCACCCACAAGGCAAAGCCTGGCAAGCTCCCTGTGATATATTCAATATGCCAAACACAGTAACAACAAGTCTCAAAATGGAGACGTTACTGAGCCTGCTTGAGCAAATCAATGAACAACGGAAGGACAGTGTTTGTGTTTGCTTGTGTTTGAATGTTAACTGCAAAAAAAGCTCTGATATTTATTTAGGAAATAGGGATTTTTCATAATAAAGTTTTATAGAAAATTTTTCTTCATTTTTTTATGTTC
Source organism: Sorex fumeus (assembly GCF_029834395.1). Taxonomy (NCBI): domain Eukaryota; kingdom Metazoa; phylum Chordata; class Mammalia; order Eulipotyphla; family Soricidae; genus Sorex; species Sorex fumeus. Next base: position 117,277 of record NW_026606200.1, on the reverse strand, counting down.
CAAGTGGGACTTGTTTTTCCAAAATCTGAAAGAACTATTTGATGATTTGATGAGAAAAAAATATTTCCCCCCTGAAATTTGGGGAAATTCCTTAATATGAAGTAGTTACATGAATGTCAGAGTTCTGAGCTGAGATTGATTCACAAATGCAAGCAAGACTTTTTGTACAGTTATGAGTCTGCTATGAAAACTCTGATGCTATAGAAATAGAATGGACAAGACCCTTTTGATTTTGTCAACTTAATCAGACACAACAGCCTTTGTCAACATGTTTTTTCACTTAAGTTGTTTCCCTCAGGAATGAAAATAATATGCTGTCTCTAATATTATGTGCAAGTCCATTAAAATAGAGACAGTAAATATCAATAGGGTAATAGCCAATACTCATAGGACCAAATAACTCATGCAAATTTTATACAAATAACTTCACTGGTACACGTTAGTTATAGCATCACCATTCTCACACTCCACTACACAATCTATCTGCTTTCATGTGCTTGTACCGGCGTTTGCACTGTCTACGTCGGCACTACGCTGGCCACTGATTTGAAGAAACAAGCAAATGCTTCTGTCTTGGATGTCTTCTCCTGTTGATGGCTCCCCAAACACCCCGTCAGCATCTCAACATGCTAACAGACACGACATACAAACTGACACAAAGACACAACACATTAACAGACACAGATATTTCAAAGCATTTGATAAAAACAACTACCACGAAGACCTAAATGTCTGATGCTGTTTTAAACTGTCATAGGAATGGCACTGAATTATTAACTATTGAAATAATATTTTTCATTGCTTTTTTAAAATTTTTACAGCGTGGATAAGGGAAAGTTAAGGAAAAAGAACCTAAAGCCTGAGATATATTTAATAAAGAATAATTGAGAGAAGAAAAAACTTTTACTATTCTGCCATGAAAATAAAAATTTACAACATTGGTAATGTTGAGAATGCATTTGTTTGACATAGTTAATCAACACAATTGATTTCGCTCAATGACAACATTCTTCCCAGTTATAACTGAAGCAAAAATAAATGAATAGTTATCCATAGTACGAGAAAAAAGAGGCAAAATCTATTTTCTTTCCAAATGTTTAGGGTTCTGTGATATATATTCTTTCAGGTTATGCCTATATTGTGCCATAATATCTTTTTAATTCAATAAAGAGAGTAAATTATTTTCCTGATGGAAATTATTTAACATTTACTTACATGAGGAAGGGTTTCTGAGATTTAACGATTTTCATGGCTATATTAAGGAAACAAAGACAGATATATTTTATATTTTGAAGGACTAATATTAAGGGACTTTGCTATTAACTCTTATTTTCTTTAAACTTATTATTATAATTAAATCTGGTCTCTTTCAAAATTCATTACGCCAGCAGAGGAATCCTTTTCTCCAAATTAACCAAAGTCATCAGTATTTTCATTAGATTTTCATTAAATATCCTTTTAATAATATCCCTATTAAACTTTCTTGGGAGTTTATGCCACTGCTTATTATTAAATTTGAAAATATGTTAAGAAATATTTTGGAGAGCATGTAGCTGGAAACTTCTTTTTTTTTGATAGGCTTAAGATTTCCTATTATTTAAAGTTATACTTTAATGAGGGGCTGGAGGGATAGCAAAGCAGGTAGGGCATTTGCCTTGCACACAACTGACCCGGGTTTGATTCCCTCTTCCCTCTTGGAGAGCCTGGCAAGTTCCACATGGCATATTTGATATGCCAAAAACAGTAATAACAAGTCTCACAATGGAGATGTTACTGGTGACCTCTTGAGCAAATTGATGAACAACGGGAGAACAGTGCTACAATGCTACTATAATGAGGTTCCAGAATTTAAAGGGAGATTTATTTAGAAATCATGACTATTGTTTACCTCAGAGATCTTTTGTGTAATCCATAGTATAAACATAAATTTAATAAAAACATGGGACATTTGGATTGTTGATACAAAATAATCACGCACCATTTAATAATCATTTATATCTCCAACTGAGTTAGAGGATGACCTAATACTTTCTAGGTCATGTAATAAGAAGCAGAACACATATAAAATGATTAGGTATAATGAGATTTTAAAAATAAACTATCAGCTATGAAGGAACAGCCAGATAACTGAGAGTACAACCTTACATTAGTAGGCAGAAACTATAGGCTTTAACTCTTAACTATAGGTTTTAGCTCTTGGTGACAGCTATATCACCTATAACATTGTTTCATAGTCCATTGTTTTATATAAAGAGGGCACAAATAAACAACATTTTAATATGTGTTTAACATAAAGTAAACAAAATAGGAGCCTAACACCTAAGAATAGCCGAGATAAGTACCAGGAGGTTTACTCCATGGCTTGGAGGCCAGCCGCACATCCTAGGGGAAAAGGCAGCTCAGATAGAGAAGGGAGCACCAAATAAAGGGTGTTGGGAGGATCCTTCCAGGATGGGAGATGCATGCTGAAAGTAGACTATAGACTGAAAATGATTGCTACTCAATGCCTCTTTTGCAAACCACAACAACCAAAACAAGAGAGAGAACAAAAGGGAATGCCCCCGTCACAGAGGCAGGGTGGGATGGGGGGAAGGGGGTGGGAGGGATACTGGGATCCATGGTGGTGGGAAATGGGCACTGGTGAAGGGATGAATATTTAATCATTGTATAATTGAAACCCAAGCACAAAAATTTGGAAGTCTACAACTGTATCTCATGGTGTTTCACTAATAAAAATTAAAAAAAAATAAAATAAAATAAAAAGGAATTTAAAAGCCAAAAAAAAAGAAAACAATGTGATAACTTTCAATTCATTTTCTTGAACAAGTAGGTTTTAAGTATATAAATAGTATATAAATAGGCATTTATATTCCTCCTGCACAGGAGGAAGAGAGCAGCTTGGAACGCCTTCAAGAATGTCGAAGAAATAGCTAAGAGGACGAAGAACCTCCGGCTCTGGGCACATCTCTTTGATTCCACTGTTCTTCCTGCATTAACATATGCCTCAGAGACCTGGGCCCTACGCAAACAAGATGAGAACGCTATTCAGGTCTCCCAAAGAAGAATAGAAAGAGCTATGCTTGGAATATCACGTTTCACTCAAATGAGAGAACGAATCCGGAGTTCTGACATCCGTCGATGATCAAGGATCAGGGACGCTGTCTCATTTGCCAAGGTGTCGAAAATCAGATGGGCTGGTCACATAATGAGATTTAAAGACGACCGCTGGACTAGAGCTGTTACCGACTGGATTCCACGGGATGTCAAAAGACCACGTGGCCGCCCACCTACCAGATGGTCAGACTTCTTCGTCAATATCATGAACGATCGGTTTGAGGCCCTTCATGTTCCCGGAGCGAACAGATGCAATTGGGCTACACTAGCACGCGACAGGGACAAATGGAGACGTTACTGGCGCCAGCTCGAGCAAATCGACGACTAACGGGAAGTTAAGTGATTAAGTGAAGTGATTAAATAGGCATTTAAAATATATTGTGTATAATCATATATATAACATATTATACATATAAGATCAAAGAGATAATACAGGAAGCAGGGCATTTTCCTGGCACATGGTTGACCCAGGTTTGATCCCCAGCAGCACATATGTTCCCCTGAGCCCTGTCGGGAGTGATCCCTGAGTACAAGACAGAAGTGATCCCTGAGCACAGCTGGGTGCAGCAAATATATACATATATATACCTACATATGTATATATATGCTTAATAAAAGCAAAATTATTTTATATATATGTTTAATAAAAGCAAAATTATTTCATTAACTTTCAGGAAGATATAATTTTATAAGTAGTCAAATTGCTAACATAGAAAAACGTTTATTATCAATGCTAGTGTAAAATCGGATTAGCCTGTAACTCCATATGCAAACAAAAAAGCGTAATAAGTTTTACTCTTAATCCTAAAATGGAGCAGACTGTCAGGGCCAAGATGGCACTTTTATAATTTAAATTTAATTACATATGAGAATATTTGTTTAGTAGAAGTAAGAGTTATTGCTACTATTTGCTTCTCTATATCAGCTAATGATAAATTAAATTATTCCCCATATTCTAAATATTCTTCTATTATTATAATGGTTATTCTGGAAATGGGCTAGAGTGATAGCACAGCAGGTAGGGCATTCACCTTGCACGTGGCTGACCCAGGATCAATTCCTCTGTCCCTCTCGGAGAGCCTGGAAAGCTACCGAGAATATCTCACCCGCACGACAGAGCCTGGCAAGCTTCCTGTAGCACATTTGATATGCCAAAAATAGTAACAACAAGTCTCACAATGGAGACGTTACTAGTTGCCTGCTCGAGTAAGTCAATGAACAATGGGAGGACAGTGCTATAGGGCTATTCTGGAAATATATATTAGGAAAAGACCAGACACTCTTTATCTCTCACATTGACTGTGTTGGGTAAAAGTTTTGAGTTTCTGCAGGTGTGTACTTCTGGAAGGAAGCCTTTTTCTCAGCCTAAGTCCCATGACTAAATTGATAGGAGTAGACATAGGGCCAACTTCCTGCTAATAGCATGTGCACATAGGGTACATAGCCACTGCTCATTCTGGACTTTATAGCTATAAGAATGAGTCCTTATAAACATGGGAGCTTCAAGTAACTCTCATGAGGAAACAAAACAGATCTGATTCTTAGCCTGAACACAGAGTGATGAAATGCTTCAGCAAGACCTTCAGAAAAAGAGGGAGGGTTCTGAACCCACTACTGCTTTTTGATCAAGTCTCTGTAACCTTTTCCCCCCTCTTTCTGGTCATCATGGCACCATTTAATTTTAAAATGGTGCAGCCAATTCTACATATATTTTTTGTTGGTCAAAGTCTAGATTATGGTTGACTTCAATACTCCTTATTGTTCTCATTAAGTGTTTTTACTATCAATAATTGAAAGCCTGTATATTTTCTGTTTGGATTGAGTAAGAGATTGAGGGCTATATTGAATAACAATATGTCATACCATAAACATTATATTTCCTCTCCCGAAAATAACTTTGCCAGAAACCACTGATTCTTTAATTCCTTCCACTTTGGAAGCACCTTTTTCAATAAAATATCTTGTTCTGTTTCCTTCTAGAATAAGGTTTGTTGAAGTTCTGACATTGCAATGCACTAATTGGGATGCATCTAAACAAGTTATGACATTCTTGAAAAAATTTAACATTTTTTCAATGAAATTATTATGACTGGCCAGTATCTTATTTTTAATTGATGGATGCTTCATATTGCTAAGTTGTGTATGGCACAGAGTTTAGAAATAAGAACAAATTTTAGTTTCTTGAAATGAAGAAATATATCCTATATCAAGACTTTGCTTACAGTAAATTCTATAGCCACATACCCACAATGAGAATGCTTTCTGCTGTTGAATTAAGCTTGATTTGGCATTTGTGTGTATACTCTTTGTAAATTCATTACATAATCATTAAATCAGGTGAAGGTTCACTATCATATTACTCCAAGAACAACCTAAAATATAAAGACGATTTCTTTGTTACTATCAACTTTCTTTTAAATTCTTGAATCTGCCCAATAACTGTACCTTTTACTAAGTCATATTCCTTGTTGTCTGGAACCTAGAACATTAATTGTGTGAAATATATACCATATTTAAATGCAAGATAAAGTACTTAAAATGAAAGAAGAAATGAAAATGATTGTTGATAATCTTTCAAGGTATTTAAATATTTACTTGTATCAACTCAACTTTCTTTTTACCTTTTGGCATAGTTAGGAGAGCAACCACTTGACTGTGGGTGTGGAGGTTAAAGAAAATGAGGCACAAGTTATTGTTTAAATGAGTGTAAATCAAATAGCCAAGGTATGATCACTAAGTAACATGAGGCAGAGAAATAATCCTTACCTCAGAATTGAAATGATTTAGGACATATCACTCTATGGTATTATAAAACTATTTAAGGTATTCATTGAAAAATGAATGTAATTTTAAATACTTCTTGTCTTTGAATTTTTTTATTAAAATATCACTGGCTTATGCTATTTGATTGATTTTTCATTCATTTTCATTTCATTTCATCATCCTGTTAATCGTCGATTGCCTCGAGCAGGCCCCAGAAACATCTCTTTCATCCTAGCCCTGAGACTATATTCACGGCTCTTTAGGAGAATGAGACCCATCATTGTTACTGGTATTTGGCATATTTGGTAGGCCACGGGGAGTTTGCCAGACTCTGCCCTGTGGGCAGGCTACATTCGATAGCCTGCAAGTTTGTCCAGTTGATTGATTTAAGGTTTAAAATATTATAGTTCAGCATATAATATATGCTACAATATTATTTCTGCCATATGTAGATAATAATGGCTAAAGCATCGATCCCTAATGTAACATTCATTTTCTTGTACCTATTGCCTAGAAATAGGACAATTCTGTGCCTGTGCATAGACCCACGAGATCAAGTTCATACCCACAAGAAGAGTCCAAGAAGTGATGCAGTTCTAATATCAGTCACTGTCTCATCAAAAGGATATTTGGCTTCTACCGGGTAAATCTCTTTCTCCTCAGTCCTCTTTTAAGATTCTGTTTTAATAGTGCATCAATATAAAATAAAGCACATAGCTAATGAAAAAGCACATCAGAACTTGAATTCTAATTCTGTTACTGTCACTGTCACTGTCCTCCCATTGTTCATTGATTTTGCTCGAGCGGGCCCAGTAACGTCTCCATTGTGACACTTGTTAACTGTGTTTGGCATATCGAATATGTCATGGGGAGTGTGCTAGGTTTTGCCTTGCTGGCTGAATACTCTCGGTAGCTTGCCGGGCTCTCTGAGAGGGGTGGAGGAATCGAACCTAGGTTGGCCGACTGGGCCGCATGCAAGGCAAATGCCCTATGCACTGCGCTATCGCTCCAGCCCCCTTTCTGATTCTACTACTTCTAAATACTATGGCGTTTTATTTATTTATTTACTTATTTATTTGTTTATTTTTGCTTTTTGGAGGGTGGGGGGGTCACACCCGGTGTTGCACAGGGGTTACTCCTCGCTCATGCACTCAGGAATTACTCCTGGCGGTGCCTAGGGGACCATATGGGATGCTGCGAATCGAACTCAGATTGGCTGCATGCAAGGCAAACGTTCTACCTGCTATGCTATTGATTCAGCCCCATACTCTGGCCTTTTATAAGACATAGTGCTTTCCTGTCTTGATTGGAGAGGTGATGAAAATATGTACCACGCGCTGAAGATACATAGAGATAACAATCAGAAGACAATGTCACTGTGGAAAAAGAGAAAAATGCATGATGCTTATAGGAAGAAAAACCTATGGAATTCCTGTCATATTTGATATTGCTATTTCTATAATACCTCACAGGCTATAGTCCATATCTTTATCAAATGACTCTTACTAGGTAACCATAAAAGTCATTATCAAGTAATACTAATTCTGTCAGTCTTAAACACTAGATTTTCAACTTTGAAATTTGTAACTCAGAGTCTATGCTCTGCCAGAGGAATAAGAACTCAGCACTCTGTGATTCGTAGTATGATGGCTAAACGCCTGGACCCAAGAATTAGAATCTGAGTCCATGTCTAGCACTATTCCTTCTTTGTTTTCAGGTCTATGTTTCTTTGGTTTGGGGTTTGGGTGGGGGGTGACACACAATGGTTTTCAGGGCTTATTACTGGCTCAGGTCTCACTCTTAGTAGTGCTCAAGATATCATATGCAGTGTCAGGGATCCAGAGTCACTGAATGCAAGACAAGAACTATAACTCCCATTCTATCTTTTTGGCACTCTAGATGTTTGATCTTAAGGATTTATCTAAACCTCTCTCTGCTTACTTTCTCCATAAATTAAATGGCAGAATTCAAGAAAATAATTTCTGGCATAGTGTGGACTTGATTACTTAAAATATTTTAAGTCTTTTAAATAGTAGCGAGGAAATTAATAGCCAGAAAAATATCATGGTATATTTTCAAAAGACAGAGTAAATGAAGGTTCAGCCTTCAACAGAATGGTTTGAGTCAGAATAATAATGATGTGAATGATTCTATAATAGAGTAATATCTTTAAATGAAAGAAAAAAGAGTGAGATTCTGGACAAGGTTTTGTGCATTGAATTATGATGGCCAAGGAACTTATAACATCCACCTGAATTGAAGCCAAAGGGAACTTCAGGCTTACAATCAAAATGAAAGAATACCAAGGTGAAACAGCTTTAAAAGTCTGTGCTTTCAATAGCTTCAGAATTCCCTGTCTAATCAGTTAGAGCTTATCAAGCATGAGATGGGAGAAAAACAATCATCAGAACTCCAGATGGAAATGTTTAATGCATACACAGTTTACAGCATGAATAAAAATTGCAAACATGGTGGGTTTTGGTTAATCTGCTGAATAAAAAATATTGAATTTGTTCTACTTTAATTAATGAGTAACTGAATACTTGATATAGCGGTATGCTTAACTCTTTCACAGAAAGTCGTCTGTCAATGGTTTAGTAGATAAAATTGGCTTTGGCAGGGTTTGATTTTGTATTAGCTCTATTTTCCCCTAACCCACGTAATTATTTCAGAGTCTATTTGCAACATAGGTGAAATATTAGGTGCACTGGAATCTACTCCTGATGATTAAAACCTGTATATTGTTTCACCTAAATATATAGATTCCACTGAAAAAAGAACATATGAATTGTGCAAAAATTTCTAGAATTCCTTGGACAAAAGAAGAAAGACAAAGAAGATATACAGGCAAAAGAAACGGTACTCTTCTAATGGTCACAAGAATCCCGAGAAAGTAAAGCCTATGAATGATCAAATAAAATGATATAATCTATTTTAACCGAGTTCTCAAATTTATACATATATTTATATATACATATATAAATATATATTTGTGTGTATATATAAATAAGGCATAACATGTGTTGTATTTTAGGTCTATTTATATAATTTACATTCATTTAGTACTGACTAAATATTTCAGGAAACCTCTACACATTTTAATGTATCTAGTGCTCAAAATCACCTATTTTATAAGCACCATTATTATTCACATTTTACAGGACAGAGATTGAAGTTTCTGGAAGCTAAGTGATTGTCACTCTATGTCCCTCCCCTTCCCTTTTTCCCTTCCTTTCATCCTGTCCCTTTGTCCCATCCAGTCCCATCCATCCTTTCCTGTCCATAAATGAAAGCTGTGGGTTATATGCTTCTACTATCTATCTACTGAAAATATTGGCAAAAGATTGGAGACAAGAAATATTTTGCTACTGATTTTTAAAGAAATTTTGGCTTCAACCTAATACTATGAAAGTCAATTACTATTAAGCATTAAATCTTTCCTTAATTTATCTAAGAATAAAAAAGATAATTTTAAGTCCATCTTATGCTTCCTCCAAATAAAATGTGCAATTGAAATAAATGCATGCACAGTTAATCACATGTAGATTTGCATTATTCAAGCACCAAAAGAAGAGGAATTAAGCCAACCTATCTTTACACAACTAAAGCTGGAAATGTAGGATACTCTTATACAAAAACAACAAAATATCTGTCAACTGTCCTCCCGTTGTTCATCGATTTGCTCGAGCAGGCCCAGTAACGTCTCCATTTTGAGACTTGCTGTGACTGTGTTTGTCATATCGAATATGTCAAGGGTAGCTTGCCAGACTCTGCTGCGTGGGCAAGATACTCTCGGTACCTTGCCAGGCTCTCCAAGAGGGGTGGAGGAATCGAACCCGGCTCGGACAGGCCGGCTGTGTGAAAGGCAAATGCCCTACTGTTGTGTTATTGCTCCAGCCCTATATAAAAACAAAGGAGAAAAATTATTCCTTTAATACAATTGTTGGAGTACACGGAGCTTAGGTTTATCAGATTGTGCCCATCACAGTGCTCCCGAGTCACTCCCATTACTTTGTCTGTCTGTAACCTCTTCTATGCTCTCTTCCCCAACCAATTTGTAAGGTCTCATCCTTCTTAGACACTGAAGCTGTACTGTAAGTCAATATTGCCTTTCTCCTCTCCTTATGTCTTTGAGCAGTTTACTTTAATGCAATGTCCTTTTGTATGGATACAGGAAGACAATTAATTAATATTATGCTTTATAACTTAGGAATTGATTGGCTTTGAATATTATTCACTCCTGGGCATCTGCCTTCTCAACTTAAGCCTCAGTTGCCCTTACTTCCTAGCACCCCAAGGGCAGGGTCCCGACGTGGGACTGGATGGAACCAGGGCAAGCCGGTAAGTTATGTACTACCCTGGCATCGCGATGGGCCAGGCCAAGGTGCCACGATTCTTAACTATAAGTTTTATTTTTTGTGTGTTTACACAACTGGCGTCCCTGGGCCGGCACGAGCCTCCAACCGGTGCACAACTAAAGGTAAGAACAGCGTTCGGTACACCCCCACTCTAGAAAATTTTAGTGGGAGAACTTAGATTTTGTGGTGCAGTGAATTAAACTGCTAGCTGTACTCCTCCACTAAGATGGGACATAAACAGAGTCGCGTGAATTCCTCTAAAAATTCTTCACGCCAAACTTATCGTGGCCATTTTTTTATTGAATTGATTAAGCATTTTGCAAAGAGAACTGGACATAGTGTTTCTCGGGACCAACTCCGGTCCTGCCTAAAAACTGTTTACAAATTTCATCCCTGGTTTCCAGATAAGGGAACTTTGGCGCCTGAGGTTTGGGAAAAGGTTAAAGGTAATGTCTTCAGGGAATTTAAGGGAGGGGCTCAAATCCCTAAACAATTCTGGGTAACTTGGGAAATTGTCTATTCCGTTCTTAAGGCTTTGGAAGATAGCTCCAAGGAGGAGGATGTTAGATATACTCTGGAAGGCTTTCCTCAGGAGCTAAACAGAGAGGATTTTAAGATTAAGGATGAAATTAAGAAAGTTCCCACTACTGAGAGAGCCTTACCCTCGGCTCCTCCCATACCCAAGCCTAGAAAGAAGCCTGATGCGCAATGCTTGACTGCTCCTGTACCCAAGCCCCGAAAGCAGCTCAAGGCGTTTCCAGTACAAACACGTTCTCAGAGCAAAAATCTCTCTGCCACTGATGAATTAACGTTCCCTACTGATATCAAGCCAGAGAGACCCCCAACTCCTCTGTACGACTCCACTTCTAGTGCGTCAGAGGAAAGTGATGCATATGATGAGCCAGCTACCACTTCCTCAGATTCTGAGTCTGAGAGCGGCTTGGTACAGGAGATTTCTCATAGGAGCCGCCACTCCTCAGCCAAGAGGCCTCCAGGCCGCTCGGGACACGGTCCCGATAGAAGCTTACAGCTGAAACCTCTCGACCGTAAGTGGTCAATCCCACCCAGACCCCATGAGCTCCGTCTCTTTTTTCCCATCCAGCTGGAGGAGAATCAGTCTCCGTCTTATGAAGGGTTAAGAATGGATTCACTCAGTAATTTCAAAAAGGCCTGTGCCCTGTACGGACCTACATCTCCGTACTGTAAGGAGTATCTTACAGGCTGGAGTAAAAAAGCTCACTGGGTACCTCAAGATTTTCACGTGGTTGCTAAGACGTGCTTAAGCCCTTCTCAGTACATCCAATGGAGGATGTGGTTCAGTGATGAGGCTAAGGCAAAACTTCAGAGCCTAGGCCATGCTGGACGAAAATTTTCAGGAATTAAATTGACTTATGAGATGTTAATAGGTGAAGGGAAATGGCACGACCCTAAGAAGCAAGTCACCTTGCCTCGTGCTGTTTTTGCTCATGTCCGTGATGCTGCCCTGTGGGCCTGGGAGAGGATTGATGCAGATGCTGAATTCAAGGGAAGCTATACAAAGATTATTCAGGGTGCCACAGAGCCTTATGCAGACTTCATAGGAAGGTTGATGGAAGCCATTGAAAGGCAGGTTAAGGGTAAGGAAACGCAGGAAATTTTGTCCAAACAATTGGCTTTTGAAAATGCTAACGAGGATTGCCAGGCCATTCTGCGCCCCATTAAGGAGAAGGAGGACATAATGGGGTACTTGAAGGCATGTCGGAATGTTGGTTCTATCAAACATCAGGCACGTATTAATGCTGTTGAGGCCTATGCCATACAGAGACAAAATCAGGCCAAATGTTTTAATTGTGGGAAATCAGGCCACTTCCGTAAGGATTGCAGGGCACCTCCCAAACGTGCAACTGTGAGACGACCACCTGGACCTTGTCCACAAGGCCATAATGGAAACCATTGGGCCAGAGATTGCCCCTCCAATCTTGGCGTAGCTGGTGACCCCATTTCGGGAAACGTGCAGTGGGGCCAGCCCCAGGCCCCGCAAAATCAGGGTACATTCCCAGCTGCAGCCCTTCTCCCCAGTGTGGAGCTTCAGAGCTCCAGTCAGTAGATTCACTACAGATAGCCAAGGCAAGGAGCGCTGCTTTGGATATTTCTTTCTCTGATACAGTTAGCATTTCTCCCACCCAGAGTCCCTGCAGATTAAATTCTGATGCAAAGGGACGAGATTTGAACCCCCAGGTAGAACGGGAGTTTGCTCAAGCAAACGTTACAAGCAGCACATCAGGTTTTCATGGATGTCTGGAAGTGAAGGGAAAGACATCTCTGATCCCAGACTCTGTTCCTCATGGAACAGAGGCTCACCAACAAGCGGTTGAGTTCAGGGAACAAGCTATCCTGTGTATGGGACGTGCGGAGCTGAGTTCTGCACCTAACGTGCATCAGGTTTTGAGCCAGGAAAAAGGTGAGAAACTTTGGAATCAAAGCGTTGTGTCTGTTGGTGAATTTGCACTGGCAAACCGAGCAGAACTTTGTGTAAAAGGACTCAGTTACCCTGAGAAACCTCAGTCAGGTCAGAGGTGGAGAAAGCCTCTAGTTTCTAGTCTTGATTCCCAAGAACATCTGCCAGGAACTCAGTCTGGACAACCGACTCTCAGGTTTTTTAACAGAACCAATGGTGAAGTGCTAGTTCCAAGGAAGGTTATTCAAAGATTCAGGCTGGTGCAGTTTTACTTTTGGGGAAGTGAACTTCTACTTCTAGTTCATGAGATGCCACCTCTGGGAAAACAGCTTCAGGGCCAGTGGGTACGAGGTTATTCTCCCACTAGGCCATTGCTTATTGACCCAGGAGGCACAGAGACGCCTCATTCCTGGGTGCTCACCCACTCAGCCATTACAGACGCTGAGTCTGGTGAGGGACAGAAGGCATTGTCGCTAGGATACTTCTGCATGTGTGTGTGTATGGTTATAAATCAGGTTATTTTGGATATCAGGAAAGAGCTTCCAATGAAGGCTATAACTCACCACATTAGTTTTTTCACTCGCCCATGTGCCAGGGCCTACTAATATCATCTCAGATTCAGTTTATGTTGGTCTCTTCCCTGGTATTGTGACTGTGTTTCTAAGTACATTATCAAATGCTAAATAGCTCAACAATTGCTTCAGCAGCAACAGGCTCTTTTACAAAAGTGCTCTGAACCTGTTTTAATTACTGTTATCAGATCTCATTCTGGTCTTCCTGGACCTATGAATCGGGCATAGTTAATAATAAATAAATAAATAAGGAGGAATGCCCCGTTTGACTCCTATTCTTTGACATTGTTTTCTTTAAAATTTTTTGAATTTACCTCAAGGGGAGTCATACAGCAGCTGAAAAGCATTTTCAGGAAGATGCACAGACTCAGAAAATTAGTAACTTTCTCCTAATTTGATTAAAAATTGACAAAGACTGGGTAGCAGGGAGACACCTCATTCGAGGAAAAGGCTATATTTTTCTTTCAACAGATAACTCCACTAAGAAGCTTTGGGTCCCATTGCATTTCATCAGGAGCCGAATTCATCTACCTGCATTAACTTTTAGACTTTTGCAGTCTTACAACTCTCTAAATTCCAGCTCCAAGCCATCGCCAAGCTGATTTCACCTGGAATTCACAAGGAAATCAGAGGAACCAGCATCAGAAGGCCTGCAGAAAAGGCCTCTAACTCCTTTAACATATCATGAGATCAAATTAAGAACATTCCTTATAGCCTTCTCTTATAGGTTGTGGATTGGACAACGCCTGGACCCCATATTTTGGATTAACAATTATTTACTTTTACCCTCTCCTTGGAATTCACAGGTGCCTCATCTCCTGAAGGAGGAAGGAATAACTTTTAATAGGAAAACCTTTTAATTTCTCTCTAGGGTAACTGTTTCTCTCGGAGTTTCCCCCTGCCTCTTTCTTTACCCCCAGACATGGAGATGAACCAAACCCCAATGCTCAAAGCCTCTGATAACTTTTAAAAAGTGTTTTTTCCAGACATAAGCTAGGTTGTACATCTATGATTGCCGTAAACATGAACAGAGAATGGCTGCATTCCCCTGCTGAAGAGCTCCTGACAGAAGTTGTGATGCTCCTGTTCTAGTGCTCCCTGCCTGATCCAGTGCTTCCTGAAGTTCATAGGACTCTCTGACAGTTGTTTCTCTGGGACTCATTGCTGGGACTCATTGCTGTGACCACTACTGCTGATGTTGCAAAAACAACTCTTCAAACTGCGATCCGGACACTTCATTTCTTCAATAAGCGACTAAATGACTCTGATTACCCTTGAACAGTGCAGGACTATTGGACACTTTACGACAAGCACTGCTCTGGGTTCAGGGGCGGACTGAAGTTTTACTACTACTACATATGAGACTGTTTTGTGATTGGAATTGTTCCTTTGTCTATTTCAAATTTTTGTGTTTTTGTAAACAGAAAAGGGTGAGATGTTGGAGTACACGGAGCTTAGGTTTATCAGATTGTGCCCATCACAGTGCTCCCGAGTCACTCCCATTACTTTGTCTGTCTGTAACCTCTTCTATGCTCTCTTCCCCAACCAATTTGTAAGGTCTCATCCTTCTTAGACACTGAAGCTGTACTGTAAGTCAATATTGCCTTTCTCCTCTCCTTATGTCTTTGAGCAGTTTACTTTAATGCAATGTCCTTTTGTATGGATACAGGAAGACAATTAATTAATATTATGCTTTATAACTTAGGAATTGATTGGCTTTGAATATTATTCACTCCTGGGCATCTGCCTTCTCAACTTAAGCCTCAGTTGCCCTTACTTCCTAGCACCCCAAGGGCAGGGTCCCGACGTGGGACTGGATGGAACCAGGGCAAGCCGGTAAGTTATGTACTACCCTGGCATCGCGATGGGCCAGGCCAAGGTGCCACGATTCTTAACTATAAGTTAAGAGTTTGATCATAGGCAAATGATGTCATGATCCAAAAGTAACGACGAGACTAGGGCCCTGCTGCTAGGAATAGGAAAGATATCTGGCCTGAGCACTGCAGTCTGAGATCGAGATGGCCCTAGGAGAGCAATTCTATAAGCCCAAAGTATTTCTTACTGTGTCCATACGAAAGGACATTGCATTAAAGTAAACTGCTCAAAGACATAAGGAGAGGAGAAAGGCAATATTGACTTACAGTACAGCTTCAGTGTCTAAGAAGGATGAGACCTTACAAATTGGTTGGGGAAGAGAGCATAGAAGAGGTTACAGACAGACAAAGTAATGGGAGTGACTCGGGAGCACTGTGATGGGCACAATCTGATAAACCTAAGCTCCGTGTACTCCAACATACAATTATTTTCCTATTTAAAAAATAAAGCAATTAAAATCTGAGCTGTAGAAACAATGGAGATAAGCTGGAAAACATTAAAAAGTTATTTAAGTAAATACTCTATTTCTAAGCTTGAAAATAGTTTTGAAATTTTAAGTAGCTAAACGAAACAATGTCTTCTAAGTAATTAAATAATTTTTTTCTATTATTGGAAAAAATTCAACAAAATGCAAATAAAAGAGACTCTGAAAGCATTGTTTTTGTTCTTTAAATAAACTATAAACCTCTTCTGGAGAAAAAAAAGAAACTTCTATCAAAGTGGAAAATATAAATACCCTAATTATAACATACAGTTTATTGTCACTGACCATAGTATCTATCAAATTTTCACTGACATAGAGAAGTAGGAGGGAATAGCATTCAAGTTTAATTTTCCCCTCATTAAAAATTATGTATATATCAACATTTTACAAAACATGAAAAGTGTTTTGAGAGTCACAAATGATTTCACTTAAAAAGAGGTCTATTCATTAAGATCCACTTGAAAATGTCATTTCAAAAGTTTACATGCTACAGCTGTTAAATTGTACTATTTTATGGACATGATAATTTTAAGTCATGATTTATCACAATATTATCCAAAGAGGCATAAAATAGCAAAATTCTTAGGGAAAGATAAAACTTCAATTTTGGGAAAATCTGAGAGGAGAAATACATTACAATCCAGTCTGAAGTTCAAACTTCCATGGGAATTTTTAAGTTTTAGATAACTGGATATATCAGAGCAAAATAAATCGAACAAATATAACAGTGAAGAGAACTCTTGGCTTATACTGACACATTGTATTAGAACGAGACCATACATAACAATATAAATTTATAAAACTGGAGTGCCAACATGGGATGGGGGTGGAACCGGCACCTTCCCGCCCAGCAGAGGCCGAGAGTTGCCCCCCAAGAGCGACTCTCTGACATGGCCATGGCACCAGAGGCAAACGGATCTAATTCGGATCCAGAAGCTTTCGGCAGAAATGTGAATGGATTATGCATTGAACTATGGTGCTGTGCTTCTTCTGGGAGGGAAGGGGTGTCTGTCTCTTCTGCCTCACCCCTCACCCACCCACCCCCGGCAACACAGTGCTCAAGCCTCAGAGCTTATTGGACAGCCAGGTATAAGCCGGTGGTGATGGGGCAACTGCAGCTTCATGGGATGGGGGGCAGACCCGGCATGTCCTAACCGCCTCGCCAAGGCCAAGAGTTGCCCTCCATGAGCAGCTCTCCACCATGGCCATGGCCCCAGAGGCACACAAACCAATCTTGTAACTATGCAGCTTTTGGCAGAAATCCCTCCAGACTTAATTAGTAAAATATTAAAAATCTAAAATCACGCGGCCACTATCGTGGTCGTACAACATCATATGGTCTTCATAACTAGCAATAGAAAACAAATTATTTCACAATGCCTTTTCAGCAGGTCTGATTGTTGGGAGGGGGGTGGGGGATTCCAAATACTAATGGTGCATCTTTTGTTGAAATAATGAGTATAATCAAAGTAGAGAGAGAGTTAAGTGGAAATCATCTGCCTCAGAGGCATCGGGAAAGGTGGAATGGGAGGCTATATTGGGGTTCTTGGTGGTGGAAAATATGCACTATAAAGGGATGGGTGTTTGATCATTTTATGACTAAGACTTAAACCTGAAAGCTTTGTAACTTTTCTCATGGTGATTCAATAAATTAATTTAAAAAAACGAAGTGCCAACTTTAAAAGGGATACAACACCTAACTAAAACCTTTATTTTGATTAAAGTTATAGATTCATGTACAATTATAAAAATAATTAGTAGGACTTTAGAAGCCTTGAAGAGTTTCCCTCAATGCTAATATACTGCAAATCTTCAGAGTCACATCCAGCACACTGACGTAAATTGGTAAATATACAGAATATTTTAAACAATTTATTCCTACTGTTTTCCACACATGGGGTCTCCATGGTTATACTTTTGTCATTTAGAAATGTCCAGTAAGTAGTCTGCAAGACAGATAGCACTGTGGGTAAGGCGCTTACTTAATCCTCCCTCAGTTGGGGAATTTAGGGTTAGTATTTCTTCTATTAGTCCTTCTTCCACTTTCCTCTCTTGGTATTCTAATAATGCTGAGATTGTTTCTCTTAATGTTGTTCTACATTTGTTATAATTATTTTAACTTTATAAGCTACTTACATTTTTTTCTCTTCGCTACTGATGCCATGAATCTAAGTCACTGATTCAAGTTTCAGAATCTTCCGTTCTATTGTGGACTCCTACAACTGTATTGTCCTTATCTTCGTCATACTTTAGCTCCTTCATTTCTATTTGGATTTTATTTATTGCCATCAACTTCCTGGGAGATTATTGACAGTATTCTTCTCCTGCAATATTCAGTTCATTGAATATTTTCCTCAGGCACTTTAGAAAGTTCTGGTGTGTTTGATGACCTCCCCTGACATCCATCCCTGCAGCTGAATTCCTCAGTGTTTTCATTTCATCTGCATTAACCGAGGGCTACAAAGCATGAACTAAGTACAGACTAGCCCAAATAGTGATGGGAGCCTCGTCCTTCCAAGACAAGAGGATGCCTGTGATTCTACGTTGTGTTTACCTGGATGAATGCCTGGGGACTTGTGGTTTTGAAGTGCCTTGTAGCTGTCATAGCACCAAAGTCTGGCTTGGCTGAGCTCTGGCCCAGGGTTGACAGTTGTTATTTGAGCTGATGTGATATCAAAGCCTGCCTGGTCTGGACAATGACTGGAGATTATTGCCCAATAACAGATGTTCAGCAAGCGGATGACCATAGCTACTGGGTGATATTTTGTTCCAATTTAGCTTCACGGTAGCTGTGTCCAACCAAGGTCCAATGGGAATGGTTCAATGCCATCTGGACATTGCTCCCAGATGTGACGAGTTTGTAACTGTCGGTGATGGCTTGGATCAGCTCCCGTTTGTTTTTTTTGTCCAGGTACAGACACAAAAATGAAATTCTGTACTACTGATGTGCTGAGAAACTCCCTTCCAGCTACTTGGGATGGAGTTTTCAGCCTAATCCTTTTCTCTTTCAGTCTCAACCTCATCCCCACTACAAACCTAGGAAAAATCTCCTTATCTCTAAATTCATGTTCTGAGTTCTGCAATGATGAATTTCCCTTAGTGCAGTATCTTTCTGTGATTTTCCTTGGCAAGACCTGGGAGGATTCTGTATTTGGTTTTATGCATTCATTGTTTAGCCACACTGGGAATACTCTCAGACCTGTCCTTTGCTGGTCATCCTGGTCTCATGTCATCACAGTTTATTAACTTTTTAAATAACACTCAAGAGTGGATTTTTATTCCCCAGTATTGCCATTTACACTACAGTAAAATTTGACATTTCATAATTATAAATAATCATTCAGAATACTTTCCTACATTCAACAATGGTAGGTTATGAGTACTGTGCAAATTTTGGACATTTGATAACTTCATAAATGGATAATGAGTTTGTATCTTGACTGCAATTGAATGAACATGCACAATAACACTGTCCTCCAATTGTTTATCAATTTGCTCAAGCAGGCCCCAGTAACGTTTCCATTGTCAGACTTGTTGTTACTGTATTTGGCATATCGAATATGCCACAGGGAGCTTGCCAGGCTCTGCCATGTGGGTGGGATACTCTAGGTAACTTGCCGGGTTCTCCAAGAGGGATGCAGGAATTGAACCCAAATGCCCTACCCGCTGTGCTATTGTTCCAGCCCTGCATCCCCAATATGTACATATAAATAATTTACTTTAAATGAAGTGCCTTAAAATAACAGGAAAAAATGCTGTAGATGGAACAAAACAACTTTAGACATGCCAAATACAGCTATTAGAATAGACCAAACTTTCAAATATATCTGCAGGTTTCAGAATTCTTCACTATAATCTCACTTTAAATATAAACTTTTCCATTGCAGATCATAAGTAGTAGAGTTAGTTTTTATGCATGACTTGTCGGTGGCTGTTTCAGAAGCTGAGAAAAAGAAAACTTGTTCTGGTGATCCACTCTGCTAAGGATCAACTCTTGGGTTTTTCTTCTCTTTGGTAAATTCATCATGCCTGATTCCTGGAAAATTTTGGCAAAGATGATTTTCCATGCTATCTCTTACCACACAAAATAGAAAATGACAATTGTCTACAAGAATTCTCACCTCACATCTGGAATATTATATTGGAATGCAAATATACCATGGAATATTATGCAGCCACCAGGAAAAACAAAGTCATGAAATTTGCTTATTAATGGATAGACATGGAGAGTATCATGCCAAGTGAAATGAGTCAGAAGGAGAGGGACAGACATAGAATGATTGTACTCATTTTTGTGATATATAAAAATAATAGTATGAGACTAATCCGGAGACAGTGGAAACAAGGGATGGGAGGACTGATCCACTTTCAGACGCTGGTCACAAATAGAGAAGGCAGTTAGAGAAGGAACCGCTTGGACAATATTAGTTGGAAATGATCACTCTGGACAAGAATTGAGTGCTGGAAGTAGGTAAAGGATATTGCAAACCATAATGCCAAGGGCAGTAGGGAGAGAGAGAGAGAGAGAGAGAGAGAGAGAGAGAGAGAGAGAGAGAAGTTCCTGTCATAGAAGCAGGTGGGTTGGGAGTGGGGGAGCGGAAGGGGGTGGTGGGAAAATGGGTATTGGAGTATCCCATGACTAAAACCCAATCATGAATAACTTTTTAACTGTATATCTCATAGTGATTTAATAAAAAAGATAATAATTCCCCAAATATATATATATATATAACATTTTCACAATAAGTGTGACAAAATGTCATTTTTCCAGACACCATAATATTTTTTTAAAAATGATATAATTTAGCTATCTTGTTTTACCAGCATATTTCTAGTTATTGATATTTATATTTACAAAATTAATTTTTTTATTTTATGGGAGTATTTAAATTTTGATGATAAAGAAGTTTACTCAATGCATGAGGCTACTATTAAGCAAATTTAAGTCAGAGGACCATAAACAGAAAAGGAAGAGGAATCACTTAACTAAGATGAGAAGTCTTCAGAAAATAATGGTTGCTAGCAAATGCCATCTGCAAACAGGAAGAAATTAGCTTATATTTTTTGTAACCAAACGCAACACACCATCTGTAAAGGAGAAAGGGGGATCCTATTACTTGCCTATTGAAACCATTAGTTTAGTCCAAACCAAATGCACCATCCAAGAATATCAGGCAAATCATAAATGCAAGAACAGATGGAGAGATCCAAAACAACACGGAAAGGGAAACAGTCATTTTCAGATAAACATGTTGATTTGGGGGGTGTGCCACTGAATATTTTGGATGTTATCTCAAGTTCTCCATCCAGGGTGAATTAAAGGGGGTAAATTCCATGAAATAAAAAAGCTACTAAACTTTCAAACACCAAGAAACAATAAAATGTGCTATGCTTTGGTTCCAGTAGTAAAATTTAAGTAACAAATTGGTTTCCTGCTGCATATTTAATCACTCAATGGTAAAATTGTTTGGAAATACCACTAAAGACTTTCTGGTTCCATCAGCTAAACGTTCTCATGTCAATCTGGTTTCAATCTCCTTCTGTTCAATTAACAATTGTGATAAGGCCACATCAACTTAAATGTTACCAATTCAACAGACAGTTTCTTGGTCCTCACTGTACCTGATCTTTTAGCATTCATCACTGGTACCATTTCTATCTTTTTTCCATGCTCTCCTGTCACATTCATCTTCTAGATTTGCTACCTGTCTTTCATTCCCCTTCTCTTTTGTAACTTACATTCCATTACTTAGACGTTTGATGTGAGAATTCTCAAGCACCTGTTTCATGTGCACAGTTTCCCTGAAACTATAGTGACACTCGAAATACTCCAATCTAAAAATATCTTTAATTATCTTTCTTTTCCATAGTTAAAACAGAATTGTATCTCTAACCTTATTGGCACGAGTTCTTGAGTCACTATTATTCAGTTGTCCATCAGATACTTCACACCGTATCACTGTATCACTGCCATCCCGTTGTTCGTCAGTTTACTTGAGTGAGCACCAGTAACATCTCTATTTGTCCCAACCCTGAGATTTTAGCAGCCTCTCTTACTCGTCTTTCCCAATGATTGGAGGCTCTTTCAGGGTCAGGCTAATGAGATCTGTTATAGTTATTGGTTTGTCATATCAAATATGACACAGGTAGCTTACCAGGCTCTGCCCATGAGGACAGGGTACTCTTGGTAGCTTGCTGGGCTCTCCGAAATATATATATATATATATATATATATATATATATAATATTTATATAGAGCAGACTGTCCTCCCGTTGTTCATCAATTTTCTCGAGCGGGCCCAGTAACGTCTCCATCATGAGACGTTTTTGTTACTGTGTTTGGCATATTAACTACGTCATGGGGAGCTTGCCAGGCTTTGCCGTGCGGGCAAGATACTCTCGGTAGCTTGCCAGGCTCTCTGAGAGGGGCGGAGGAATCGAACTCGGGTCAGCTATGTTGGCTGCATCCAAGGCAAACACCCTACCTGCTGTGCTATCACTCCAGCCCAATATTTATGTATATATATATATATATATATATATATATATATATTTCTATGATTCATTGCCTACTTTCTGAACTCTATCAAACATGGTGTGGTAATTATGGACAATGGGTAGGAAGTGTCCCATGATGTGTCATGTGGCCACCTCTGGAAAGTGGCCTAGAGCATTGCAGTGGTTGGGTAGTGGAGGTCAGCTGCCAAGGCTGGACCCTTGGGGCGGGGAGGACTCTCACCCACCCCCCTCTGGGGCTCCCCGAGTGGTAACAGCCTGGCAGAGAGTCCTACCAGACAATTCACAGATCTTAAAACTTAATGTCAAGTTCATTTTAAACATGTAAATATGATCTTTCCTTTCAAGTAGATCTTCTGCTATCACTCCCTGCACACTGCAGCTATATGCCCAACAGTCAATAAGTCTAAATAGATATGAGGGTGTTATTCTCAGTCTTGTCTTGTCAGCAGGGCCCAATACCAAAATAACTGCCTTCTACTATCTTTTAATTCCACTAATTCCAATTCTGCTGCCATCATCTAGTCCATGCTTCTATCTCTAACCTGAACTACTGTCACAGTTGCATCATCGTTGATTGGTGTCGCCAAGTCTTAGCTTGCTGTTTTCAGACTTGCCCTTTCTATTGCAGCTAAAATAAGACTTACACAGAACAATTAGGATAATATTACCTTTCTCCACCCCTATTATCCCTGAAACAGACTTTCGGCTAAAATGGCTATGACTTCTTTTGAGCTTCCAGTAGGGAAAAGATAGTAACAAGCCCTAGAAAGTCAAATATTTCTATGTAGGAAATCCCCAACTTTCCACTCTCATTTCCTATCCACCATCCATCCATCTTCCCTTTTCTTTGCAGAGGACATCTCAGGTTGCCTTTCTGCCCTGGGTGTGGCATTTTTCTTGTTCCTGATTTCACTACTTGCAAAGCTCAACCCAACCATCACATCATCAAGGAAACTTTCCCTTGGCTTCCCAATGAAGGAGTGCAGCTGGTATTAAAGTAACAGTAGCCATCACTGTGCAGGGTGAGCCTGGAGGTCCCAACACAAGTCTTAACCATGAAGACAAGATGGTTTTCCTCCTCATCATGACTTCTGGGCACATGGTTGATTATCACAACTCGTGCTGTATAAATGGATATCATTCTGACCAAACAAAAGTTGTTACTACAAATGATCAGACTCCAAAATCTGACTGGAAATAAATATGTTTGAACCTCAATCTGGTAGCAGTATCTCTACTTGGGAGTTCATTCATTCCATCCCCGTATCCCCTTTTCTTCATGTCCCATTCTCACTCATTTGCATATCCCAGCTAAGTGTTCGTTTTCATATATGACCATCAGATATTTATTAAATGAATTATGATCTCATTAAATGTAGGATAACATTGTTTTGTCCTTTCTCCCTTGCCACAAGGAGCTTAGGTTTATTTGGTCACATCCATCAAAGTGCTCCTGAGTCACTCCTCTTGTTCTTTTGTTTAACTGTAACAACTTCTCTATGCTCTCTTCCCCAAACAGTTAATCAGCTTATTACACTAACCAGTTTCTGTTAATTTGTAAGGTCAGATCTTTCTAGGAAACTGAACTTGTATTGTAAGTTAATACTGCCTTTCTTCTCTCCTTATATCTTTTGGATAGTTAACTTAAAGCAATGTCCTTTTGTATAGACACAAGAAGACAATTAATATTATGCTTTTGTAATATGGGATTTAATTGGCTTTGAATATCATTCATTCCCGGGCATCTGCTTTCTCAAGTTAAGCCTCAGTTGCCCTCACTTCCTAGAGCCCCCAAAAGCAGGGTCCCAACAAGGGACTGGATGGAACCAGGGCAAGCAGTAAGCTATGTGCTACCCTGGTATCAAGATGGGCCTGGCCAAAGTGCCACAATTCTTAACTATAAGAACTTGATCATGGATAAATGCTGTTATTATCTAAAAGTAATGATGAGACTAGGACCCTGCTAGGGATAGGAAAGACTAATCTGGCCTGAGCACTGTAGTCTGAGATCAGGATGACCCAAGGAGAGCAATTCTATAAGCTTAATGGATCTCCTACTGTGTCCATACAAAATTATTAATATTATGAATGCTTATATACTTATTGGACATGGAGAGGAGAAACACACCCATGGAATTCCTCTCTAGGGTGGGTTCTCCTGCTAAAAGAGAATCTGTCCTAGAAGCAGCTTACCCTCCCCCCCCACCCCCACCCCGAGAGAAAGAACTTTAGCCCTATTGATTGTGAACACACCTATGTGTAAGTCCAGCCCCTCAAGGTTTTGGGGATTTAAATAGACTGTAAGAGTGGGCTGGGGAATCAAGATCCAGAGCCAGAGCTAGGAAAGAGGGGTTCCAGGTTGGGGCCTGGGAGAGAAGGAGAGAGAAAGAGACAGGAGTGAATGAGGATGAGAATGGAATAAATGGCATCTGATCAATCAACTGACTTCTTGGCCCTCACTTCCTCCACCGTCTGCCCCATGGCTCGGGCCACCCCTGCTGGGGGAGTGACCTGGAACCCCCAGAATCTGGGCGGCCAGGGGAAGAACTGTCACAGTCACCCCCTGGCTGCCTTCAAAGTTTTATACAATTAAGCACTTATTGATTGCTGTAATTAGGTATCATGCAGCAGCATGCTAGGACCAGCGGTTATAAAAATTGATATCAAATGTCTTCTGCCATTAGAAACTCATCACGAACTTGGGGACCACATTCTTGTAGAGACAGTTAAAGTGTGATCTTAATGGAACAATAGAGGGATGCACTTCCTACTTGCTGAATGACTTACTGAAGTGGTCTTCTGTGGTTGCCACAGAGCTTGGTTGCAAGAACGTTTACTTTCTTGATTCAGGGTAATCTACCTTCTACCTGCCAGCAACATAACTTTGCTCACATTGCCTTATTAGGGTCATGCTTTCTATGACTCTTGCTAGAGATAAGAAAAGTCTACCATTTTAAGAAATAGCTGGGAAAATGCTGCCTATGGATAAAAATAACTGAATCCTTGGATGGACCATTTGCACATAAAATGATAGACTCCTGTACATCATTGAGGAGTCAGTTGAATTGCTTTAAGTACTGTAGGCAATCTTCCCTCTAATAAGACCCCCTGGGGTGTGAATATTTCACTTGATAAAACAAGTTTAGCTTAATTTACACAACACTATAGCACTATCCTCCCTTGTTCATCGATTTGCTTGAGCGGGCACCAGAAACGTCTCACAACAAATTGTGAGACTTGTTGTTATTGCTTTTGGCATACCAAATACATCACAGGTAGCTTTCCAGGCTTTGCCATGAGGGTGAGATACTCTCGGTAGCTTGCCGGGCTCTCTGAGAGGGGCAGAGGAATCAAACCAGGTTGGACACGTGCAAGGCAAACACCCTACTCGCTGTGCTATTGCTCCAGCCCACTTTACACAACAAGGGCCACAAAAGTGTGACCAGACAGGAAATGCCTTGTTAGAATAGAAAATTACCATGACTTTCTTGCTATACATTACAGGTGCTGAGTACCCTATTTATATAGCTGTATATCCCAGCCTTTGCTTTTAATGTACTATACGTTCTTAATGTACCTGTTAAGATAAACAATGGTTCACTTGTCTGGAATGCATAGCCTGGATCCAAGCACAGCATGTGTTCAATAAATTTATCCAGCTTACCTCTTCCTTCTGGATTGTTAAGACTAGCTTACATCCTGGACAGTCACTGACTCACTGTGACCAACTCTGATGGGCAGAGGCCAAATATTCCAGTAAAAAAAATATGGAGATGATGAAACAGTTTAATATGCAAATGTTCCAGACAGGTGAGAGTTAACAAAGCCCCAAGAAAAATAGGCCAATTGAAACATAAGCATCTGAAGTAACACAACATACACTAAGAACAAATGTGGCCAGGGATACCTTTTCTTGCTAGTTTCTTTGGAAGACATAGGTATAAATTACTTAGTTTCAAATTGTTGGGTTTTAATACAAATCATTTCTAAACAGACAATCATTTTTGTCTTTCTTCGTTTTGCAGCCTAGTTCAACCTTGAGATTTTATCAGTCTTTTCCTTCCTTATCCTTCTTAAAGCTGCCATATTGGTGGCTCTTTCAGGGTCAAGGGAATGAGATCCATTGTATTTACTGACTGTCTGTACTTTCAATGCACATACACTGGCATCGGATGCATCCATTGAAGACCTGATGGTAAAAGCACAAAAGATCAAGTATGACATCATTGGTCTGACCAAGGCAAGAAGGCATCAATCACATCACGCCATTTTCGATACTG
Source organism: Sorex fumeus (assembly GCF_029834395.1). NCBI lineage: Eukaryota > Metazoa > Chordata > Mammalia > Eulipotyphla > Soricidae > Sorex > Sorex fumeus. The sequence continues at coordinate 90,875 of NW_026606200.1, read as the reverse complement.
GAGAACTGTTCCTTGAAACATGCGAAAAAGAGGTGTCGGAGATGTCAGTGTCCTTGTCAACACTAACTTGGCCATAAGCATTGATTCATTTGAATGCCTAACAAACCGAATAGGATGATTACACTTGAATAGATGTGGCTCACTGCCGGCAGTTTCTATCTTCGTTGTCTACACACCAACATCCAATTATGATGAAGGAGAAATTGAGAAGTTCTACATGGAGCTGGAGAAGTCCAATAAAGAAGACCATGCCTTCTACAAGATCATTGTCAGTGATTTTAATGCCAAGATAGGACCGAGAAGATCAGCCAAAGAACTCTACATCAGGACCCATGGCCTAAAATGGAACAAACATGGTGAGAGACTGTCTGAGTTCATCATGTCGTCCAAGACCACCCATGGTAACTCACAGTTCCAGAAGGCTGAATCTAAACATTGGACTTGGAAGTCTCCTGGTGGACGGTTCCGCAACAAAATTGACCACATCATATTTAATCGACGATTTTGCCTGACCAATGTCACTATTGTTCCAAAATTCCAAATGGGGTCAGACCACAGTCTCCTTCATGCAAAATTCTTCTTCACAAGGCAGGGAGTTTAAGTTGTAAGTTTAAGAAGAGAACACCCAGAACGACCACCAACAGAGAGCTCTTTTGCACTATTGCAGCAGCATGGGGAGATGCCATCATTGACAACATTGACGAGGAATATGATTGACTGGTTCAGCACCTCCATGATTGTGCGAGGAATGCCTAGAGAGGTAAAAGGTAAAGGTAAAGGCCCTCCCGTTGATCGTCGATTTGCTCGAGCGGGCCCAGTAACGTCTCCAATGGAGACTTTGTTGTTACTGTGTCTGGCATATCGAATACTCTCGGTAGCTTGCCGGGCTCTCCGAGAGGGGTGGAGGAATCGAACTCGGGTCGGCCATGTTGGCCGCTTGTAAGGCGAACGCCCTACCCGCTGTGCTATCGCTCCAGCCCGAGGTAGCCACAAAAAAAAAAAAAAACACCTGTCTTCGAAAACTCTTGAGCTTATTCGCCAACGTGGCTTGGTGCAAGCCTCAGGCAACCACAAGCAAAAATCTGAGCTCACAAAACAGTGAAGACAAGTGATAAAGGAAGACCTCAAAGAGAGAATAAAAGCAGTGTGGCAGATGTGACAGAAGCCAGGAAAAGCATTTGCAATGCCCGCCTATCCTTCGCCAACTACAAGACCAAGATGACTGCCCTCCGACATCCTGATGGATATATCACATCTTCCAGAAGGGCAATGTAGAAGATTATCCATGACTTCTACTCAGATCTCTTTGATATCCATGTCCCCTACCCACATACTAAATTCCACAGGATGGATATGCCATCCCCAACATTCTCTTCTGAAATTCGACATTCCATTTCGTCGGTAAGGAAGTGAACAGCACCTGGCCATCCAAGTCAGACCAGAACACCTGAAAAATATGCCATCAGTACTCATCATTACACTGGCTTGACTCTTCATATGCTATCTGTCTGAATGCGAGTTTCCATCCCAATGGAAAACCAGCAGGACTGTACTACTTTACAAGAAGGGAGACATCCAAAACATTGACAGCTATCGCCCCATCTGCCTTTGTCTGTCGTCTACAAGCTATTCACTCAAGTCATCCTGAATAGGATTGGCAGAACACTAGATGGACAATCATGCGAGCAAGCCAGATTCTGCAAAAAAATTCAAAACGATTGACCATTTATACATGATAATCAAGCTAACTGTGGTTTCTCAGAAGTTCAAGATTCTGCTCTGTCTAACGTTCATTTAATATTTAAATAAGGCCTTTGATTCTTTTGAGACAGAAGTGGTCATCGAAGCCCTAGCCAAATAGGGTGTTCAAACTCAATACATCAGGATCCTCTGTGAGCTGTATTATGGACTCACTACCAGGATCTCACCATTCTACAAGTGATCATCCATGTCAATAGAGGGGTTTGGCAGGGTGATACCATTTCACCGAAAGTCTTCAGTGCCATCCTCAAGAACATCATGTGATGACTGGAATGGAAAGGAATGGGAGTGAAGATAGACAATCGGCAACGACACTGTCTCTGCTTTGCTGATGACATCGTTCTGATAACACCAAACATTAGCCAAGTGACACAAATACTGTCTGACTTCGACCGTGAGTGTGGAAATGTCAGACTACAGCTGAATCTCATGAAGACAATGTTTATGAGAAAGGGTCTTATTCCTGAAGTGCTATTCACTCTCAATGGAATGAACGTCCCCGAATGCAACAGTTATGTGTACCTAGGTCAAGAAGTCAACATGATGAATGACCTGGCACCTGAGTTGCGCAGGAGGACGAGAGTGGCTTGGAACACCTTCAAGAGCATCAAAGAAATAGCTAAGAGGACGAAAAACCTCTGGCTCCTCTTCCATTCCACTCTTCTTCCTGCATTAACATATGTGTCAGAAATCTGGGCCATATGAAAACAGAATGAGACCGCTTTTCAGGTCCCCAAAGAGAAATTGAAAGAGCTATGCTTGGAATATCACACTTCACTCAAATGAGATAAAGAATCTGGAGTTCTGACTTCTGTGATGGTCAAGAATCAGGGAAGCTGTCTCATTTACCAAGGCATTGAAAATCAGATGGGCTGGACACGTAATGCGATTTGGAGATGACTGCTGGACTAGAGCTGTTACCGACTGGATTCCACAGGATGTCAAAAGATCCATGACTTCCCACCTACGAGATAGTCAGACTTCTTTGTCAAGACCCCCAATGATCAGTTTGAGGCTCTTCTTGTTCTTAGAACGAGCAGACACCATTGAGCTACACTAGCAAGTGACAGGGCTGAATGGAGATGTTAGTGGTGCCCACTCGAGCAAATCAATCAGTATTGGGATGTCAAGTGATCAAGTGATCATTTCTAAACAAGATACCCCTCTATTTTTCTTTATTGAATCATTGTGAGATACAGTGTTACAAAGCTATTTCTGGTTCGGTTTCAGTCATACAAAGTTCCAACCCCCATTCCATCCCATTTCCCACCACTAATGTCCCCAGTTTCCTTCCAATCACCCTCTCCACCAGTCTGCTTCTATGGCAGGCCTCCTCCTCCTCCTCTTCCTCTCCTCCTCCTCCTCATCCTCCTCCTCCTCCTTCTCCTCTTCTTCTCTCTCTCTGTCCATCTCTCTGTCTCTGTCTGTCTTTCTCTCCCATTTTGGGCAATTTGGTTTGCAATTCAGGTACAGAGATGTTATGTTTGTTCATATAAGACCCTTTCTTGAAAGAAAGATGGCGGCCGCACGGGAGCCTTGTGGAGAGCAGGTCTGAGCCGGGGGCGGGGGGCAGTGGGGGCCTCATGGGAAGGGGGGCGTTCTGGGCCGTCCTTCACGCCTGACCGAGGTCACCGGCTGCCCCCCACGAGCGGCTCTCCGGCATGGCCACGGCTCCGGAGGCACAAGGACTTAGCACAGAGAACCAGCCGCTTGGAGCAGCAAAGCAAATGGACTATGTGTTAAACCGCGCCACCAAGCCTGCCCGGAGGGGAAAGGGCGTTGTCCCGCTCGCCTGCTCCTCTCTGGAAAGAAAGATGGCGGCCGCACGGGAGCCTTGTGGAGAGCAGGTCTGAGCCGGGGGCGGGGGGCAGTGGGGGCCTCATGGGAAGGGGGGCGTTCTGGGCCGTCCTTCACGCCCGACCGAGGTCATCGGCTGCCCCCCACGAGCGGCTCTCCGGCACGGCCACGACTCCAGAGCACAGAAACCAATCTCTTAACTATCTAACTTTTAATAGAAATACTTTCAGGGTTAATAAGTGAAACAGCAGAAATCCTAATCCTAAATTCTTAAACCAAGCTGTAGAAAGCAAATCATTTCACAACACTATTTCAGCATATCTGATTGGGGGGGGTCATAAACTCTAAACAATAGTTGTGTATCTTCTATCGAAACAATGAATCTAGTCAAAGTAGATAGAGTGTTAACTAGAACTCATTTGCCTCACAGGAATTGGGAAGGGTGGGAGGTGGGGTTCTATTGGGGTTAACGGTTAAAAATAAGTATTGGTAAAGGGAAATGTGTTTGATACTTACATGACTGAGACCTAAACCTGAAAGCTCTGTAACTTTTCCCACAGTGATTTAATAAAGAAATAAACTATAAAAAAAAATAAGACCCTTTCTTAACCACTTCAGTCCTAAACATGAGTACATGCAAATGATATTAGTAGAAGCTGTAACTGTTGCTTCAGACTCTCTTGGATCCTTGAAGAAGATGGGAAGTGTGAAGCTCTAAGTGTCCTTTTCAGCTCTTGCATCCTGACTTTATATACTCTAGAAAGATCATATGACTCTTCCATTTTAATGACATCTGTATCATTCTTTAAACTCATTGGACCCTAGTCTGAACACAAGTAAGTTCTGCAGAAAACAAAGTCCGAAGATCTAACACTTCATGGTCTTTGTATGAAACCCACTTGTGTACCTAACCCTTGGAGATATCCTGGTGTACCCTCAGGTGGGAATTGTAGAATTCTAACAACAGTGTTCCATTGACAGGTATGGTACTATGGAGGGTTTGGACACTCTCCACAGGGTTTGGACTTTCATAATTGAAATATGTACACATGTTTTAGGATAACAGAAAATCATATTATCATGCAATTTTTACATATTCATATTTGCTTACTAGTAAAGTAAAGATAAAGGCCCTCCTGTTGATCATCGATTTGCTCAAGCGGGCCCAGTAACGTCTCCATTGGAGACTTTGTTGTTACTGTGTCTGGCATATCGAATACTCTCGGTAGCTTGCCGGGCTCTCCGAGAGGGGCGGAGGAATCGAACTCGGGTCGGCCATGTTGGCTGCGTGCAAGGCAGACGCCCTACCCGCTGTGCTATCTCTCCAGCCCTGTGCAAGGCTCTTGTGTGCTTTATAAAGACATAGATCAAATGATGCTGAAATTTACATGCAATAACAAAACTCCCTTAATAGCCAAATGAATCTTATCAATAAAGAATCTGGGAGGCTTTTCTTTTCTCAATATTGAACTATACTATAAATCTATAGTCATCAAATCACGGTACTGGAATGATGTAATCACAATCAAGAACAGAACTGAGAGCCCAGAGTTAGATCCTCAGATGTACTTCAGCTAATATTTGACCAAGCGAGCTAACAGTATGAAGTAAAACAAGGAATTACTCTTTAACAAATGGATTTAAAAAAAAAAAAGTCAGTCTAAAGTAAAGACCAGAAGTCAGATCCTATCTTATACTATGCACAAAAGTCAATTCAAAATGGGTTAAAGACCTCTACATCACACCTGAATTCCTAATTCATATTTAGAAATACAAAACTCAGGCAGCACCTTTTATGACACTAGATGTAGAGGCATCTTCAATGATGCAATGCCATTAACCATGCATAGAGAAGCAAAGATAAATAGATCTAACCATGTTAAGAATCCTCTGCAATGCAAAAGAAACAATAACCTGATATTTGTAGATCTTGCACATTTTATGGAAACTTTAGAATATATTAGGATGGAAATAAAAATAAGCTTTAGTTACAACAGGGAAGATACGCTAGTTACTATAATAATATCCAAGTACAAAATAAATATAATGTGATATATTTTAGATGTTTGGGTTGAAACTTAGTTATGTAAATTATAACAGGTAGTATACTAAATTGTATTAAATATTTATATTTGTATTTACATAAATTAAAATCATATGCCAATCACTACAAATTGATTTACTTATTTTTTTTTTTTTGCTTTTTGGGTCACACCTGGCGATGCATAGGGGTTACTCCTGGCTCTGCACTCAGGAGTTACTCCTGACGGCAGTCAGGGGACCATATGGAATGCTTAGAATCAAACCAGGGTTGGCCGTGTGCAAGGCAAACACCCTACCTGCTGTGCTATCTCTCCAGCCCCTGATTTACTTATATTTTTATAATTCCATTTGACAGTCATTTAAATTTTAATGTAGTAAGTACAATGAAACAAACTTTTATATGCCCGTCAAGAGAAAGGACTGGGGGTGGGGCAGAATCTGGGGAAACTGGTGGAGTGAAGGGGACACTTCTAGTGCGATTTTGAAACACTGTGTAGGATGACATTGCTTTGTCCTTTCTCCCTTTCTCCACAAGGAGCTTAGGTTTATCAGATTACACGCATCACAGTGCTCCCCCGTCACTCCCATTCCTTCATTTATCTGTAACTTCTCTATGGTCTCCTCCCCAACCTGTCTTTTTTGAGTTTACACACACTGTATATCTAAAACAACCCTATTATGAATGATTTTGTAAACCATGGCTTTCTAATAAAAAACTAAAAGGTTAAGACACAGATTAAAACTTTTTAAAAAATATCCAATAGACTGGGAAAAAAAAATTTGCCCACTACTCATCTGAACAAGTATTAGTAACCAAGATATACAATGCACTTATAAAACTAATAAAAAACATTATTCCTATCAAAAATTGAGGGTAAGATATGAAAAAAGTGTACTCAAAGAACTCATATAGGTGACTAACAGGTATATATAAAAAATTCTCTATGTCACTTATCATTAGAAAAATAAAATTTGAAACAACTATGACTTCATAGCAGTGAAACATCAAAAAGTACGCAAAGAACCAGTGTTGGTGCCAGAGAGAGAACACAACAGGTAGAGTGTTTGCCTTGCACACTGGTGACCCAAGTTTTATCCCCAGCATACAATATGATTGCCAAGTACTGCTAGTGCAGAGTGCAGAGTCAGGAGTAACCCCAGAGTATTGCTGGGTGTGGCCCCAAAACAAAACATAAAACAAAACAAAGAAAAATAAAAGAAACCAGTGTTGGCCTTGATGTGGGAAAAAAGAAAACTAATCTACTGCTGCTGGGAATGTCTGCTGGTTCACATTTTTGGAAATCATGGACAATTTTCAAAACTATAAGAATTAAGTTTTCATATGGCCCGGCAGTTTCACTTCTGGACACTTACTCTAAAGACTCAAAAAGAATATTCAGAAAAGATACTTGCACTTCAATATGACACTTTGTTATGGAGCTGAGGTAAGAGAAAAGAAAATAAAATATCTCAAGGCCATTGAATGAACTTGGCACTGAACTCAAGACTTATCTAAAAAATTTGACTATAGGATGGCTTCACACGATTACATACATCAAAACATCAAGTTTTAATATATACACTTATAATTTTTCTATTGTATATACAGTAAACTGTAAAAAAAGAATCTTTTCAACTTTAGACTGCCAACTTTAACTATGATAATAATGCTCATTTAAATTTAAAATTTAAATTATTTTTTAAATGAAGAGTGTTTTTCATCTTTAAAATGAAGTGTTTGTCTTTGTACAAGGCTATTCCCAATATGACATATTGCCTGTTGGATCTAAGACTTCTATTCAAAATATAATGTCTTGTCTGCAAACATTTCAAAATTTTTTAAGTTTTTAAAACTGTTTTTGAAACCCAAATTCTTTAGTAATGTGTAAGTAATATCTGGAAAATCTATTTAGTTATATATTTTATGGTATCTACAAGGTATAAATTACTGTCAGCAGGATATGGGTGACAAAATTTAAAATCAGGAAAGTTCAATCTATAAGGCAACTTCAGCTGACAAAACAACAGACAGCCACTGCACACTATATTGTTTTAACCGCGATTTTGGCAACTTGAGGTAGGTTTTTAAGTCCCCACATCTTTTGGCTTTATTGCTTGCCGAACTAAATAGGATGACCTTAAAACTGGCACTGATATGCCAAAAGTTACAGCCTACATACATCTTCAGTTCAGTTTATAGAGTTGTTATGGATCATTGAGAACACTTTTTCTCTCCTCTACTCAAATAGGTCAATATGACCTTTGTTGCCTTCAAGCACTTGTTCGTGAAGCTTCAGTTGCACATGTCAAGTCTTTACTGTTAGAACTTCAATTTAACTTAGCATGTGCTCCTCTCCAAAAATACTGTAATTCTGCCACTAACCGCTGACTTTGTACCAATAAGTCACTGCTTCTCTAGATTTTACTTATCTACTATTTAGAGTAGAAAGCTATCCTCTAAAATTGTTTATTACATTTAAAATTCTCACGTTAAGAGATTGAGCAATCGTGTAGCAGTTTGGGTGCTTGTCTTGCATGTATGTGACAGACTGGGTTCGATCCCCTAAGCCACATATACCCCCTGAGTCCTAAAAGATTCCTGAATGAGAGCCAGGAGTTAGCCTTGAGCACACAGAGTGTGCCCTCCCAAAAATACAATAAAAGCCTCACTTTATTAATAAATTGGAACTAGTTCGCTCAGAGCTGAAATCACTAGGTTGTTGATAAGTCAGTTTGATCCATAAGCAATATTGCTTAGAATAAGTGTTCTCTAAGTAAAGACTCAATTGCTGCCACTTATCTAGTAATTACAATGTGGAAAACACTTCCTATTATTTATTTATTTATTTATTTATTTATTTGCTTTTTTGGGGTCACAACCGGTGATGCACAGGAGTTACTCCTGGTTCTGCCCTTCTGCATTCAGGAATTACTCCTGGTGGTGCTCAGGGGACCATATGGGATGCTGAGAATTGAATCTGGGTCAGCCTCATGCAAGGCAAGTGCCCTACCCGCTGTGCTATCTCTCCAGCCACCCTATTCATTTTTTAGCTAATACTTCCAATAAAAGAGAATATTTTGGTATTAGAAAATTGATGTCAGACAGGACCAATGATTTGTCCAGAATGTCACAGCTGCTCAGAACCTGTGGAATTTTGACAGGATTACATATTCTATCAGGTTGCCTTTCTTTGTATGCCTTTAAATACTATGAAATACTCAGAGAAGAGAGTACCAAATAAAGTGTGTCTTGATAGGATCTTCCCAGGGTGGGAGAAGCATGCTGAAAGTGGACGATAGACCAAACATAATTGCCACTCAATGTCTCTCTTGCAAACCACAGGACCCAAAAGAAGAGAGAGAGAGAGAGAGAGAGAGAGAGAGAGAGAGAGAGAGAGAGAACAAAAGGGAATGCCCTGCCACAGAGGCAGGGTGGGATGGGGGCGGATGGGGGGTGGGAGGGATGCTGGGACCCGTGGTGGTGGAGGATGGGCACTGGTGGAGGGATGGGTACTTGATCATTGTATAACTGAAACCCAAGCACAAAAATTTGTAAGTCTATAACTGTACCTCATGGTGTTTCACTAAATAAATAAATAAATACTATGAAAAATCTATAAGATCTTCTAATGGAAAGGAATATTTGGGAAAAAAATATTATAGTAGACAGATTTGTAACTGCTCCTTGAATAAGACCAATTTGAAGCATATGTATCTATTTAGATGTGGATTTTCTGTTTGCTGTAAACATAAACTTATGATATCCTTAATATCGTACAATAGTCTAAATGTATTTTCTCTTATGATTTGTTTTTGGCTGTGCTGGGGATCAAACCCAGGGCCTCACATGTGCAATGCAACCATGGCTCCATTGAGCTACACTCCTAGTCACCTTTTTTAGTATTGCCTTCGGAGCATTTTCTTTTCTCTAGCTTACTTTATTGCAAATCTAGGTGGGTGACACACGTAACACATAAATAGGTGTTAATAGTTTGTTGTTGGTGAGATCAAAAACAGGTTACTATGGACCTCCTAGTGCAGAGAACCAGTGTGTGTGTGTGGGGCGGGGGGGGGGGGTAGTTCAGCATCCCTGTCTCTCCCACACTCTTCAAGAGAAAATTGTACTAAATTACAGAGACATCAAAGAGAACATCTTTAGATTTCCTTTTTGGGAAGATCAAACATCACACAGGTAGATTTCTTGATAAGGAATTTAGGCTCACAGTATTAAATAGTGGTGCAGGATTTAAATTTGTGACAGTGTTTTCTTTTTCTTTCTAGATTGAGAAATACTCTTGGGAAGGAGCCAGCGAGATACTACAGCAGGTAGATGCTTCCTTGGCAATGGCTGATCAGGGTTTGATCCCAGCACTGCGTATGGTCTCCCAGGCAAAGCCAGGAGTGATTCCTGAGCACAGAATCATGAGTAAGCCTTGAGAACTAGCAGGTTCCCCCTCCATGCAACCCCAGAAGACAAATACATAAAAAAGATGTATAGGAAAGACTCTGTCAAATGCAAATACATGGAAGATGGGGGAAATAACTTCCCTTCCACTAAAGACTTTGCTTATTGTTTCTCTATTTGAAAATATTTTTGAACTCATTAGGCTCCTTTCAGATTAATTCTTTTGTATTGATTGGTGGAAAACCAAACTAGAAAGCCAGTTGTCTGCTGGTCAGAAGGCAGTGATCTGCAGGGAATGAAAATATCCCGTGTGTTTTCAAGAGTGTCTGGGCAGCTCTCACCCAGGAAGAAAAATGCCCAGAAAACACAGGGAAAATGTCAAGTCGAGACAAATCAGCGGCTCAGCCTGTAGACTCTTCCACATCATTTAACAGCTGAGTTTCTTCCTTTTTAACAACAAATAACCTCTTGTTACAAGGTGCAGGGGTTTGCAGGTAACAGGCAGTCTGTTCTGTGTACCTGACTGGGAGCTTCACGGGTTTTCAGAATGCCAAGACTAGTTTTGGGGAAGCATTAGTCAAAGTAATTCTGAGAGATCAATTTGGCTAAGATCAGATTTTCTTCCTCATCTGTTAACACTCATTTGACACACTATTACTGAAGCCCTACAAACATTAAACATTAAAATGACATGTTAGCATGTTGATGATAAGTCAGCATTTTAACATAGAGACATTATTACTAGGACTTTAGCACACCATTTCAAAGACCTAAGTGCTACTTTAAAAATCATTAAAGGACATTTGCAAAAATTAAGAAAACAAACACGGAGTTTGTATTCATTTCAATGTTCCTTTAAATACTTTTATCACTTCTCCCTCTTTATAGCTTTCTTTCTCAACAGTTACTGAATTTTTATAAAACAGATTTCAGATTCCTTTTTGGGGCTGGATCAAGAGCACAGCGGGCAGGGCATTTGCCTTGCATGTGGCCGACCCGGGTTCAATTCCCAGCATCCCATATGGTCCTCTGGGCACCGCCAGGAGTAATTCCTGAGTGCAGAGCCAGGAATATCCCCTGAGCATTGCCGAGTGTGACCAAAAAAGAAAAAAAAACTAACAGATTCCTTTTATAATTTAAACACGCACACACATATTCAATTCAATGTTCCAACCTCCAACAAAGTATAAATAACTTGAAAACTGGAAATTGTGACATGAGGAGGTCAACTGGTAGGGTGCTTGGATTGCATGCAGTCAACCCAGATTCAATCCCTGGCATCTCAGACGGTCCCAGTATCTCACCAAGAGTGATTACCGAGTGCAAAGCCAGAAGTGCATTCTGAGTCTCGCTGAGTGTGGCCCATATATGACAAAAAAAGAAAAAGAAAAAATACAACATAATCTGAGTGATTTTTTAATTTTTTTTTATTTTTAGACAATCCACTCTGATTTCCATGTGACTTCCATTATTTAAAGTTAGCTGAAGTTGGGGCCTGAATAATAGTACAGCCAGTGGGACATTTGCTTTGCATGCGGCCGACCCTGGTTCGATTCCCAGCATCCTATATGGTCCCCTGAGTATCACCAGGAGTAATTCTTGAGTGCAAAGTCAGAGGTAACCCCTGTGCATCGCCGGGTGTGAACCAAAAAGCCAAAAAAAAAAAAAAAAAACAGGTTAGCTGGAGTTAACCTCATGGGAGTCTATATATTCCTTAATAGTTTCTTTGGACTTGCAACAATTTTCATATCCCACAAAAACAGATGTCTTCAATGACTCTTCACTTATAGCTGTGTGTCAACAAAACTTCCCTGTGTTATGGATCCTGATGGTGTCCCTTAACTATAAGTGCACAATCATCCCCTAAGGTAAACTGTTCAATTTCTTATTTCTTACATGATTTCCCTTTATTTTGTGGATAAAATAATTACTTTTTCAAAAGTATTTCAATGACAGCATGAACACATAAATGCTATCTTTGATATAATACAACGGAAGAGGGCAGAACTAAGTAGTGAGACCTGATCAGATCAGATTACTAGTTTCTTGTGAAATAAACTCAGTAGAGTGATTATCTCTCTTTCACCGAATTCTCAAATCTTCCCCTGAAACCTCAGCAGTCTGAGGACATAATAAGCCCTGCCACGCTGAATGTGTTCAAGTTCCATGACTCCTGTTTCCTGAGGGTTCTTTTTTTTTTAACCTTCAAGTATTTCAGTCTCCTGCCACCGCGCCTGTCTATTCTCATGGGAGTCCCTTGGAGGGGAGCAGATTGAATTTCCCTCCCTGCCTCGACCAGGGCTCCAGCAGCCAAAGACCTCCAGAACCAGCCACCACCATGCTGAGACCACTCTCCACATGCTTGAAGGTACCAGCAGAGGAACAAAGGCATGCGGGTCCCGGGGCTTAGATCTCCAAGCCTGCTCAGATAGGGTCTGAGCATCCTCCACCCAGATCCTCCACTTTCCAGTAGGCAGGGGTCACAGCCACCAACTGGCCCGCTGGCGCCGTGTAATCCCATCAATGGCCAAGACCCAGAGACTATAAAACCCAGCTCTCGGAAGAACGCGGCCGCAAATGCGGCTGCGTGACATCTTATTATCTCATTCTTACTTTGGACAACCTGGCAGGCTACCGAATGTAACCTGCCCACACTGCAGAGTCTGGCAAACTCCCCGTGGCATACCCAATATGCCAAATACCAGTAACAATGATGGGTCTCATTCTCCTAACCCTGAAAGAGCCTTGAATATGGCACTTTTTAAAAAATCTCAGGGCTAGGACGAAGGAGATGTTACTGGGGCCTGCTCGAGGCAATTGATGAGCAACAGGATGGTCGTGAAGTATTTCAGTCATCTTTTCTGAGTATGGGATAGTTTGTTTTACTACTAAGGCAGAAAACAACTCTTGCTTTTTATGAACACCAAGATCTCACTTAATTCCAGGCGGGCACTCTTACTAGGTTAAAAATTGATCATGGATAATCAAATTCATCTCGGTGCTGAGAATCTGAGGAATAAGTGAGCAGTTACTAAACAAGTGCCATGCTATCAAAGAGGAGAGTAAACGACATCAGTAATTATGGTGGCAACACTGAGGAGTGTCAGTCCTTGTGTTAAGCACTTTACATCGATTATCACATCTAATCTATGGAGTAAGTACCAGTAATTCCATTTTTATTTGGCATAAAAAGTAATTTTAAAAAACTTGATTAAGCATCTCCACTCACCTATCAAATAAATGCGACGTTTGCTTTAGATTTAACGCCAGGGCAATCTCATTTCATATCATATTGCTTATCATAAAGGATAATGTTACACTTCAAAATATGGTTGACATAAATAATCCCTCTATGTGTATACTCTGTTCAAAACTAAAATATGACACTGGAAAGAAATTTTTCTAAATAAACGATTACATAAAACTACCATGGCTCTGCCGTAATGGAGTTGACTTAAAAATAAACACTATCATTTAATTTTAAAGTTGGTATTTTATAGGCCAAGAGAGAAAATGTTTTTTTTTATTATCTACTTGTTAATTACACTTTTTTATCTAAAGAATGTACTTTTAAAACCATTTATCATTGTAAAGAATGTATATAAGCTCTTTAAATTATTACTAGTCTAAGAATTCGATGCAATAATTAAATACATAAATTTTCAAAGATCAAATCACAAAACATATAACGATTGCCTGCTTTTTCATCTATAATTTCAGTATAACTTTTATAAAATTTTATGCTCTATCAATGTTGATAATGACATAAAATATTTTAAAATGTGAATTGTATCTGAATATTAAGTACATTGGTTTCTTCCGCTAACTTATTCTTTTCCTTCAAACAAAGTAACAGTTTACTTTTGGGGGTAATGACTTCTGGAACATTCAGCAGGCTCACATTCAGTATCAGCATACAGGAGAGTTAGAGAGTCAAACTGCCATTGAGCTTGGGAGAAGATGTGATATAGGGAATAGGATATCTCAGGACTAAAGTCCATGGACAAATCAGTGCATATAAACTTAAAAATATCTTAAAGATAAATACTAAAATTAAGAAACTAAGACTATAGAAAAATTAAGCTACCCTCAAACAACCGCAAAACAGAAGCTCAAATTAAAAAATGTTGATGCAGTGGGCCTGAGAAATAATACAGGATAAGGTGCTTGCCTTGCAACGTGGCTGACCCAGGTTCAATCCTCGGCATCCCTCATGGTCCCCTAAGCACTGCCAGAGTAATTCCTGAGTGCAGAGCCAAGAGTAGCTATTGAGAATCACTGAGTATTTCTCAGAAACAAATAAAAAATAATGTTGATAAAGTGATTTCTTTCATTCACATCTGAATTTGCAAATCTAGGTTCTAGTACTACCTACATTTGAAAACTATATTCTGATCACATAAATATTTATAAAGTTTAGTAATTGAATAATTCAGGAAACTATGTAAGTGTAAATGAAATTTGTTAAAGCATTAATACTTTTATGTACTTTCAACATTTTTAACTCTATGGAAGTAAAAGAGATACTCGTTTGTACAAACAAAATAATGTTCTACTTTTTCAGCTAATATGATATCATGACTATTTCTAATCGACATTATTGACATAATTAAAAAAATTAAGAAATTGTAAGGCCTGTACAACATAATTCATTCAATCATTTTTCTTTCAAACAAGTACTCTCAGAGAAATTTTACTTTATGGTTTATTCAGGCACAAATAAATACCTTCTTTTCAAATTCTTCTGTGAGAATCAGCAATGTATAAACAAAAAATCACTAGTCTGACCTTTACACCCATTTTGAATAATTAACAAAATTTTATTTATGTGTTAAATAGCTCCTGTTGCATTTATTCGGGAGTCAAGGTGCTTGCCTTGCCTGCATCAAACTCAAGTTACTTCCTTGGTACTGCATATGGATCCTGAGCACCATTAGGCATTATTTCTGCGCAGAGAGTCATGACTAGCCCCTGAGCATGGCTGACTATGACAGAACTCTATTCTTAAAAAGAGGAAGAGAAAGAAGAGGAGGAGAAGGAGGAGGAGGAGGAGGAGGAGGAGGAGGAGGAGGAAGAAGAAGAAGAAGAAGAAGAAGAAGAAGAAGAAGAAGAAGAAGAAGAAGAAGAAGAAGAAGAAGAAGAAGAAAAAGAGGAGGAAGAGGAGAAGAAGGAGAGGAGGAGGAGGAAAAGAGGAAGAGGAAGAAGAAGAAAAAGAAGAAGAGGGGGAGAAGGAAGAGGAGGTGGAGGAGGAGGAAGAGGAGAAGGAGGAGAGGAGGAGGAGGAGGAAGAGGAGAAGGAGAAGAGGAGGAGGAGGAAAAGAGGAAGAGGAAGAGGAAGAGGAAGAAGAAGAAGAAGAAGAAGAAGAAGAAGAAGAAGAAGAAGAAGAAGAAGAAGAAGAAGAAGAAAGAAGTGAAGGAAGTAAGGGAGGGAGGAGACAGAAAGAAGAAAGAAAAGAAGGAAGGAAGGAAGGAAGGAAGGATGGAAAGAAGGGAGAAAAGAAGGAAGGAAAGAAAAAGAATGAATGAAAGAAATTAAGAAGAAAGAAAAAAAGAAAGGACAAAAGAAAGAAAAAGAAAGGAAGAAAGAAAGAGAGAGAGAAAGAAAAGAAAGACAGAAGAAAGAAAGAAAGAAAGAAAGAAAGAAAGAAAGAAAGAAAGAGAGAAAAACGAAAATAGAAAATGTGGTGGTCAAGCTCATTGCAAAGTAAGGAACTGAATAATACTGAAGGTATCTACTTATTCAAATGCTCTTTGAATGGTTCACTTTAAAGCAATAGCAATTCAGTAAACCCAATATAGCAAAAATATTATAGAGATTGTTTGAAAGTGAATATAGGACATAGTTCTATATTCTATTCATCTTATATCCCCTATATACTCTTTAAGAAGCTAGAGTTGCATTTTTCAGTGCTCTGAAGCTCAATTCTAGAAATTCACATGTCATGCTGTTCCATCTCTTACCACAGCTCTTTGAAATAAAAAGAAGGTACTGAATTTCATATTAACTACAGATCCTGAGTTCACATTACTGAACTTGTTCACTGGGTTTTACAGTAGGAGTTCTTAAATGGTCAATGGAAGCTTTATTCCAAGTGTCAAACAAGACCTTTTCTCTTTCTTTAATTGTTTGCCAAGGAATCCCTGGCAAAGAAAGAAGCAAAGGCACACACGAGAGCTTGATGGACCTTCTTTGGTAACCCCCTAACTGACCACCCCATTTTCTTTCCAATGTCCCTCATGTTAGGTAAACTATGTAAAGAGGACATCTCAGCCCATGAGACAAGATAGTCAATTTTTCTGGGTTTTCATTATTACAGGTAGTATATGTGTTATTAATAAATTTCTTCTCTTATCATCAACATGCCTGATGCTCATTTTCTTATTTTTAAACATCTGAAGTACCCAGTGGGATACCAGAGAAATATTTTAGACTCTCCATTAGTTTCATTTACAATAGGAGATAAAAAATGAAATGGTGAAAGTTCTTTTGAAGGCTAGGTGTAAAAACCTGATCTGTAATTGTAATAAAATTCTGAAATATATTAAATACCTGATAAATATTTAAATGATATGTCCAAGTAATTTGGAATTTCAAAACAGCATACCAAATGATTTTTTTATTATATTATTACTTTTAATTCGCAAATAAAATAACTATTTCAAATGTTTCTTCTTCTCTCCCAAGCTAAACTAATTTAAATAGGTGATAATTAAGACTAACAACTTAAGAATAAAAGTTAATAGAAAAATGTCTTGTATATATTTTCCATGTTTTAATTTTTACATCATCCCTCGCATTAAAGAGACATAAAATGCTGATGGATTGTATAACTATATCTTTTATTTTAATACTATTTGCAGTCACCTAACATAAATAAGGATTAAGGTAAGTATAAAAATTCATTAAAATATCTTAGGAGCTCAAATTCCTCAAGGACACACACTAAAGCTGATTAAACTTTTTGAACCAAAAAAAAAGCAGAGGTGTGTTTATTTTCAGACTGTTTTTAAGAATGTTATGAAGATCAATCCTTTAAATTTTCAATTTGATACATGAACTATGCAATACTATTCACATTTTTTGGTGAATATCTTCTGTGTTCACATAGTAAAAACAATATGTAATATACAAAGAAATACTTGTTGTCAGCTATCACAATGATTGTAACAAATTCTTGTGGTTGTAAAAGAAAATAATTATTAACCATAGGAGAAAAGTATGAATGCAAGAAAGAGAACAATGTACTAGATTGTTTTTTAGGATTTTAAGGTCCTTAATTAACTTATTTATGCAAGTCAAATAACCCTGAGGATTCTGTTCTCCTCATTAGCAAAGTAAAGTAGTAAGCTAGGCAGTCTCCTGAGAACTTTTTAGTTGTAAAGTTCTTGGAGAATATACATATGGCTCATTACATTAATAACAAATAGCTTATTTGTAAACCATACTAAAATTTTTATTACTTCCTTTTTACTTTCAATGTCATTTTGTGTACATGTGCTTTGTTTTAATATGATTATTTTTCTTGGCAAATGTTTTTATAAAATACATTTTGGACTGATACTTACAATGAAATTATATCATATGTTATTACACAATAAGAAATGTGCTGTCATTCTTAATTTCTTAATTCAGAAATGCAAGTATTGATTTAATTACATATATTGCTCTACCAGTAATTTCAAGTTTGCTTTTTAATTAACACTTATGTTCTTATTTATTTACTTATTTATTTATATCTGGTTGGGGGTCCACACCTATCTTTGCTGAAGATTTAACTCTGGCACAGTACTCAGGGATCACTCTTGGTAGGGAAAGTGGAAAGTCACATCCGTTATGCTTTCTGATCAACTAGAGCTGATAATAAGAACATTACAAATGAAAAAAAATGCGGAAAAAATAATTAAAGGAGGATGGCATGCATTTTCATCTGCGTGAAAGATGAAAATGCAATTAGTTTTATTTTCCATAGCTTGAATTTCCATGCATCGCAAATGTCAGCTTCAAATGTCATCCGTATATGAGACCTACTGAGTATCTGACTTTTCCAGACTCTAAAATGATGATATAATATTCCATTTTAATATCTATACCATTAAATTTACATTTCTGAATATAGCTGAAACATCAATGATCCAGTATATATTTCGCATTCTCAAAATATCAGACTGCTCTAAGAATGGTCAGTTTCTGCATTATTGCCTTCACAACAATCCACATTATCCATGTGAATAGAGTCTTTTCGTTACAAAATATTCCACTTCTAATGGAAAATTCAATCTTTATCTCAAGACTTTAGGAAGTCTACATTTGCTTGAATCCATTTTGCTTCTGTTAATGGCATGACCGTTACTCATTGTAACATATTTATATGTTTATCCAGCTGCGGGACAAGAATGATATATAGGGCATATAGCATTAGCTTTGCACACAGCCAATCCAGTCTTCAGCACCCTTATATGGTAGCCTAGTCCTGTGAGGAATATTCCCTGATTACAGACCCATGAGTAAACCCTGAGCACTGTCAATTATGACCCTAAAACAAACAAGCAAACAAACAAACAAAAAAACCAAATCCACACAGAGTTAAGAACACAGCATGTCCTCAATACATAATATACTAAAACCACAATTTTAATTTTATCATTAACAAGTATAACCTAGCATTTTGTAGGTGTAAAATCTCTTTTTGTACTGATTCAATTTTATCTTCACATTATACTATATAAAGTTCAAATTAAGTCACATCGTTTTGACAATACGCAATTATTATATGTCCTAATAAAAGTTATTTTCTAAAAAAATAACATTAGATTAACATGACACAAAATATAGAAGCACCAAATGAAAACGGAAAATAGAAAAGTCCTTTATAGAGCCTGCTGGAATTCATTAGTATAATTAGTTCAAGAATTATTTCAACATTCTGTATGCATCCTGAGCACATTTAATATGGTAGAACAGAAACATACCCTGTACAACCAATAAAAAAAAAAATTTATATCACATTAAATAGTAATAAATTTTACCTGAGGAAATACATTTTGTTTGTATCCGTTACAAATCTGACATGATTTCAGCTTCAATTAACCTCAGAGCATGGAGATGCTGCTAATTAATGTAGTGCCAATGATGAATGTAGTATATAGTAACTTTCTGTGCCCCATGCCCCAAATACCTTAATGTCCACTACATTTTGGAATTTTTAATAAGTATTCTATGAGAAATAACCACACGGTGGGGGGGGGATAAGAAAAGGGGGGAGGAATCCCTGTGGCTCATTCCGAAAATTTCGAAAATTCTTTTGTTGATGGACTCTTAATTGCCTCTTAGAAGACGAAGACAGACTTAAGTGCTGAAAAATGGGGATTATATTTCGGTTGCATCTTAAGCCAACATTAACTCTTGAAGGAATGTGTGTTTAAAAAGTAGATAATGCATTTGGAAATATGAATGCTCTCTTTGGGGAGCATGAAGTGAAACATGAAGCATCTGAAGACCCCAGAGGTATTAGTGACGGCACAGATTTAATGCCAACAACTCCGATTTTAGACAAAATGTAGCATCAGTAAAAGATGTGGGAGCGGGGATCCCAAACAGTGCTCAGAAGCCCAGGGGCCACTCCAGACAATTCTCAGCACTCCAGGCTGGCAGTTCAATCCACAGACCCAAGACTAGTTGTGTCGTGTTGGCCTGGTTGTGTTATGGATTACCAGAGACACCCCAGCATTTTTGAAGGGGCTTCTCTAGCTATAACCCAGTGATGATCAGGGCATGGTATGGTCTAGGGATAAGACCTGGGTCAGTCACATGCAAGACATGCATCTTAAGCCAACATTAACTCTCAGGTCCCATTAACATATTTTAAGCACAGGAACAATAAAGATTTGTATTTCAGACTGAAAATGAGCAAAATGCTTTCCAAATATTAGCACTGTGCTCCCATTGTTCATTGATTTGCTCGAGTGGACCATTACTTGTTGCTCGAGTAACGTCTCCATTGTGAAACTTGTTACTGTGTTTGGCATATTGAATACATCATGAGGAGCTTGCCAGGCTTTGCTGTGTGGGTGGGATACTCTCGGCAGTTTACCAGGCTCTCTGAAAGGGGCAGAGAAATCGAACTGGGGTCGGCTGGGTCGGATGCATGCAAAGGAAACACCCTACCCACTGTGCTATCACTCCAGCCCATTATAATTGAACAAAGTAAAATGGGATCGAAGAAAGTGTGTTACCAAAATATTGGTTCCTCAAGCAAAATAACTTTCACTTTGTGTGTGTTAGGAACACAAAATTCAATCACAAACAATATAAGTATCTAGGATTGTTTTATATTATGCAACATTAGATATCTAATTAATACAGATGCGTTTGACTTTCAGAACTCGGTCCAGATACGCTAACCAACTAAACAGAAATTTGATAAACTATAATGAATATATATATTGTATTGAGCTACATATTATTCATCCCAAAGTTACATTTACTCAGAAACTTAAATGAGGTCTTATTTGAAAATAGAGTCAATGCAGATGAAATTACTTATGCTCTAATGTAACTGGGTGTTCGAAATCCAATGACTACTGTCATAAACAATGGTGTGTGAAGATACAGAAATACATACAAAGAATGAAGAATAAATGAAGGCAGAAGATCGGAATGAGGGCCAAGGAGGGAGCTCAGTGGACTGTGTGCTTGCACTGCACACAGAAGGCCTGGGTTCCACCCATGCACTGCATGTTCCCTGAATATTGCTGACTGTGACCCCCAAACAAAACAAATGACTCAGCTACAAGACAAACAAGAAGGGGGATTGTCTGCAACTCCCACAAGTTAGCAGAGGGGCATGTAAGTCTTCCTTTGAGCTTCTAGGAGGAACCATCCAACAATGCTAACACCTTGATTTCAGAATTCTACCACATTCC
Source organism: Sorex fumeus (assembly GCF_029834395.1). Taxonomy (NCBI): domain Eukaryota; kingdom Metazoa; phylum Chordata; class Mammalia; order Eulipotyphla; family Soricidae; genus Sorex; species Sorex fumeus. The sequence continues at coordinate 69,947 of NW_026606200.1, read as the reverse complement.
AGAACTGTGAAAGAAGTTTCTGTTGTATTAAGCTATAGTGTGATGGATGCAATGTGTTACAAGAGCCCAAGAAAATGAATAATGTCTATTCAAGGCAGCATAACTTTCCCAGAGAGCAGAAGCTTTCCTGGAGTTAGTCTGTGGCCCCATCAAAGGGTCCCACTAGCTCAGTAGGAAAGCAAACATTACCTTTCTTCATTTGTATCCAACTTTTCCTGATTTTTCTTTATACTCAAGAAAGTATAAAGAAAATGCTACGGGCTGGAGTGATAGCACAGCCGATAGGGTGTTTGCCTTGCACATGGCCAACCCAGGTTCGATTCCTCCGTCCCTCTAGGAGAGCCTGGCAAGCTATGGTGAGTATCATGCCCACATGGCAGAGCTCCCCGTGGTGTATTCGATGTTGAAAAAAGAGTAACAAGTCTCACAATAGAGACGTTACTGGTGCCCACTTGAGCAAATCGATGAACAACGGGAGGACAGTGCTACAGTGCTATCTGACTTCTTAAATGATTCCTGTAAATTGTACAGTATGTACTTTAGTTGTATAGCTCCTGACTATAAGGAGCTGATCATTACTCTTGTCCTTTTTTGGGTCACACCTGTTGATTCTTCAGATTCAATCCTGAATCGGTGCTCAGAAATCACGCCTCGCTGTTCTCAGTGAACAATATTGTGTTGAGGATTGAGCCCCTGGAAGTCCACATACAAGGTTAGTGTTGTAGTATCTCTCCACCCCAGATATTACTCTTAAGAAGATTCTCCTTTTGTCTTCCTGTATCTATACAAAAGGACATTGCATTAAAGTAAACTGCTCAAAAGACATAAGGAGAGGAGAAAGACAATATTAACTTACAGTACAGCTTCAGTGTCTAAGAAGGATGAGACCTTACAAATTGGTTGGGGAAGAGAGCATAGAAGAGGTTACAGACAGACAAAGTAATGGGAGTGACTCGGGAGCACTGTGATGGGTACAATCTGATAAACCTAAGCTCCATGTACTCCAACATCCTTAAGGAGAAATTTACAGTTTGTTATTTTTTAAATAAGAGCACTAGCTATTTACAGTTGTCTTTGTCATAGTGGCCCCTTCTCCCATAGCTCTTGAGGCAGGCTTTTAACCAAAACATAATGCCCAAAAGGAGAGAAAGAGAGAGAGGCAGAGAGAGAGAAGAGAGAGAGAGAGAGAGAGAGAGAGAGAGAGAGAGAGAGAGAGAGAGATACAGACAGACAGACACAGAGACATAGAGAAGTAAAGTGTCCATCATTGAGACAAGCCAGGGGTGGGGGTCTGGCAGGAGGGAAACTGGGGGCATTGGTGATGGAAAATATGAAGTGGTGGAGGAATGGTAATTGGATGGAACATTGTACGTTTGCAACTCGTTTAGGAACAGTTTTGTAACTGCATCTCATGGCGATTCAATTTTTTAAAATTTGCACTAGCGATAGCTACTTTGGTATGCAGAGGTAGTACCGAGATTAAGCTCTTGCTTTATATACTGCCAACCCCAAAGGATGGCACTAACCCACCTCAACACAGAATTAAACAAAGTGAGAAACAGTAACTAATCGGTACAGCATGTCAGCAGATTTTAGTACTGAAGTTACAAAACAGGATGTATTTAAGTGATCGTGAGACCTTTCTCTGCCTTCTGCCTGCAGTGCTGCCCTTGGCACAGAGTAAGAGAATTAAGAGCTGTCCTGGTTTGGGGAAATGGGCTCACCAGGTCAGAGGACATGCACTTCTCACTGAGCATTAAAAATTAACTGTGACTGGGGCTGGAGCGATAGCACAGTGAGTAGGGTGTTTGCCTTCCACCCAGCTGGCCCAGGTTCGATTCCCAGCATCCCATATGGTCCACTGAGCATCACCAGGAGTAATTCCTGAGTGCAGAACCAGGATTGACCTCTGTGCATTGCCAGGTGTGACCCAAAAAGAAAAAAAAATTAACTGTGACAATAAATAAATAAAATGTTCAAAAAATTAAAACTATTAACTGTGTATCCACATCTGGACTCATCTTGAACCAAAGCAAACGAGTGGGATCCTTTTAAGTGGGACCAAAGGTTCTAAGACTGGAATTCATATACCTAAAACAAATCAGGAAACACACAGTTCTCCAGACTTCCATGCAGTATTCTGGGACGAATCTTCTTTCGTGGGAATAGAATGTCCTTCTAGTTTCCAACCCTGGGCAATATCTAATTTCTCAGATGATAAAATAATCCTGGAACAAGGGCATGGGCAAAAGAGACAAACACAGGGAAATTACAGCAGGCATTCCCTAACTGGAAGCCATGGCAATGTGTGACCTCACCCTGCAGTTCTGGCATCCTCTGAAGTTTAAGAACAGTTTCTTGAACGTGATTTGCAGGGTCAAAAGGGATCACAGATAAAATCCTTTAGAGATTTCAACAAAGACAGGAAAATTCACTTCTTTCTCCCCCAGAGTTGATCAAACACTGATTCCTCCTTGATGGGCTTCTATGAGACTGGGCTTCTTGGACTGTGCGTCCCATCTCCATTGCATTGTGTGCTACCTGTGTGTGGTTTTCCAGACTCCTCACTGGAAGAGCTAACAGATCCTTAAAGCCAACTATTTACTAAGTAGAAAAGAGCATGGAGGACCCTCTTTAGCATCGAACATACTCTAGTTGAATTTGGGGAAAATCTCATTTTAATTATTTTTTCTTTTCTTTTTTTTTGCTTTTTGGGTCACACCCAGCATTACTCCTGGCCATTCGGGGACCATATGCAATGCTGGGAATCAAACCTGGGTCGGCCACATGCAAGGCAAATGCCCTACCTGCTGTACTATTGCTCTAGCCCCCATTTTAATTCTTTAAAAATAGACAAACCCATCTTATCTGGCTACTGGTTAGGAAACTGACCTGGTTTGGGCTTTAAGAAATAAGTATTCAGCACATTTTGCTTTGTTTATAGCAAAGACAGCTACCAGGATGATGAACCTGTTGTTTTTCAAACTAAAGAAAATGTTGAAAGTTTCATCTGAAAAAGATCAATGTTCTAACTTGTTTGTGATACAAAAGCACATACAAGCAAAGACCAGTAGGTGTTTGGGTTCTTCTTATCTGCAGTATCTGCATAATGGCAAATAGGCACATTTGTTCAATTAAGTTCAAATCAGTTAAAGAAAATGTAAAATGTAGTTCCTGGTTGCCTTAGTTACATTCCGGATATCCAACAGAACTAGAGCCAGAGTCTCACTGAAACGTGAGCATCGCTGAATGAGGTTCTTCTTGAGTGCACTGTTCTGGGACTAATTTCCTGTCTTTTTGTTTCTAATATGGTTATTACTGCTTGGGTTTGTTCCCTGCTGCTGTTAGGGAAAATGACCCAAAATACTGTAACCTATGACAAACACAGGAATTTGTTCTCTCTTGTTTTGGAGCGATAGCACAGCGGTAGGGCGTTTGCCTTGCAGGCAGCCAACATGGACAACGACCCGAGTTCGATTCCTCCGCCCCTCTCGGAGAGCCTGGCAAGCTCCCGAGAGTATCTCGCCCGCACGGCAGAGCCTGGCAAGCTCCCCGTGACGTATTCGATATGCCAAACACAGTAACAACAAAGTCTCCAATGGAGACGTTACTGGGCCCGCTCCAGCAAATCGACGAACAATGGGAGGGCCTTTACCTTTACCTTTACCTTGTTTTGGAAGGTCAGTTCCCAAATCTAGGCATGGCCGGTTCCCACACAATCCCCCACCAGCCTCTTTTCCTTGCTTTATAGCCATGTCATTTCCTGCTTCCTGGCTTTATAATCACATAATTGCAATGTGTCTCCATGACCTCATGGCCACCGTCTTTTCTGACTGTGAAATCTTTCCCTCCTGAGTACAATTGTTTGCACTTGAGCTCACCAGATTAAGGCAGGATTATCTCTTCAGGTGAGGCAATGGTCACTGTCTTTCTCTGCCTTACTACTACCTTGGAAGGCCAGTCCGGAACTCTGAGGCACGCAGTGACAATATTTGAGTTTCTTGGAACTTGAACTTTATTGAGTTTAGTTACATGAAGTAAAGCAAATACTGAAATTAATAGTTCAGTTAGTGGAAATTAGAAACTTAATCTAGACTTAATGATAACAAAGAGGGAGAGTATTAACTTTGTCACATTTCAAAACAATTGACCCTGGCTGGAGAGATAGTACAGAGCATTGGGCACTGGCCTGGCAAGCAGAAGACCCTAGTTCTATCCCTAATACCCCTTTGGGTTCCTCAGGCTTACCAGGAGTGACCCCTGAGCACAAATCCAGGAAAAGTGCTGAGCACTGCCAGATGTAAACTGCCTCTGAAAACAAAAGCAGAGTCTATCATATTGGTACTGTGAAGATTAGTCAGAGATTGTTCTCATTTTTTGGTTGTTTGTTTTTTTATTATTAGTGAAACACCATGAGATAAAGTTGTAGACTTACAAACTTTCGTGCTTCGGTTTCAGTTATACAATGGTCAAGTACCCATCCCTCCACCAGTGCCCATTTTCTACCACCAATGAACCCAGTAGCCCTCCCACACACCCCCCCCACCCCACCTGCCTCTGTAGCATGGCATTCCCTTTTGGGGAATTCTCTCTTTCCTTTAGGGTGTTGTGGTTTGCAATAGAGGTACTGAGTGGCCATCGTGTTCGGTCTATAGTCTACTTATGTTCTCATATGAGAACATAACATATGTTCTCATATTTGACAGTAATAAGCTCTCAGTCAACCCCCACTGGCCTATCCAAACTTCAAGTCTCAGCGCTAAACCAACTTCTGGAGTGACTTACAGTATCTAGTATCCAGTATGAAGCAGGGTTTGGGGGGGTATTAAAAAAGAGAAAAAGAAGTACTTTGCCTTATCTTGTAAATTATAAGAGTTAGGACCTGACACCTTTGGGGGGGTAATTATTTCATTTACTGCAATCTACTGCAATGTTATTTTTTAGTTTCTATTTTACTTTATGTTGACAGTTTATCCTTTGCATTTACCTATTGGTATAAATGTTCATGCAGTTGCCTGAAGCAGGTGGAACTGTCCCCAGAGATGCTTGTCATCTAGGAAAGTCTAGCTTCCTGTCTAGTTTCAGATATTTTCTTTCCCATCTTGTGACTGTCAGAGCTAATGACGGCACTCCTCACAACTCCACAAATCTCCTGGCTATGTTTATGACATCTATTATCATATTTTAAGCCTCACTTAAGCCAGAGAAGGTGCGTCCCTTGGCAAGCTGCTTCTGCCCTTTCCTGCAAGTTCTAAAGTAACTTTGAGGTTAGTGTTGTTCGCCAAACTAATGATTTTTAGAGGAAGTCTTGCCTTTGGGGACAAAATAGACAGAACTTGGGGTGATTATGCTAAGTGAAGGAAGTCAGGAAGTGAAACACAATTACCAGATGGTTGCATTCATGCGTGGAATATGCATAACTGTAGCAAGCAAACTGGCAAAAAAAAGGAATTCTAAGACTCCTTGAAATCTGGGGGGGTTAGAAGAGGAAGAGAGGGAGTGGGGAGTCAGAACGTAGCAGAGTTCATTTTGATAATGAGCTGACACCAGATCTTTGGTGCAGGAAGTCTTAAACACACACAGTTCCATGAAGCTACTTCCCAGAAATCCAGAGTATTATAATAAGCCAATAGGAAATAAGAAAGAAGAAAATATGGGAAGAAGGAAAGGTTGTTTCTTTCTTTGTTTCTTTGCTTCTTTCTTTCTTTCTTTCTTTCTTTCTTTCTTTCTTTCTTCCTTCCTTCCTTCCTTCCTTCCTTCCTTTCTTTCTTTCTTTCTTTTTTCCCTTTTTTCTTTTTTTTCGGCTTTTGGATCATACCCTGTGATGTTCAGGAGTTACTCCTGGCTCTGTACTTAGGAAGTGCTCCTAGCGGTGTTTGGGGGACCAAATGGAATGCCAGGGATCAAACTCAAGTTGACCACGTGCAAGCAAACACCCTACCTGCTGTACTATCATTCTGGTTCAATTTTTTTAAGTATTTTTATTGGGTAAAGTTGATTTATTCCCAAGTCTTCTTTCTATCAAATGGAGAAAATTTTTCCCCTTGAGCATAGAAAGCCAAAGCCCCAGCTCAATGTGCAATTCTAGCCTCTAGTTGAATTCAATCTTGTGAGTGGGCTATTAACAATGGAGATCTGGCTATCCTTTAAAAAGAATATATGAATGTTAAGATAGCTATTTTTTCAAAGATTTGCCTTTTGCTCACACCTAAGGTACATTCTACTTCAGTCCTCCAAAATGCAAATGCCTTCTTTGATGAAACAGGATGTTGGAATTACCAGGAGCCAGCTAAAAGATAAATACTTTATCTTTTGCTAACTTACTTCAAATGTAAATTTTTTTCTCCATTGAAGGTAACCTATTTTGTGAAAACTATGAAACCTTGAAATCTGCTTAAATGGTGAAGCTTTAAGAATTCACAGTCTGAAACTCTGAAATAATCAAGTGCCTTTTTTTTTTTGATCCCAAATGCAGAAATTATTTAAGAGGAAGGGAGGAAATAAGGGACTAAGGAAGCCTGGATGCATGCAGGAGATCTGGTTTGACCCTGGGCCCAAGACTTCAGGCCCTGAACACCACTTTGAACAGTCGGGAGAGTGCTAGGAAGATAGGCTCAAAGTAAAACAAGCATATAAAAATCATAACCTTTAAAGTCTTCTCAAAAAATGTCTAAATATTATGATTTTATCTTTTTGGGTCACACCCAGCGATGCTAAGGGATTACTCCTGGCTTTGCACTCAGGAATTATTTCTGGCGGTGTTTTGGGGACCTGGGAACCTTATGGGTTGCCAGGGAACAAACCCAGGTTGGCCACATGAAAGGCAAACACCCTACCAGCTGTACTATCACTATGGCCCCCGTAAATATTATGAGTTTTTACAAAGATGTATCTACCAGAATTAGAAAAGCAGAGAAAAGACAAGCCAATAGCAAGGTTCAGTAACAAATTCATAAAAAAAAAATAGAAGGTATTGTTAATTTCCAAGACGCAGAATATCTTCTTTAATTATGACAATGTGGGGCCTGAGAGATACTCTAGTGGCTATGGCACTTCTAGAATACAGATGACACACGTTCAGTCTTCTGCACACCTAGAGCACTGCCAAGAGTAAATTGTATGTAATTTACTTAATATGAAACAAGTTTTATTAATTGACTGATTGATAATAATACATACAACTATGAAATTATACGTAATTTACTCTGAAGAATCAAATAAAACAATCCCCCACCAGAAAGATAAAAACTTATAAAAATACTAAATAGTCGTACTTTGTGGTGCAATAGGGCCTCTAGAGTAATGATCTAAGAATATAAATTGATATGATCACTTTAGGAGACATATTTTCATTAGTTATGAAAGCAAAAAAATAAATATGTATCAAACTGGAGTCATTCTTTCCTAGATCTAGATCAGTGAGAGATGTCTATGCAATTGTTTAGAAAAAAACCAAAAAGAAAGATGGACTCAAATGTTCATCAATCAGAAATGAAAAAAAAAATCATTGTGGACCATTCATACAAGGGAATAATACCAATTAAAATAAATACCTCCCAAAACATACAGAATTTTTACAAAATTTATTCTGAAAGATAAAATCAAGGAAATAGTGCATATGTGTGCTTTTGAGATTGTTTGATCTTTAAATTTAATTAAAAGATCCATAAATATATCTATATTGTATTTTTAATAAAATTTTAATATTTTTATAAAAATACACATATAATTCACTCTTTCAAAAATTAAAATTACCATCTATAGCATAAAAATCAGATGAATTGTTACCACTAAAATAGAAATGGGCCAGATAAATGACTTAGTGACAGAACCTATATCTGCCATATATGAGGTCTAGTAATTGATCTCTGATACTCTCCAAATACATACATACAAACACAGAGAATTTGTTACTGGGTTCACGGGTGCTGATGGGGAGTCAACATGGTTCTTTTGTTGACTTGGTGGTCACTAGGGTGCTCACATGCTTGAAACTAAGGAGCAAGATACAGAACAGCTCTAGCATGACACCCAAATATCTCATTTCCTATCCACCTTTATTCACAAGCTGGTACCTTTGAGCAGATTTTAACTTTCACTCATTCTATTATAATAACTACATCCATCACTAATGAACCCACTTTGTCTCGCAGACTAGGCTTTTCTCATTCACTGTGATATCACTAATACTTCCTGACACATAAGAAGTGTCCAATAAATATTTTCATTAAAGAAATCATATATATCTGAATTTCCAGAAAGAATATTCATGTTTTCACAAATTGAAAGTTGAACATATGCTGCTAAGTAAATTTCTCACACGGCAAAAATACCACATTTTGTTTTGTCTTTCCATCATGAGGCTGAAAACCACATCAGGTAGGAACTCCTCAGAACTCTGCATCTCTTTATATCCAGAGTACAGAGTCCCGAGAACAGAGTAGGGAAGATCTAAATTTAAGATGGTACTCTCCTTTTTCAGGGTTCTCCCATAGAACTATGTCACCCCCAAAGATTAGTCTTTTGAGGAATAAACTCTGTTTTCTACTCATTCTATTTCCTTCTCTTACATGATGATGAAATAAAGCAGATACCGAAAAACAGCTTAAATGGTTCCCAGAGCCTTTTATAACAGCTAATTCAGTTTCCATCTAACAATGTCTATAAATTAGCAGTATAGGAATCAGACATCATCATAGCTCCTACCTTGTGATGGTGGAAGAGGAAGTGGAAAGTGAAATGCTAAGGAATTTTGTTAACTAAATTGTTCATTTTCAATCTCAGCTGCATGAGACATAGTCAAACAGAAAATGATTTGGAGCTCAGATAGATTAAGGCATAAAAGAGGGTACAGGTCAGGTTAGTTTCTGTGCCTGGGCAGAAAAAGCAGTTCTCACACATGTGCAAGTATCTAGAAACCAAAGGAAAAGTCAAGAAGACAAGAGCATTGGACGCCAATACCGGGAGAGCCATCAGAGAGCTCCAGCAACCCACTGACTGGCCATCAGGAACATCAAGTAATATGGAAGCCATATCAATGAGCATGACTGGGACCATTGAGGAACAGATAAGCAGGGTTCAGACCAGGGGGTTCAGGAACATGTACGGACGGGACTAGCCCGAAATCGGTGTGAGACTTGGCCCCTGTCCGTTGTGAGATTGGGAATATAGAATGACAGAAGTGAACCAACTAGGGCTGTACAATAAAGGAACTACAAAACCAAACATCTCTTGAGTTGGTTCACTCATTTTTGCCCAGGACTCCATCCATGGAATTTATGCCAAGGTGAAAGTCCTATGGACTATTTTATGATGAACTGCCAAGTGTTGGTCTCACTTAAGAAAGCATTCCCTGAGTGGCCTGTGTGATAATATAGCAGGTAGGGAGCTTGCCTTGCATATGACAGACCCAAGTTCAATCCCTGGATCACATATGGTCCCCTGAACCTGCTAGGAGTGATCCCAGAGAACAGAGTAGGAGTAAGCCCTAGTATAGCTGGGTGTGCCCCTGGCAAAAAAAAAATAAATAGATAAATAAACAAAAACAAAGATTTCTCTGGGACCAAATTGATAGTACAGTGGGTAGGGCATTTGTCCAGCACTCAACTGACTGGGGTTCAATCCCTGACACTCCATTTGGTTTCCCAAGAACCTCTAGCAATTCCTGAGTACACAGTCACTAGAAAACCCCGAGCACTGCCAGATGTGACCAAAAAAGAGCAAAAGAAAAAAATATTTTCCCAGGTGGGAATTTGCAACTTTAAGTTTATGTTGTTTGATGATAGAAAAAGAACTGGAGGTATATGAGAATACTTCTAGACTCTTGACATAAGGTCAATATTTCAGTTCACTGACCAGTCCACAGTCAGCATCATTCCTCTCCGGATCAAGAAAAAGAAACATGTTTGAAGAAAAACCTAATACTTTTCAGGAAATTAGATTTCCAATGCCAGTTTTGGCAAATCATATATTTAGAGATTTAATGTGTACTACCTAGTGATTCCCTCAAAGCCTTAAATAATCTTGAAAATAATCTTGAGTTACAAATATTTCTATGGTAGCAAATAAAGTAAAATAAATCCCGTCTTGATTTCTCTACCAACACTCTTAGCCTGAAAGAAAAACTCTTATAGGAATCAAGGAAGGTCTTAGTCAAGGATGAAAGCCTTAGGAAGAAGACAGATGAGAGAGCTAAGAAGCAGGGCAGAGAAGTAGATGGAGAAAAGAAGGGGGAGGAAAAAGAGAACTGAGGAGGAATAGACAGTACTGCTGGAAAAATAACCAGAAACCTAATATCATAGGAATTAAATCCCTGCAGTCCAGATGCAGGGATCATGAGACCCACATAACATACACGATGTATTCAAGAAATTCCCCAGAATTTAAAACACAATTAAAGGAAAGAGATATTTTAGGTGCTCAAGTAAATTTGGGAAAGAAGAAAATAAAGTTTAGAGGCACATTACTAGCATTCAAACTCAGTATTTGACTAGAAGATAAAGAAATCTTTAACAAAAGATAATTGATAGGAGCTTGATTCTGGCACCTTAGACCACCTGGCCATCCTGACACACCTGAGTTCGATTCCTCCACCCCTCTTGGAGAGCCCAGAAAGCTACTGAGAGTATTTTGCCCGCATGGCAAAGCCTGGCAATCTACCTGTGCCGTATTTGATATGCCAAACATAGTGACAATTGTCACAATGGAGACTTTACTGGGCCTGCATGAGCAAATCAATGAACAATGGGAGGACAGTGACAGTGACAATTGATAGGAAGTCCTAAGAATGCACACAAACCCCATTACAATGACCCCAAAAGGTGGATAATAGGTTTCAACTTTATAAAATACTCCAAAAGACTTCATATCACTGAATGTATAAAGTTGACTGTTGCTAAAATATAGTAACCTCCCAGCTCCCCTAGATAAAGTACTTTTGTTTGTTTCTGAGCCACGCCCAGAGAGGGATGTTCAGGGGTGACTCCTGGCTCTGCACTCATGGGTCACTTCTGGCAGCAGTGGAGATATATATATTCACTATTTTATTTTTGGAGTGAAAAAGAAACATGTTTAATCCTTGAAGAAGTAATGTTAAATAATCAGAAAAGGAGCCGGTTGCTGTTTAAATGAAGGTAACAGAGACTCCCCAAGATTCCTCCCTGGGACACTCACAGTAAGAACAGCCGTAGACTTCGATTCGGAGCCCGATGCGACCCTCTCCGTTCCAGTCGAGAGGTACCATCCGCACGTAGCGGGCGACCACCGCGTGCTGTAAGTCGTGCCGGACCACCCCGTCCGAGTTGGTGTTCCCAGGAAACGCCTGGAGAGAGAAACGGGATGTTCCAGTTAGTCGTTTAGAAAGAAACGCTTTATGGGCTGAAATGAACTTAAAATAGTCTAATTTCGAAGTGGGATTTTACGTTCCTCACACCAAAAAAGGATTTAAATTCTAAACCTTCTCTAATATTTTCTTTCCTTTTTTATTGGAAAAGCCTCAGCTTTACTGCATGGATAAAGTGAAGTGCCCCACTGGGCTCTCTGTCCCTGCATTGCTCAGCTGGGTACCAAATGCCTGATTGTCTGGTACTTGTCTCAAAGGTGTTTATGGGGCAGCAGAGCTACTGGCATTGGGGAGGCCATGCAATGCTGAGGATCAAACTCCGGGTCCCATGCATGCCTCTAGCACAAAGTCTATCTCCCCTGCCGACAAGTTCAGTTTTCAATGGGAACTGAAGTCCCCAAGGTTTCTTCCATATGGGTGAATCCAATCATGTGAAAAGAATAAAGCATTCTACAGCACCCACTGTATCAGACAATGCACACTTAAATTGGGACTTCTGGTATTTTGTATTTAAAGTATACAATAAACAATTACAGAATTCAATCTTATTTCTTCGCTTTAAAAGTCCATTATCTTGATGTTGAATACTTTCAACATAAGTTAATATTTAAAAGAAAAGCAAAATAAACAAACTAAAACAACAACAACAACAAAAACACCCAACTAAACATGTTGGTAAAGGTGAGGTTTTCCACTTTCCATTGGCACAAAGACATTTTGAAAGTTTATCAGTAGATCAAAAACTTGTTAATTCAATTCTTTCCATTTACAGAAATTTGGTCAAAAGAATGAATTCCTATGCATTTTATATGTTGTTGATACTTTACATTATCTATATTACCAGCAGAGAGTAAGTGGATTGTTAGTCTTCACTCAGCCAACATGTCTAAATCATTTATCAGACAATAAATACAGAGCAAGAAATATGTACACGTAAGCCAAAATAAATATGTCCCCCCAAATTACAATTTAAGAATGAGGAAAATACTAGTAAAAACAGTATAGGGAAGATATAATTAAGATCCTCATATTTTACTATCATTAAGTAGATACTGTAATCATTAATTCCATATAAAACAAGTAATTAGAAATAGGTTTATTTTAAGCACCAACTTTTTTTGTTCTTGTGTCACACTTGACTGTGTTCAGGACTTATCCCTGGGTCTGTGGTCAGAGATCACTCCTGTCAGGACTCAGGGAACCTTGTGGGGTCAAAGGGATTGAATCCAGATTGCCCCCAAGCAAGATAAATACTGACTGCAATATCTCTACAGCTCCACACACCAGCGTTTTTTAATATCACAGAGACATTCTAGCCATACCAATATCAGAAAGCTTAAGTTTTGTAAAACTATTTTATTAGATCCTCTTTTGTATTTCTTTAAATGGTCTCTTAAATGTCAGAATATTTTTTAGTGGAATGTTCTTTTTAATCATTAAAAGTTGAAATATAAGCACCCATTCTATCTCCAGTGTATTGTATTCTTGACCTGATCATATAAATTCACTCCTATCTAAAGCAAATTTAATACTGTTTTTCAAAATTCCTTTCTACAAGGAATTTTAAAGATACAACACTGCTAAGAAGCAAATAAATACATCTTTAAAAATTCTCATTGGAGGCTAGGTGGCATATATTTTATAGAATTAACATTTTTTGTTTTGATGTACACAATTACCATATCTCACCACTGTCACAAAACTTCCCCAAACCCTCTACCAATGTCATCTTCCTACTTGTAGCAGAGGACATATATTTAATACTAATACTTAGCTTTACTATGAAAGATTAGAGTTTGATTTCAACATAAGGAATTTTAACCCTTTTTGTATTCCTGTTCCACAAAATGTAAGGCTGACATTATAGGGAGATATTGGAAGATTTGCTCAGAATCTAAATGATATAATATTGAAATGGCTCCAGAAATCTGCATTTGGGTAGAGTCCTTCTTGTTTTTTTGGAAGGTGGGGTGCGTATTCATGAGATATCATTCCTGCTGCATTTTCCTTAGCTTTCCTAAGCAGCATAATAACAGTATCACTTCAGACAAGTCACTCCCTTCTTTTTGCTTTCATTACACATAACTATTTGGGTTTTTGATCTTGAATCTGAACACTTAAAACACAGCATCTTTTTGGCACCCTGCTGAAAAACATTGATCAAGAAAAGTAGTAAAGATTTTTTTCCTTTTTTTTTCAAGCCAGCTTTTAACTTCACAAACAAACCACATATCTATTTTATTACACCCTTCACAAATTCATTCATATCTGAGTTCCTGCTCTGCACCAGAGACATTCAAATCACTGGGGTACCGGCACGAACAGTGCAGACTTTCAGATCTCTTGACTTTTATGTTATTAAAGCATATGGAGGGCAAATTGGGGTCAACTATAAATAATACAGATGCAACAAATATGTATATTGTAAAAGAACATAAATATTATTTATCTGAAATATTCAGAGAAAATCGAAAGGCTCCTGAGCATAATGTTTGTGTTCAGGGAACAGGAGGACGTTGGTGGTATTGGGGGTTCAGTGAAGAAGGTGGGGAGGAGCTTAAGAGCAAGTGGTCAGAGTAAGGATATGTAAGGTCCCCTGGGACCCCAGGGAAATTCCAGAGCTAAATTCTGCTAATTAGTAACTCTTCCTTACCTTCCCTCTCCCTAGTAGAGCCCTGAGCTCCACTGTTGACTCTTCTTAATTGAGATGTAAATTCTGCCTCCACTGTTGACTCTTCCTTATCTGCCCCTCCACTAGTAACTCTCCCCTCATCCCCCTCCACCAGAATGCAGGTGTCCTGAGCTGTAAATCATGGGGAGCCAGGGGTAGACATAGAAGATAACAAGATGTCTGAGTTATGAGATACCCGCTAGCCACAATGCCCATGTAAGTGAATGCTGATCTTTGAATCTATAGGCTAAGAAGTGATGTGCTTTTAAATGGATTGGTTAAAAAAGTATAGGTCGTTACGAATCTATTGGCCACGAAATGCGCAGGGTCGGCTGTAACGGCCAGTGAAGGCCTATATAAGATCTTCTTTGAAGAAGCTTGGGGTCTTGCCTGACGGCTTGACCCTGGCTAGCCAGCTCAATAAACTACCTGCTTACTGAATGCATTCCTGTGTAGTCCTTGCTTGTGGTCGGAGATCCAGAGCTGTGCCCTAACAGATGGCCAAGGTTTTCTGGAATGGTGCAGATTTCATTGGAGTTTTAAGCAAAGCATACAGTAGGTAGGGCATTTGCCTTGCATTCGGCTGACCTGGCAACCCGAGTTTGACTCCTCCGCCCCTCTCAGGAGAGCCCCAGAAAGCTACCGAGAGTATCACATCCTCACAGCAAAGCCTAGCAATCTACCCATGATGTATTCAATATGCCAATGACAGAAACAGCAAAGTCTCACAACGGAGACCTAACTGGGACCACTTGAGCAAATCGATGAACAACGGGGGGACAGTGCTACAGTGCTACACACACATACACACACACACGCACACACGCTAAAAGATTGGAGATGAAAACACTTCTCAATAAGTTAATCTACCTCGAGTGCTGGGAGAGAAGGCCGCTGAGATAGAGAAGGGACCACTATGAGAATGATGGTTGGAGGGTTCTCTCGGAAAGGGTGATGTATGCTGATTACAAAGAACCAAATGTGATATCTCCTCAGTATCTGTACTGCAAACCATAATGCCCCAAAGCAGAGAGAGAATAAGAAAGAAAGTGTCTGCCACAGTGGCGAGGGGTTTGGGTGGGGTGGAGGGTGGCGGGAAGTATACTGGGGACATTGGTGGTGGGAAATGTACAATGGTGGAGGGATGTGTGTTGGAACATTGTATGACTAAATCCCAATCATCAAAGTTTTGTAACTATAATATCTCACGGTGATTTAATAAAAAAATTGAAAAAATTAAATTAATCTGTATTCCTAGGAGATTCACAGGAAACTAGATAGTAATATGAATACTACTAGATTGAGTGGAACGGTTCTCAGTGCTGGCTGGGGCTGGGGAACTGGGAGTCGTTCTGATGGGAGTAGGGACCTTGAAGGAGAAGCATCAAACAGTACTCATTGCCTAGCCCTCAGGCACCTACAGGAAGCAGAGAAAGAAATTCAAACATAGAACTGCTGGAATGAGGTGCTCTAAACACAGTGCTCCCTCAGGTCACTTGTAACTCTGTTCACTTGTAACAGAGAGACAGAGGAAGAGAAAAGCCAGGCAGGAGTATCTAGGAGAACCTAGCTCCAGCTTCTACATTCAAAGCTTCCTAAGGAGAACCTCTGGGCTTTTCTATTGTTTGGTTTGTTTCTTCCTTTGTTAACACTTAAGTAACAGACTATTCACTGTCACTTCACTGTCCTTCCGTTGTTCATCGAGTGGGCCCAGTAACATTGTGAGACTTGTTAACTGTGTTTGCCATACAGAATACGTCACGGGTAGCTTGCCAGACTTATTAATAGCAGTAAATGCATTTGAGGAAAAAGAGATAAAGATTTAAATATACTGTGTTTTACATTTCATCACTAAATTAAAAGATAACACACAAAAGAAACTGACTTGGTAGTGTTTTTTTCCCCCCTTAAAGTTCTCAGGGAAGGAACACTCATCGGCCCAAATCGGATGTTTACATTTGAATAGATGTGGCTCACTGCCTGCAGTTTCTATCTTCGTTGTCTACGCACCAACATCCCATTATGATGAAAGAGAAATCGAGAATTTCTACATGGAGCTGGAGAAGTTCTATAAAGAAGACCACACCTTCTACAAGATCATCGCGGGTGATTTTAATGCCAAGATAGGACCGAGAAGATCAGCTGAAGAACTTCACATTGGGACCCATGGCCTAGAATGGAACGAACAGGGTGAGAGAGTGTCTGAGTTCATCATGTCGACCAAGACCATCCATGGTAACTCACAGTTCCAGAAGGCAGAATCTGAACGTTGGATATGGGAGTCTCCCGGTGGATGATTCCACAACGAAATAGACTACATCATATTCAATCGATGGTTTTGCCTGACTGATGTCGCTGTTGTCCCAAAATTTCTAATGGGATCAGACCACTGTCTCCTTCGAGCAAAATTCTACTTCACAGAGGGGGGAGAAAGGGCTGCAAAGTTCAAAAAGAGAACTCCCAGTAGGGCCACCAACTGGGAACTCTTTGGCACTATTGCGGCAACATGGGAAGATGCCATTGTTGACAACATTGACGAGGAATACAATCGACTGGTTCAGCACCTTCATGAATGTGCGAGGAACGCCAAGAGAGAGATAGCCACAAAAAATCACCTGTCTTCGAAAACTATTGAGTTAATTCGCCAGCGTGGTTTGGCGCATGCCTCAGGCAACCGCAAGCTAACATCCGAGCTCGCAAAGCAGTGCAGAGATGCAATCAAGGAAGACCTCAAAGAGAGAAGAGCAGAAGTACTGGTAGATGCGGCAGAAGCTGGGAAAAGTATTCGTTACACCCGCCTGTCCTTGGCCAACTACAAGACCAAGATGACTGCCCTCCGACGTCCTGATGGATCCATCACATCCTCCAGAACGGCAATGGAGAAGATTATCCATGACTTCTACTCAAATCTCTTCGATAGACATGTCCACTTGCCCACATACCAAATTCCACAGGATGGGTATGTCGTTCTCAACATTCTCCCTTCCGAAATCCGACACGCCATTTCGTCAGTAAAGAAACAAACAGCACCCGGCCCAGACAAGGTCAGACCTGAACACCTGAACAACCTGCTGTCAGTACTCATCAATACACTGGCTCGGCTCTTCACTTGCTACCTGTCTGAATGCAAGGTTCCATCCCAATGGAAAACCAGCAGGACCGTACTACTGTTCAAGAAGGGAGATATCCATGATATTGGCAACTATCGCCCGATCTGCCTATTGTCTGTCATCTACAAGTTGTTCACTCGAGTCATCCTGAATAGGATTGGCAGAACACTAGATGAAGGACAACCATGTGAGCAAGCCGGGTTCCACAAAGGATTCAGCACCATCGAACATATCCACACAATAACCAAACTCATTGAGGTTTCTCGGGAGTTCAAGATGCCACTCTGTTTAACGTTCATTTAAAGAAGGCCTTTGATTCTGTTGAGACGGAAGCGGTCATTGAAGCCCTAGCCAATCAGGGCATTCAAGCCCAATACATCAAGATCCTCCGTGAGCTGTATTGCGGATTCACTACCAGGATCTCACCATTCTACAAAGAAGTGATCGTTGATTTCAAGAGAGGGGTTCGGCAGGGTGATACCATTTCACCAAAACTCTTCAGTGCCACCCTCGAGAACATCATGCGATGACTGGAATGGGAAGGAATGGGAGTGAAGATAGATGGTCGGCAACTACACCACCTCTGCTTTGCTGATGACATTGTTTTAATAACACCAAACATCAGCCAAGTGGCACAAATGCTGGCTGACTTTGACCGTGAGTGTGGAAAGGTAGGACTACAGCTGAATCTTACGAAGACAATGTTTATGAGAAACAGCCTCGTTCCTGACACCCCATTCGCTCTCAATGGAACGACCATCTCCGAATGCAACAGCTATGTGTACCTAGGTCGAGAGGTCAACATGACAAATGACCTGGCACCCGAGTGCGCAGGCGGAAGAGAGCAGCTTGGAACGCCTTTAAGAACGTCAAAGAAATGACTAAGAGGATGAAGAACCTCCGGCTCCGGGCACATCTCTTTGATTCCACTGTTCTTCCTGCATTAACATATGCCTCAGAGACCTGGGCCCTACGCAAACAGGATGAGAACGCTATTCAGGTCTCCCAAAGAAGAATTGAAAGAGCTATGCTTGGAATATCACGTTTCACTCAAATGAGAGAAAGAATCCGGAGTTCTGACATCCGTCGATGATCAAGAATCAGGGACGCTGTCTTGTTTGCCAAGGTGTCAAAATCAGACAGGCTGGTCACGTAATGAGATTTAAAGACGACCGCTGGACTAGAGCTATTACTGACTGGATTCCACGGGATGTCAAAAGACCGCATGGTCGCCCACCTACCAGATGGTCAGGCTTCTTCGTCAAGATCGTGAATGATCGGTTTGAGGCTCTTCATGTTCCCAGAGCGAACAGATGCCATTGGGCTACACTAGCACGTGATAGGGACAAAAGGAGACGTTACTGGCGCCCGCTCGAGCAAATCGACGTCTAAAAGTTAAGTGATTAAGTGTGATTAAGTTATTTGAAGTTTTGATATGATTCTATATTGGAGTTATTTGTACTGGAACATTTTCTTGAGGAGATATTTAATCATCGTTCCAATTTTCTTTCTCATAATCTGTTTCTTCTGGTCTTTTGCTTTCTTTTGATCCAATCTTTGAAAGATCTCTGGTTTAAAAATAAGCATTCATTTCTTTGATATAGAGTTGGTCATAGTAACCATATGATATTTTGTATTTCTGACACAACTGTTATAATTTCTTTTCTTACATATCTGATGATATATTTGTTTCTTCCCCCTTTCTTTTTTTCTCATGAGTCTAGAAAAAGGTCTGTCCGTCTTGTTTAGTCTTTTGAAAAATAAGATCCAGGTTTGATCAAACTTTTTTTCCATTTTTTTGTCATTGATTTTTTATTCAATTTTTGCTATATTCCCCCTTCTATCTACTTTGGGATTCATGTCATTTTTCTTTAGTTTCTCAAACTGTGGGATTAGGCCATTGCTTTGAATTTCTTCTTTGATGTAAGACTGTATTGTTAATGATGTATTTTCTGTACCCTGTAGATTATAATAGTCTGTGTATTTTTTCTTTTTTGTTTGTTTGGAGGCCATATCAAACTCAGAAAAGTCTGGCCCCCACTTGGAGGGATGCTCCAGCAGAAACAAAAGGAGAGAAAAGGAATTTCAAGGAAGACCACCACCACTCCCAATCCTACCCACATTGGTAACCCCCTTGGCAATGGACTCTTAGCTAAGTAGAAGTCCCGCATGGGGGCAGGTTGGAAAAACCCTATAAAGGTCAGCTTGAACAAAGTAAGGGCACGTATATGCTGGCCAAGCCCAGGCACTGGTGATGCCTGAGTACATGTGGTGTCTACATCTCCCCTCTTGAGATGTGTACTTTCATGCTTCCATATCTAATGCTGGAGTGTGTGTGAGGGGCTCCATCTGCCTTTGAAGAAGCATTCATTCTCCCTGTTGCTCTCTCACATTCTCTCCCTCCTTCCCCTTCCTAAAAAACCCTCCAAATAAAATTTGTCCTTACTTCACTACTCCTGAAATTTCTTTCTGAGAGGTGAGACAAGAACCCAGTAACCCTGAGTCCTGGGGTGGCAGAGGTGGATTGGGAGAAAGTGACCATCTCTGTCTCCTCCCTGCCTTACATAAGACTACCATCGGGACCCACCTACTTCAGTTTCACTCAGGAAACTCAGACACAGAGACATAACTGGGCTAAAAAGTAAGTTGACTAGCTACTAAGAACAAAACCTGACCAAGTTGCTCTTGTACTGCCAGGATGATCTTTACTGGAGAATCACTGCTTTCAGCTGGGAACACAGTTGTTCTAAGCATGGCACAGACTAGATATGATGTCTCATAACAAGTGTTTGTATAGAAACATGAAGTCTGATAGATCATTTTGATGCTATCACATTGCAGAAAAAAAGGAAATATCTGGACCATTGGTTATATAGCACATTTTTGTCTGCATACTTTAGTTCTCATTTTATTTCCACAAAATCACAGCCACCACCATGCTGAGACCACTCTCCGCACACATGAAGGTACTGGCAGAGGGACAAAGCCACGCGGGTTCCGGGGCCGAGTCCTCCAAGCCTACTCGAATTGGAGTCGAGCATCTTCCACCCAGATCCTCCAAATTCCAGTAGGCGGGGGTCACACCCACCACCTGGCCCCCTGGCGCCGTGTAATCCCATCAGCGGCCAAGACTCAGAGACTATAAAATCCAGATCCCGGACGAGACCAGTGCAGTGAGTCTCCTGCCCCTGCGCCTGGCTGTTCCTCGCTGGGGTCCCTTGGAGGGGAGCGGGTTGAGCTTTCCTCCCCGCCCCGACCGGGGCTCTGGCAGCGGAAGACCTCCAGGACCAGCCACCACCATGCTGAGACCACTCTCCGCACACATGAAGGTACTGGCAGAGGGACAAAGCCACGCGGGTTCCGGGGCCGAGTCCTCCAAGCCTACTCGAATTGGAGTTGAGCATCTTCCACCCAGATCCTCCAAATTCCAGTAGGCGGGGGTCACACCCACCACCTGGCCCCCTGGCGCCGTGTAATCCCATCAGCGGCCAAGACTCAGAGACTATAAAATTCAGATCCCGGAACCGCGCGGCCGCTTTCGCGGCCGCGCAACATCTTATCAGAACATCTTTTTATGATATTTTATTATGTCATTACTACTTTGGACAAACTTGCAGGCTATCGAATATAGCCTGCCCACAGGGCAGAGTCTGGCAAACTCCCCGTGGCGCACCAAATATGCCAAATACCAGTAACAATGATGGGTCTCATTCTCCTAAAGAGCCTTGAATATAATCTCAGGGCTAGGATGAAAGAGACGTTACTGGGGCCTGCTCGAGGCAATCGACGAATAACAGGATGATGAAATGAAATGAAAAAATGAAAATCACAAAATCACAAATCATTCTGTTATTCGTTGATTGCCTCGAGCAGGCCCCAGTAACGTCTCTTTCATCCTAGCCCTGAGATTATATTCAAGGCTCTTTAGGAGAATGAGACCCATCCTTGTTACTGGTATTTGGCATATTGGGTACGCCACGGGGAGTTTGCGAGACTCTGTCGTGTGGGCAGGCTACATTCGGTATTTCCACAAATTTTAGCAAAAAAGTAATACACTGTACTGTCACACAATCTCCCAAAACATGGCCTGCTGTTGAGTCAGTAACACCCAAAGTTCTGTTTTTGAAGTTATTTTAGTTTTTGTTTGTTTGGGGACCACACCTGGCAATTCTCAGGGCTTATTGCCTGCTCGGTACTCAGAGATTGCTCCTGGCAGACTCAGGGCACCCTGTGGGATGCCAGGGACCAAACCCAAGTTGGCTGTGTGCAAGGTAAATGGTAGTACCTGCTGTACTACCATTTTATAAAATTAGCCCATTTTATAAAAATTAGCCCATTTTATAAAAATTAAATTTTTATTCCTCCCTTCCTTTCATTGTTGATGTTGTTGTTGTGATAACTTGGGGTCGCGGGACACAAAGACACTGGCCATGGTATTTCAGATGATGAATATCAGATATCAATGCTCATTCAACTCAGTCCTCACTAAGGGCTGCAACTCATTTAGTTGTAGAGTTCACACACATGCTCTTCTGGAGTGATGCTTCCTCATGATGTGACTGAACAGCTTTTAAAGTCCTCACTAAGTGCTCACTCTCCTCTGCTGTAGTAAATTTACACACCTGACTACAGTAAGACAACCAAGCATGGTGCCAGAGACCAAAGACAACACAGCACAAAGACTCCTATTTGGCACATGTTGTGGCACTAGACACAGGACTCACAATTCTACACATACAAGGCAGGAGTTCAAAGCCATAAGCTATTTGGCTAGGCCCTTTGTTATAGTTTTGATGCAAGTACTTAAAAAATGTGAATGATGCGGTTTCTAAAGAAAAAAAATGACTAGTTTGCTATGCTACATGGATCTTTGTAGCAATAACAAATAAAACACCATAGGCCCTGGAAATAAAATGCATTTCCCCCACAGAACTTGACTGTGTTACAGTCATTTA
The DNA here is from genome assembly GCF_029834395.1 of Sorex fumeus. Classification (NCBI taxonomy): domain Eukaryota; kingdom Metazoa; phylum Chordata; class Mammalia; order Eulipotyphla; family Soricidae; genus Sorex; species Sorex fumeus. The sequence continues at coordinate 47,870 of NW_026606200.1, read as the reverse complement.
ATATTTCACAGACCCAGGGAAAATGAGAAGACATGGAGCTGAGGATAAATATGTTTGAATTTGCAAAACTATTTCAGAAATTATGATTTTTAAATGAATATGAAGTCTTCTTAAACTGAAAATATAATTTGAGTAAACCTACATTTAGACTGGTGTTTCTCAAAATTTTTCTAAGAGTGTCCCCTTTCCACTTTAAAAAAATATATATATATATATATATTTATTTTATTTTTCCTTTCCACTTGTATTCCTTTCTGTGGATCTACCATCTTCATCTTCTTTGTATTGTGCTGTACCCTACTTTCCACATCTATGTTCTTTTCACCTATAACCCCCTTTGGAATATCCCTAGACTTTCCATATGGCCCCAGGTAGCAAAACATTGACTTAAACAAATGCCACATCAATCAGCTGTAGGTGTTTGCCTTGTGTGCAGCTGGCCCAGCTGAGCCGGGTTCGATTCCTCTGCCCCTCTTGGACAGCCTGGCAACTTACCAAGAGTATCTCACCCGCACAGCAAAGCCTGGCAAGCTACCTGTGACATATTCAATATGCCAAACACAGTAGCAACAAGTCTCATGATGGAGTAATTTTACTGGACCCGCTAGAGCAAATCGATGAACAACGAGAGGACATTGTTACAGATATATAAGAGTATTGATCAACTTCATCAATGTAAGACTAAATAATTCATTACAGATGCTTTTGGACTATGTCATTGCCTTGAAATCTGCTCTGCTATCAATGATTTACTTTTAATATCTCAAAACGGGGCTTTTTTGTAATAGTACTGTAGCATTTATACACTAAGCAGTAAATAATTTATGCTGTGTAGGCTGTATTTCTGTGTGTCTCATCTCCTTTATCTTCTTTCTCTTTTTCAAAAGTCCCTGAAAAATTTAAAGACCAAGTTAGCTCAAACAGTTTGGAAGAACAGCAAGGGTTTTTGCTACTCCGGAGAAGCCCCATGTTCTCTCTTGAACGCATGTTTCAATCTCTTCGTCTATACTCACGTCTCTCTAAATTTCTTTCAATAAAAACTTTTTCTTTAAAAATTAATAAGGAACAAACTTAGTCTATGGGCTATCATTAGCCAACCCCCTGTTCTAAGAAAAGCTTCAAATAAATAAACTCTTGCCTCAACTCATGATATGAAAGTCTAAAACCATCAAAAGACTCTTCAGCCACTTGGAATTTAGAAATCAATAAGCTTTGGGAAAGCATTTTTTTTAGCCCCTGAAGCATGTAATTTAACAGACTGGAAGGAAACATGTGAAAAGTTGGAAGAAAGCTCTGCATGACACATGAACTAAAATTTTCCCTAAATTCCCAATGATGGGACTGAAGCATAACGTATGAAGTATTTTACGAAAAGAGAAAATATATTTATCTCTCACTAAACCCTTTGGATGAAACCTAAAACCAGAAATCACAGTCTCCTAGAACTCCAGATGCGTATCTTAGTGCAAAGTTTTTGGGAAAAAAAGTGTCTAAGCCTGAGAAATGTCTTTAAAACTCTAGGCTATTGTGTAAGTAAGGTAGAAAGAGCTTTTAGTACTACTGACAAGACTCATATCAGAAAAAATTATGTGAAAGAAACAGCAGCCCATAAAAAGAGATCTTATTTTCCTAAAATATACAATTTCTCTGCCACAAGACAAATACATATTGATTATTCCTTAAGCTGATGTCATAAACCGGTGATCACAATAATCACTTTCCTTTAAGTAAAATGTTATTTCTTGCCAGATTTTAACTTTTATTTTCCCCATGTGAGACTTTTATATCAAAATGTAGAAATAGATTTTCCATTCTGCTGTTTGGATGCAAGTCTCTGAATTTACTTATACTCCTTGCTGAGACAGGAAAGAAAGAAGCAACTTCACAATATTTTTACCTTTACATTTCTTGTTGCTCCCTGGATCTAGCTGTGCAAATCCATCAGACTTCCTGACTGTAAGGACATCCCCAGACTCTCTTTTTTAAAACCCTGCTGTTCTCTAGGTACTCCTGGCATCTGATACTCTCTGTCCCATTCACTTAAATGTATTTAGTTCATTAGTTTGATCATCCTCCCAATGACTACTGAAGAAGCGAGTGTGTCAGCTTGGAAATTTGGGATCAAATATCTTTGGTCTAATACATACTATCAGTGTAGACTTCTGTATAATGGTGAGTATACAGTAAACATCAGTTTCTCATCTTATTAAGGGAAATTAATATTGGTGTACATTCCCAATTTCCCACTCATCTACATTTTGAGGTTTTTATTATTTCTGGATGTTCCAAAAGACTATATAATCACCATTCATAATTAATAGCCATATTTTAGGAAAAATCTTGAGAGAAAAAAAAGTGCTAATACTGTCTAATTCAAGACAATAGGTGATTATTAAATGAAATTTTTCCATATGTATAGAAATTTCATTAAAATAGATAAGCTCATAGAATAACAGAAATTTTGTGCATAATGAAAATGGTGGTATAACATTTGTGCCAAAATCATGGAAAAAATGCAATAAGTAACAAAAATTTACAACTTTTAGCCCCACCATCCAAATTTACATGTTCCCATAGATAATTCCCTTTAACTTTCCTAAAGTATAAATTTTTTGGTAATGTAAAAACTGATAAACATAGTGTGAGACAAGTGCCAAAATATTTTGTCTCTAGGTGAGCAGAAATTATAAAGGAAGTTTTGAATTATTTTACTAGAAGAGGCATTCAGAATTATGCAACAACAAAATACCTGACATAGAAGATGATAACTAACTTCTTTCATCTACTTTTACTTTATTTCATATACATAGCAGAGAAAAAGCTCCGCAGATGTTGACCTTTTTGTTTTTAATTCTCCTGTTCTTAGCAAACCCAAAATATGGATTCAAAGAATTACAAAGGCAAACTAATCAGAAGGGACAAGACCAAATTCAAAACATGTTAAAAACTCTGCTGGTTACTGAAGGCTATGGTGGACATTGGAGGAAAAAGAGTAGTGGGCAGTATAAAATGAGGACTTTCTTGGTAATGGGATTGCACTGAACTTTGGACATATAATGGTGTCAGTTATACACACATAGTGGGGTGATGTTAGTTCCTGGTAATCCCATGATTGATTATTTTAAAAAAATATGGGTTTAGTGCGCTGAATGCCTCTCTGCTTCCTATAGTTTATTCTTTTCCAATTCAGTCTCTGACACAAAAACATTAGATTCTGACACAAAAATATTAGATTTCTCCCTTCTCTACCCCCCATTTATTCTTCCTCCACTACCTATCAGGGAGCAGCGAGTTATGATCACTTCGTTATTTATGGATTCAGGCTTACCCTGTCTTGTTCTCATCACCACTTCCTGGCTCTCCAGACCCCAACAGAAATAGTAGCGGGAGTCTGGAGAAATGTGTAGGAAATGGTTGGTGAAAATCAGATTTAGAGGTAAAGAGGATCTTTCTTCTGCACATCCTTTTGAAAGTGTATTATTAAAATGCAAAATTGACAAATAGTATAGCACTGCAGCACTGTTCTCCCATTGTTCATTGATTTGCTCAAGCGGGTCCGGTAGCATCTCCATTGTGAGACCCGTTGTTACTGTTTTGAGCATATTGATAAGTTTCTAGATAATAGAGGTATGGAAAAAGATATCTAACAAGTAACAGATAACTGAAGTACTAAAGAGTCAGTAGTCAAAAGGTAATATGTTGAGAGGTGAGAAAACTGTTACGCAAATGTGTAGGGAGAATGAACAAGAAGATGGAAAAGAATTAGGAAGAGAATTTTGCTTGCTAAATTCATTTTTCCGTGTACTGCTGGAATTATTTGTCCATATATTACCAATAAAACAAAACACAAACATAGTTGGGAGGGGTTGTTTAAAACTGTGGCTTAAAAATTCCTTGCATACTAAGCAGAGTGAGGCTCAATAGGGAAATGTGTCTTGTCTTTAAAAATAAAATCGAATGGTTGCTTAAAGAAGTAGAGAACTCCTGGCTTTGAGTCTAGGAAGGAATCTCTCAAATGAGTTCTCCTATGAAAAGAACCACGTGATAAATGAACAAAGTGCCCAGGCGTATCCGTACATGGAGACAGTAGCTTTTCTACAGCAGCTATAAGTGTCTGTCTATATCACTACTGGAAAATTGCCAACATACAAACTCCATAAACACACAGTTATGGTGGTCACCAAGACTTTCAGTGATGAATTTGTGACTCTGCTGACAAGATATAGCTTTTGATCTCTAGCGGATTTAGATCCGTTGCATTACCTCCTATAAGCATAGCTTTTCTCGGGCTTCTGCTAAGTTTCAAAAGCAGCAAATTTGAAAATAAATAACTGTTGTGCATCTCTTTCTAAATGTGGAGCCAGTTACTTTCAGAAACGTATGATCAATAAAACTAGAAAATTTATATGAAGAAAGAATCAGGAACAGCAAAAATAAATCACACTCTTTAAATGGTTTCTTTTCAAAATGTAAAATTCTTCATTTGGGTAGCTTTGGGCCACGAGATAATTTTGATAGTAAATATCTTCTGATTCACAATGACTTTGCTCCTTTTAAATGTAATACATTGGGGATACATTGTGCTTTCTACCATTGTATATTCCATAACAAGCACAGTCAAGTTTCTTTGAGATATAAAGAAAATCAAAAAGTTGATACGTCTTGGGTCTTTAGAAGCCAATCGCCTCCCACAATAGACTTCACTGTCTATGGTGTGTGTGTGTGTGTGTGTGTGTGTGTGTGTGTGTGTGTGTGTAGGGGGATAATCTGTCTTATATTATTTCATTATAACTAGTTCTCATATTCTTATGTCCTTTAAAAAAAATCTCATTTCACGTACTGTGACTTACAATGCTGTTAATGGTAGGGTTTCATGCTTCAAACATTCCACTACCAAACTGTCCACCAGACACCAGACCATCTACTTCTGCTCACCAGTGTCACCTCCCTCCATCTTCCCCAAATCTCCTACAACGATTTACTTCCTACTAAAGTCCAGATCTGTTTCTGTTGACTTTGGAAATTTATTATTTCTTTTCTGTTTTCTTTCTTTTTGGGTCACACACCCAGCGATACTTGGGGGTTACTACTGACTCTGCACTCAGGAATTACTCATGGTGGTGCTTGGGGGAACCATATGGGAGGCTGGAGATCGAACCTGGGTCGGCTGTGTGCAAGGTAAACGCTCTCCCCACTGTACTATTGCTTTGGCCCTGGAATTTATTATTTCTTATTAAACTTCATTATTATATCACAAAGATGAGGGAAACTTTTGCGTTCTCTGTATTTTCTTTAAATTTCAGCAATTTGTTCACCTCTGTCTTCTCTTTCAAAACAGAAATCTGGATGAACATTAATAATAAACCACTAAACTATCCCTTGGGGTCAGAGTGATAGGGGTTATGGTGTTTGTCTTGCATATCACCAAACCTGGTTGTACCACAACAGTACATTGGACTCCTCATACTCCACCAAGAGTGACCCCTCAGCAGAGCCAGTAGCAAACCCTAAGCAACACCAGGTATTGTTCCTGAACAAAATAAAAACAATATAACAACAAAAAATATCCTTAATTATTGGATTCCACGTTTTCTGTTTTTTTTTTTTTTTTCTTTTTGGGTTACACCCGGCAGTGCTCAGGGGTTACTCCTGGCTCATTCACTCAGGAATCACTCCTGGCGGTGTTCGGGGGACCATATGGGATGCTGGGAATTGAACCTTTATTGGCCATCTTGGCTGCGTGCAAGGCAAACGCCCTACCCGCTGAGCTATTGCTCCAGCCCCGGGATTCCACTTTAGAACAAGTTCCTCAAGACGTTAGCTTTTCTGAAAGTTTATTCCTACTAACTCTTGCTTTTGCTGTGCTTTCACTATTAAATTATAGCTACCAGATCAATCTAGAGATGCTAAAGTAATACAGGAATGAAGGCACTTGCCTAGCACATGACTTATCCTACTTTGGTCACTCTCACTACATATGGGCCCTGGAACACCACCAGCAGCGACCTTTGACACAGAGCCAGGAGTAATCTCTGAATACAGCAAGGTGTGACTTAACCACTGCCACCACCTTCTGCCAAAAAAACAAAAAAATGTCTATTTTACTGTCTTCTTTCTTTCCTACCTACATGTTTTATAATTTCTCAGTTATTTCATCTGTTTTCAACTTAATTTTTATATAATAAAATAACACCATTTCTCATATCAAAACACACGGCTAAAACATTTTAGATAATCCCTGTACTGCAATAAGTACAATTCAAATTCGTCTCTGAAATGTGCTAGTAAAAGCTATTTTGCTACAATCATATAATTCTTGGTGACTTGTTCTATCAAGATATTTCTTGATTTAAAGGATTCCAGGAAAGTATTATAATAAAAAAATCATATTTTTCTAACACAGACATTCAATTTTAAACAACTAATCACTGATGGCTAAAATGTAATTATATTAACTATTTGAACTTGTTTCTGCAGACCATTCTCTCTTAAATTAAGTGAATATATGAAATTAAATCATTTGCATATAGAATATATTTGTTAATATATTTAAATTTTTACTTTTATCTACTTAAAAGAACACTCAAAGATTAATAAAAGTAAAGAAGGCTTACATCAGTAGTACTTTGAAAATGTTTTACTTTTCAAAAACCAAAATAGATGAGAGGATTAATGAGATTGAATAGCTTGTGAATTGTTTGAAATTGTTTACTCTATTTCCTAAGTAATTTTATTTTATTTTTGAATTTTATGTTCTATGTGTAAAAATAATTTCTAATGAAAATACCTATAAAGATTTTCAATATTATAAAGTATTTAATCAGAAAATATCATCTAATCTTAGAGAACAAAAACCACCTGCTACATTTAGCAATTTTATTTTAGATTTTTAAGTAATGGACAATTTAAATTAACTACAAGCAAAATTTTAATTAGCTCAAAGAATAAGTTCTACTGCATAAATACCTATGCAAATACAAAGATAATGGTTTTTTAATTCTCAGAGAAACCTACTAATTCTTAGTGATCAGGAATTACTATGCTGTTGGCATATAAAAAAGTGCCCATTGTCACTTAGTATTAGAGAAGTGCATATCAAAATATCAGTGAGATATCATCTCACACCTGTGAGAATGGTACAAATCTATAAGTCTGAAAACAGCCAGTGTTGATGGGGTTGTGGTGAGAATGAATCCTCAACCATTGTTGGTGGGAATGTCATCTGGTTAAGCCTTTATGGATATCAATATAAAAATCTATACAAGAAACATAAATAAACATATCATAAAACTCAGGAATACCACTCCTTGGCATCTATTCCCCAAACACAAAAATATTAATTCAGAGACTCTACACACACCTATGTTCTTTGTCACACTTAGTATAATAATTAAGGTAGAGAAACAACTAAATATCCACCATGGATGAATAGATCAAAAGTTGTGGTATCACTTGTGTTGGAACATTAACTGTTTGAAAAAACTGTATAATGAAAAACTATGAATCATGATTTTTTTTAATAAAAAAGTGTTTTTTAAAAAGAAGTTGTGGTATATAGTACTATGTAGCTGTTAGAAAAGATGAAGTCATGAAATTTACATACAAGTGGTACAATATGGAAAGTATCATGCTAAGCAAAATGAGTCAGAAAGAGAGGGATAGACATAGAAAGATTGCATTCATTTGGGGGATATAAATTAACAAAGTATGAGATTAATACCCAAGAATAGCTGAGATCAGCACCAGGATGATTATTCCATAACTTAGAGGCCAGCCGGGTATCCTAGAGGCCAGATAGAGAAGGGAGCACCAAATAAAGGATATTTGGAGGATCCTCCCAGGAGGGGAGATGCATGTCAAAAGTAGACTATGGACTGAACATGTTTGCCACTCAATGCCTCTTTTGCAGACCACAACACCCGAAAGGAGAGAGAGAACACAGGGGATTGCCCTGCCACAGAGATGGGGGGGGGGGGGGGATGGAGGGATGGGGGTGGGAGGGATATTATCCATGATGGTGAAAAATGGGCACTGGTGGAGGGATGGGTATCTGATCATTGTATAATTGAAACCAAAGCACAAAAAATTGTAAATCTACAACTGTAAAAAAAAAAAATAAAGGGAAAAAAAAAGTTGTGGTATATATACATAATGGAATACTATGCAGCTCTAAGAAAGAAAAGATTCATATACTTTGTAGCAACATGGATGGAATTAGAGGATATCATTTGCAGTGAAGTTAGTCAGAAATAAAGGGATAGATACAGAATGATCTGTTTCATATATTGAACCTAAAGATACACAGTAAGCGAACAACAAAGGACCACAAACAACACAATGGGAGATCTTATCCACATAATTGAGTTGGGGTGGGAGAAATTTGGATGGGAAGGGTCTTGGTCTTTGGAAGAGAGAGGTGGTAGGTGTGATGTTAGAATATGTTAATGAGCAAACAGCATTAACTGCATTGTAAACAACAAAAGCTTTTTTTTTTTAAAAAAAAAAAGCAATATGGGGACTAGAGAGATAGCACAGCGAGTAGGGTGTTTGCCTTGCACGCGGCCGACCCGGGTTCGATTCTAAACATCCCACATGGTCCCTTGAGCACCGCCAGGGGTAATTCCTGAGTGCAGAGCCAGGAGTAACCCCTGTGCATCGCCGGGTGTGACCCAAAAGAGAAAAAAAATGAAATAAAAAAGCAATATGCTGTTTAAGAGGGAAAAAAAGAAGAAGATATTATATGCCTGTCCAAACTACACAGAATTTTACAAAAGTTGATGTCAATCGAGGCTAATTTTTAACCTGCCCAAAGACTCTATAATATCACTGTGGTGATTATATCCTATGATACATCCTTGACTCATTATGCCGTAGACATAAAACCAACATAGTACTCTATGCCAATTATAGCTAAAATGTTTTTTTTTTTAATGAAGCACTGTGGCTAAAGTCAATGGAAAATCAAGTTGAGAATCTTTATTATTATACAATAAATAGTTCCTCTATTCTGCTTATGTACAAGCACATTCATACTAATCTCTGCATCACGGTCACAGTCATAGTCCTCCCGTTGTTCATCGATTTGCTCGAGCAGGCCCAGTAATGTCTCCATGGGAGACTTTGTTGTTACTGTGTTTGGCATATCGAATACATCACGGGCAATCTCTGCATGGTTTATCTAAATTCTGACTCTTCCCTCAGGAGTTTACACATTCTCTTTCCTTACTCTAAGCCATTTCAACTTGGCCTCTATCTTAATAGATAAAAATTAAAATGACTATAGGGAAACACCTCCATTTTCCCCCTATAATTTCTAAGATGATTTCACAGGGTATTCTTCCGAATAGTCATCTGTATCGATACAATGAAATATTCAATAAATGCTTTCAAAAGCATAAATTAAAAATAGAAATGATATATTTTAGATTTGTTAGCACGTCACAGTAGGTGTCTAAAAATGGGTATCATAGAGAATGCATTCTCAGAATACAGTGAAATTATGTCAGATGGATCAAGATGTAATCCAAACAAAGCAAAAGCATAAATTCTAAAATTAAAGCAAGATAAATATTAATTCTGCTATGCAATGGCTGTGCAAGTTTGAATACATTCAATAAAGTTACATAAGAACAAACACATAATTTAAAACTACTGAGAACAAATTAAGTAAAAATTATTTGATATCAAAACTTGTGGTATAAAGATACAGTAGTATTTTGTGAGAACTATATGCACTAAATCATCTGTAGTAGAAAAAGAGAAAATTTGACGACCAACACATTCAACTTCAGAATATTGTGGGACAAAACTACCAGAATTCTAATTACTTTAAAAATATGTAAGATTTGGGGCTGGAGCGATAGCACAGCAGGTAGGGCATTTGCCTTGCACGCAGCCAACATGGTCGACATAGGTTCGATTCCCAGCATCCCATATGGTACCCCGAGCACCGCCAGGGGTGATTCCTGGGTGCATGAGCTAGGATCAACCCCTGAGCATCGCCGGGTGTGACCCAAAAAGCAAAAAAAAAAAATATGTAAGATTACAAATAAAGCATAAATATCAAGAGAGCCAAAGATGATTATCTACAAATAAATAAAAATGTAAAATCAGTAGCTTAGTGATAGAGCACAAGACTCATACATGAAGGGCTTGGGTATAATTTCAGGCACCAGAGAAATAAATAAAAAGAAAACTTCTAGGGATGGAGATAGTACAGCCAGGAGGGCTTTTGCCTCGACTTGGCTAACCAGGGTTCCGTCCCCAGCATCTCATATGGTCCCCCAAACACTACTAGGAGTATTTCTGAATTCAGAGGCAGGAGTAAACCCCAAATATTGATGGGTGTGACCCAAAAAGCCCCTCTGCCCCCCCCAATGAAAGAAAAATAAATTAAAAAAAACTCTCTGCTAAGACCAATTTCTTTTGTTAGTTTTGTATACTAATTTAGTGAAATTCCAGCCCTTAGTTCAGATACTTGGGTAACCAGCAAGTATCTTTCCCTTATGAGACCGTTACATTTTAATTCTGGGAGAGGAATGGCATAATATTCCCTTTACTCTTTGACCTGGTCCTCTCTCTCCTTTTTTAGGACAAATTCCCATCCACTGTAGCACTGTCATCCTATTGTTCATATATTTGCTTGAGCGGGCACCAGTAACATCTCCACTGTGAGACTTCTTGTTACTGTCTTTTGGCATATTGAATATGCCATGGGGAGCTTGTATATATTCTCTTCCAAATAACAGATAACTATTCTCCACTGACATCTTCAAACTTAAACTAAATTTTTTGTGAGAAATTTATCCCCCTAACACTTCCCAAGGTTGATATGAACCCCTAAGTAAAGATAATTTAGGTACCTTTAAATTTTAGGGGGTTTGGGGTTTGTTTTTTTCAAAGGGTTTGCCAAAAATCGCATCCAGGGAAGAATAATATACCAAGAAATAGTAGAATAAATTAAAAATTATCTGCCAGCTGCAAAAATTCACCAAGGAAGCACAAAAGAAGACAGAGTCGGGCTTTTTACATGGTAGGGGTGACGTGGGCAAAAACAGAATAGGAAAGTATTGTACTTATCAGTTGTGTGTAATACCCCAGTCCTGATCTTCATGGACCTAGTATATGTTAATAACTCTGCCAACTCTAACAGTCTCAGACCCCTGAGGAGGAGTGATGTGGTGTTGTCTCACAGGGTCTACCTGTGAGAACACTCATGGCTGCCTGGGCCAGCCTAAAGCTTGGGTGGTTCATGTGTGTCTGAAGGTCTCCTGTTCGTGTTGCTTATTCTGTGATCAGCCTCACTGGATGGTAGGACTCAGGACAGATTTTAAAATTAAAGATATAAATTCCAACTGCACAATGTAAATATTTATTCAGAGAGCCAGAGAATGTATTAAATGAAGACATATTTGCCTTCTCACCACTCAACAATGCTTTGTTTTCTGGCTTTCCCCTACTGTTCTCAGACGCTGTCATCTTGCAATCCTTCAATTCTTCCTGTCCTAACTGTAACTTACCTCTTCCTTCCTCACATGCAGTGTCCTGGGCATGGGGGTCCCATCTCCCTAGTAATGACTTCTCACTCTTGTGACCACTGTATTTTTTCTGAAATCTCTTTCTCACTGACACTTGTCAATGTGCTCTCAGCACCATCTCCTGTGAACTTTATACAGTTTCCAAAGTGGATTTCTTTCTGCGTTAAGCATCTCATTTGGTGAGTACCTAATTATTTCATCCAAAGGACAGACACAGGTTGCTTTTGTTCACATGCTATCAACTCAATAAATTGAAAAGAATAATATGTACGATTATCACTCTTTTGTTTTGTTTATAGAATGCTAAATGATTCACTTAACAGAATCCTTTAAACAAATTAACAGAATCGACTTAGCTGAACAAATAGGGCTGTTATTTCGGTGCCAGGTATACACAACTACAGGTTCATAAGTTAGATAAGCACAGAATTAGAGTTCACATTTCACAGAAAATCTAACAGTGCCCTCTTTGGTGCCATTTTCCAAAAATAATGTAGGATGATCTATCACTTGTGCAATGTAGATATTATTTCTCAATCTTTGCTATATTCCTGGTCCAAATGAAAACATTATTTATTTTCTATATTGAGTAATTAAAAACTTTAAATCGACAATTGCCACTTTACCATCTAACTTCATTTTGATAAGACTCCGGGTGTAGAATGTAGGGCAGATTGAGGATAAATAATTTCTCTAACTTAAAATTACTGTAGCAGTGTGCTAGTCAGAGCAAGTTGTTTCTTTCCCCAGTATTCAGATACAGTAAATGCAGGTCTGCACTAATTTTATGAGTTTTGTTATCACTAAGACAAAATCAATGAGCAATGGGATTTGCTATCCAATTATATGCAGCCCAGTTTATGTTCTGGGAAAATAAAATGTTTGAGAGCATGATTTGACTTCACTCTTTTAAAATATTTCAGAAAAAAAAAGAGAAAGAAACCCAACCTTAATAGCTATTAGATTACTTTGAGAATAAAATGATACTATTCAGGTCTACTTTGTTTAACTTGTCTTTGAGAATTTTCTTCTGGAATGATGTAGAGGATGCTTTTTTGGTAGAACAATATCCAAGATAGAAATAAGTAATTTTAAACTCTAAAGTAGAATTTATCACATGTCAAATATTATTTGACACTAAGTAACTACTTTAATACTCAAATTATTCAGCACATAAAAGAATTACTTATTAGACTATATAAACAGAAAATAAAATATAAGACTTTATTATATTTTATCAGTTGATAAAATACATAGATTCAGCATACATTACTCATTATATTTCAGAGTAATTTAGATGAAGCAGTATTTTGTCACTTTAGTAAAGTAACACAAAATCAGATATTAGCCCCTGTCACCTTGCTTATGTAGTTTTGATGTTACACTATAATTATTCAGTCTCAGAAAAAAAAAGTTTTATATAATAGCCATTAATTGCAACGATTTCATGTGTAGTTCAGTGTCTTATCTTCAATTTTATATCTATCAAAAAATTCCAAGAAATAATTGCACATTTAGACTTTCAAGTCATAAAAATGTATGCCATTAAATAAGCATGCACAATGAGTTATCAGACATACACATGTAGCATGTACACGGAGAAAATAAACATGAGAGGCAATCAATCTACTTAAAATATTTTGTTTTAATTTTTTTTAAACCTCACATCTTTGGGGCTAGAGTAATAGTACAGTGAGAAGAGCATTTGCCTTGCCTGAGGCCGACCCAGGTTGATTCCAGGCATCCCATATAGTCCTCCAAGCAACGCCAGGAGTAATTCCTGAGTGCAGACTCAGGAGTAACCCCTGACCATCGCTGGGTCTGACCCAAAAAGCCAAATAAATAAATAAATAAATAATAACAAAAAATAAACAACAAAACAAAAACAACAACAACAAAAGAAAATCCCTCACAACTTTAACTTTTTGCAAAAATAATACAGAGTTTATGTGCATGTTTTCCCTTGGCCCGTTCAATGATAACTTCTTTTATAAATACACAATACCATACAAAAATACAATAATCAAAGCCACAAAATTGACACAGGGCATAATATTGTAAATTAAATCATAGACTTTATTTATTCTGATTGAATTAACTTTTATGTGGATACATTTTTTTGAGGATTGTATGTACGTTTTACTATCTCTGTAGGTTTGTATAACTTCCAAATTAATGATATAAATTGATAAGTTGTGGTTAGAAAACTGAGGTTTTCCCTTTCTTTATGAAATTTATTCCTCACATGGTATTATTTTATTTCTTACCATACGTGAGCTACTTTGTGACTGTTATGGGATTAGATACTGGATATTTAATGTTAATTATGGCACAAAAATTTCAAACTCTCTAAGTAGTGCTGTCAAATATTAAATGAAGCAAGACATTTTAAACTGAGTTTATACTGGCATCAGAGGAGACAAAAAGGAATAGAGAATTGCAACAGTGATTTATTTTTGGCCTGTTCCATGAATGTCAGCACACAATAGAGAACCAAGGATGGAAGCAAACTATAAAGGAGTGATGAGCGTTTCTACCATTTCAGGATAAAATCCAAAATGGTTTTGGCAGCAGGAAGAGTCAAACACAGTGTCAGAGATAAATCCAAGGAATTCAGAAGACATGATAGCAAGAATCATGACATAAAGTGTAGGAACTTAGAATTCTTGGTGATTGCTAGTAATAGGGAAGAAGTGCAGAACTGAGCTGAAAGAATTTAGTAGTGATACAAAAAATTGGTGGTTGCTAGGGAAAAGGTAAGGTGGGAGGAAGGCATTGGTATAAAAAGAAAGACAAGAGGAGGAATTCCTGATAAAGGCATTTTCATATAGAATATCTTCTTTATTTAGAAACCATAGTGTGTCAAGCTATTAATGATAGTATCAGATATATAATGTCTCAACTACAATCTCTCCATCCCTCCAAGAATACCCCTCTCTGTACCTTAGCTGTATCAACCTCAACATCCTAGATGTGATATTGTGATGTAGCTTTGTAATATGTCACTATGAAGCAAAGCAAGTGCATACCTGGGCTCTCTCTATAGGGTAACTTACACATGCATGTGACTTTTTAAGCATCTTCAAGTAATTTGAACTTTAAATAACCTTCTTCACTGTCTCTATGCATATCTAGAGTCGCTCCGTCGAGATTACGTTTTTGTCTCAAAATGATATAGTAATACAAAACAAATGTAGGCCCATTTAGGAGGAAAAAAAATATTAGAAACTATAATCTCACATGTCAGAGGTTGAACGTATCTTCAATGTACATCAGATTCATCCCTAATATATTAGACCAGCAATCTTCTATGCTCATCGAAGATGTTTCCTCTTTTAAATAGCCCTTAAGTTTAATAAAGTGATAGAGGTCTGAACACTTTATTCCTCTTTATGCATAAAAAGTTTATGATTATAAGAGAATGAACACAGTACTCTAACTTCAACAGCCAAGCATCTTTAAGAGTGTTTGAGGGGCTGGAGCAATAGCACAGCGGGTAGGGAATTTGCCTTGCACACTGACGACCCGAGTTTGATCCCAAGCATCCCATATGGTCCCCCGAGCACCGCCAGGAGTCATTCCTGATTGCAGAGCCAGGAGTAACCCCTAAGAACTGCTGGGTGTCACCCAAAAAAAGCAAAAAAAAAAAATAGTGTTTGAACTGTCTCTACAAATGATTGCTATTTATTGTTGTTTCCGTCTAGTAAAAGACTAATAGGCTTTATTATGAAAAAAAGGATCATTGAATACCAAATGCATAGACCAAATTTAATTAATCAGAAACATGCAAGTAATCAATATACTATTTGATAAATATTAGAGAGTTCCTTGTTTAGAAAAATAAACATATAGCCCAAGGGCTATTTTATTCAACTTGAAAAATAATTCAGCATAATTGTACATAAAATTATAGCATGGCTACTGTAAATATTGTCACAACTAGAAAAATAAAGTTTTTTCTTGGAAATATTTTCAAATGATTATGCCACAGATCTTAAGCCATGTTTGTGTAAATAATGAAAAACACAAAAAACACACAATTTATAATTATGTTTGTAAACAACCCCCAAGCACTTTTCTGTCCAGGAAATCTAGGCCAGTGGCAAAGTTTTGCAATAAAATATGGATATGGAGATGTAGAAAGCAGATTACGGCATAATTTATTATGTTGATTTTCTAGAGGTGGAAGGAAGCTGTCCAAACTTATATTTCTCAAACAGTGGACTTGTTATAAATGAAGACAGACCTAGTATTACTCCAGGCAGCTACTGGTTCTCTGAGTCTCAGAGTGATGGCAGATGAAAAAAAAGGCAAACCTTATTCCCTGTAGTAAAAGTATTTTAACGAATGGGACACTAATTCTGTTCACTAAACTGAAAAAATATATAAAATAATAAAATTTTAGAAGAGAGCAGGGAGAAAGCTGAAATTGTCAAAAGAACATTGCCTTAAAGTGAATAAGAGGGCTAGTTACCTCAGTACAAAAAAAAAATAAGAAATGGGATTGTACAATCATTCCAAGTCTACCCATTAATGAATCGATGTCAGTTGAATAACTACCCTTCGTGGTTAATGAGGGTGATTTCTTCAACTCCTATTTTTGGTAAAGAAAACATTCTGATAAAGGCAAATAAAAGAATGCTAACAACATGTCCAGGAGTATAAAGTTTAGGAGAATAACAAAGTGTTAGATGCCTGAGACATATTTGAAAATTAAGATACAAACAGAAGCAAAATATAGCATAATTAGTTTGGCGAATGGAAATTGAAGTATCTTAATTAACATTCATGATAAATTAAGTCAATAGGAGAGCAGAAAGGCATATATTAAGAATCTGTTGAATTGCAAAGGATAGGATGTTTATCTGATCCCAAATTATTATGAGATTCATACAAATATAAAGAAATACACATAATAACACTACTTTGACTTTACAACTAACTATTAATGAAATAATAGCCTTACTGTATTTTACTATTAGTCAAGAATAAAATTTCTAGAATGTATATCACATAAATAACTGGTTTGAAAATAGAAACTATACAAGCTTTAATCAAGGTTTAAAACTATACTTGTGCCATTGAAATAAAGTCACTGAGATAATGTGAAATGAAAAAAAAACAAAATAAGATACATTTGACTATTTAGAGAACAGACCAGATTCTAGAATTTCTAAGTACTCCTAAAACTTAAGTGAATATGGCACTCCAGAATTAGGATTTTAATAAGCATGTTCTCATCTATAAACCTTAGGTATGCACAGGATCTCAGGTTGTCTCAATTCTAAATCACTAAATACTGCAGTAATCATATTAATTAGTATGAAATGCACTAATTAATTGTATTAATTAGTATGAAATGTCCTCCTGTTGTTCATGGATTTACTCAAGTGGGCACCAGTAACGTCTCACAACAAATTGTGAAAGTTGTTGTTACTGTTTTTGGCATATCAAATGTGGGTAGCTTGCCAGGCTTTGCTATGTGGGTGAGACACTCTCAATAGCTTACTGGGCTCTCCGAGAGGTGGAGGAATTGAACCCTGGTTGGCCATGTTGGCTGCATGCAAGGCAAATGCCTTACCCGCAGTGCTATCGCTCCAGCCCAGAGAGGCAGTACAGAGGGTAAATAAAGCATTTGTTGGTCTCCCAATATCATGTATGTCCCCTAGAGTACCACCAGGGATAATCAGTGAACACAGAGCCAGAATTAAAACCTGACCACCACCAGGAGTCAACCCTGAACACTAGCAAACATTGTACGTACACACACACACACACATGCGCGCGCGTGTGTGGGTACGCACATGCACACACACACAACACATAAATTAATTTTATTTTTTAAAACCTGGGGCGGGGGAAACAGTGTTAAGAGAATCTGGTGTCAATCACACAATTTTTGGGGGTTGTTATTGGAAATATGATTAAGCTGTATCCCCAGCCCACAGCTTGTGCCTCTGGAAATAGTTCAACAAAAAGCAGGACATATACAGCATCACAAATGGGTCGGCACAAATAAGTTACCATTCCAAATATGAAAGGAGCATAGGCTAGCTCTTTTTGAGATGGACAGGACTCCAATAAAACTGATGCGCAAGGTCAGAATGCATTTACTCAAATCAATCCTTTCAAACCAGGTTTTTTCACAGCACTACTTCTCGACTGTGTTATTATTTCATCCTAATTAGGCATTCAAACTCCGAATTCACACTATTTTAATGAAGTCTATAGAACAACAGGAAATTATTCTAAAATAGGTCATATAAAATATTTGAAAAGCAGTTCATATAAATATTCAAATGACTTCATTGGTATTTTGGTACTGACTGTATGAAGTGTGGGGAAAATGCAGACTAGAATTCAGAATGTGTATGATATTCTGAAGCAGATTTCTCTCAACATTTACCATTAGCTTTTTCATGCTATTTGTTCTAACCAGAATCTTTCTGGCCACTAGAATATTCCTAGCTAAATATGATATATTACTAAAGACCTACATCAAGTTCTCTCTTTTTTTTATTGCTACCTATTTTGCCCATAACTAATTGGTTGGGTATCCTTTGGCTCTGAAACACCATTACTATGCAAAGTGTTTCTTCTTTGAAGTAGAAGTTGTTCATGCTTGTTTTATTTTAGTATTATGTTTGAAACATATCAATAAGGAAACAGTCACTTTTACTTAATTTAGACTCATTCCTTTGACATGCTAGCAAAATGGACAATAATGCAATATAAATCAACAATGAGTTGGACTATAATACCACCTCATTACCAATATTCTGATATTGGCAACTTCCACAAGTATACTAAACATGTTTGAGTTTTAGTTTCTACCATGAAAATCTTTCTTAGACTTTAAGAGATTGATACAGATTCCTTCCTTCCAGAGTTGGCTTGATGTTTGTTTTTGCTTTTGTTGTAAATTTTTAAAACAGTATTCTCAATTTGTAAGATATCATCTAGAGAACTAAGCCTTCCATCATGACTACCAATCTGTCAACTATTATATGCCTTTGCTGAGTATAAGAAGGTCAAACTGCATATAAAACAAACTCAAGGAGATGGCACTGCATCAGAATATAGCAGCATTTAGAGATGCATTTTCCATACCTGTTATAGCTGGCTCCAAGGGAAGAAAATAATCCTTGGGAGGTTTATTTTAAAGTACTATGAGGGTTATAGAATTGAATTTTTAGTTGCTCAGGAAATTTCCAATGCTACTTAGAAAATATAGGAATCACTTTAACAAAATAAAGATTTGCACAAGTCTTATTTTTATATTTGCGTTACAGTACTGAGTTAAATAATTTGTGCTATACATTTCCATGTGAATCTATAGAACAATACTCAGTTATAAAACATTTGAAGTGTGGTCTGCAGATCCATAATATCGTGTAATACAAACAAAACCAGGTGACTGATATTCAATTAGTAATTATACAAGTTATCTAAGAGGTTATCAGTGTGAACTCCTCAGCTTTTCTCAAGGCAAGTGTTCAAAGTGTTTATATAATGAGAATCGGATTGGGTAAGGAAACCAAAGGCTTCTTAAACACTATTCTGCAGTTAGCTTATCGATTTTTTAAAAAAAAATGCATAAATGGATAGTACTGGGCATAAGATACTTGCCTTGCATTGAACCCATTTTAATTCCTAGCATTAAATATAGCATTTTAAGCATGCAGTCCAGAGTAAGTACTGAGTTCTGCTTGATATGGCCTCCAAACAAACAAAAGAGAACAAATACACAAACTATTATAATCTACGGAGTACAGGAAATACATCATTAACAATACAGTCTTACATCAAAGAAGAAATTCAAACCAATGGCCTAATCCCACAGTTTGAGAAACTAAAGAAAAATGACATGAATCCCAAACTAAGTAGAAGGAGGAATATAGAAAAAATTGAATCAATAATCAATGACAAAAAAATGGAAAAAAATGTTTGATCAAACTTGGATCTTATTTTTCAAAAGACTAAACAAGACTGACAGACCTTTTTCTAGACTCATGAGAAAAAAAGAAAGGGGGAAGAAACAAATATATCATCAGATATGAAATTACAACAGTTGTGTCAGAAATACAAAATATCATAAGGTTACTAGGACCATCTCTATATCAAAGAAATGAATGCTTATTTTTAAAACAGAGATCTTTCGAAGATTGGATCAAAAGAAAGCAAAAGACCAAAAGAAACAGATTATGAGAAAGAAAATTGGAACGATGATTAAATATCTCCTCAAGAAAATGTTCCAGTACAAATGGCTCCAATAGAGAATCATATCAAATCTTCAAATAACTATAAACAGAAATATTCCTCATATCTTCTATGAAGCAAAAATTATTTTAATATCAAAATCTTACAGATATTACAAAACAAGACTAAAGACTAAAATCTCTGATGAACATCAATACAAATATCCTCACAAAACGTTAGCAAGCCAAATTCAATAATATCACCAAAAGATTATGGACCTTTAGTCTGTGGGTTCCATCCTAGGGATGTAAGGATGGTTCAACATACGCAAATTAATTAATGTGATATGCCATGTGAACAAAATAAAATAAATTGATATTATGACCATATCTTTAGATACAGAGAAAGCTTTTGAAATGTTTCAACATTTATTCATGATAAACACCTTTACAAAAGAGGAACAGAGAAGACACACATCAAGGCAGTAATGTCCAGACACAACAAACCTACCATCAACATGCTACTCAAAAGCAAAAAAATATATGAACTCTTTCCTGGGACAAAAAACATAAGGCAAGAATGTCATTTCCCCATATTTATTCAGTATAGTATTGGAAGTCCTTACTACAGGAATTAGGAAAGAAAAATTAATCAAAGCAATACAAATTTGTAAAAAAGGAAGTTAAATGAACTATTTGCAGATACATGACAAAATGCATAGAAAATCATACTCTACTAAAAACAAGAAGAGGAAACAATAAAAAGACAACCCCTTTTAAAATTGTTGAAAGACAGGAGAGGGGAACAAAAAAACTAATAAATTGGAATCATATCTCACACCGTTATGAAAAGTTAACTCAAATTAAAGACCTTGAGATTGAAATAGAAAATACAGTGATATAAAAACATAATCCATAATATGCACTGAGTGAATATAGACAATACTCTCAAGAATGTTAACTTCAGAATTGTGTTTAATGATTTGAGTCCAGAGGGAAAAATAACAACAGCCACAAAAAAATAGGACAACAAATTTAAAAGTTTCTGCAAGGTAAAAGGAACTCTGGCTAAAGTAAAACGTCAGTATACTGAATGGGAGAAAAGTGTTTCCACATACTACATCAGATAAAGGGCTAATACCTTATATATATAAAGCACTCAGATGACAGACCGCAAGAATTAAAACTAATGACTCAATGACTCAATCAAATATTTGGGAGAGAAGACGAACACGAACACACACATATATACACACACATTTTAGAAGAAGACATAAATATGGCCAGTGAATTCATATATACATATGTGTATATATATATATATATATATATATATATATATATATAGCAAGGGAGTATGAATCATGCACAGCAGGTAGGTCATTTGCCTTGCATGTGGCTGACCCAGGTTTGATCTTCTGTCCCTCTGGAAGAGCCCAGCAAGCTACCAAGAGTATCCCACCCGCATGGCAGAGCCTGGCAAGCTCCCCAAGCTCCCTGGGGTGTATTTGATATGCCAAACACAGTAACAAGTCTCATAATGGAGATGTTACTGGTGCCTACTCCAGCAAATCGATGAGCAACGAGAGGACAGTGGATAGTATCATTTGTGACACTATAAACTTTTTGATAAATAAAGGGCCAGAGAGATAGTAAAGGGATTCTGGTACTTTCCTTGTGTATGCCCATTCCGGTTAGTTCTCTAGTAGGGCATCAGTTTCCCCACGATACCCAGGACATCTAAGGACATCTAAGGATAGCCATGCGCACCAGTAGGTCAAGCCTAACTCACATAAATAATATGGCTTGTCTTATAATATTACCTGTAAACCTGCCTGCATATTATTTAATTTCTATGTTTTGTTATCTTTTAAATTTTTTTAACTTATTACAGATTATTGAACTGAATCCTAACTCTCTGGAAAGATTGTTAATTTATAAATGATTACATTAAAATGTTTTTTTATTTCAAATTTAGATTCTAATTGTATCTATCCAAAGGAAATGATTCTGTTACAGAACTGTTGTCTTGCAGAACATTAAGCAATTTGCTAATTTACTTTGACCTTCTTTCTTCGACCATAAAATATTCCTCCTATAATTTAATTTTAAATCAGACCTAGCATACTTCAGATATCTTTAATAATGAATCAAATAAATTTTTATATATGCCAACAATATATTTTTTACATGTAGCATGCTTTTCTATATATGCTGACATTTTATTTGACAATCATGATATAAAGTGTTTAGGAAAAATATTTACTGATATTTCATATTTCCAAGTTTTAAGTATCATCAAAAGCACAGCTTTAGAAAGAATAAAATTTAATGGAGCATATTAAAAAAAACAGAATTTGGACTCAAATACCAAATTTTACATAAAGAGTTTTTTTATATAAAAATTTAAATAAAAATAACAACCCAATACCTTCAGTAACACTACCAAAGGGTGTGGGATTAAGCAGAAGAAAAAGCAAACTACAAAATGTAATGACAGAAATAGAAAGGGAAGAATAAGAGGAGGGAAGAAGTACTTTTAAAAACAGAAAAGCAAATTTATTTACCAAGGGGGAAAGAGGGGCAGAAATTCAATACAATAATTCCTACCCCGGCTGCCCACTAGCTCAAATAACCAAAATACACTTCAATGGAAATGCAGCCAACTATTTCTGATCAACATAAACACCCTATTTTTTTCTGCCTTTTGTTACCATCCTTTCAGGTCTCATTTTTTCTTCTCTGGATCACAGTGCACTCACCTTCTGGGCACTTGAATCTGCACAACATAATTCCATCCCATCCACATCCATAATCTTGCTGCCACTTTTATGGATCCTGACTCTTGGTTGTAGAACAAGCTAATCTGCAAATGATTCTGTGATTGACCAAACTAAGCTTTCCGTAAGGCATAACAGGAAACTGAAAAGCAGCTTCTGAGAATGAGAGAAGGCCTCAAAGACCATGAAGAGTTTGAAAGCTGGAATTTTAGCTACCTTGACAGATCAAAATGGCAATCATTATTGCACTGGGATTCTATCTATCTATCTGCCTGTAAAATTGAGTATGTAGTTTTATCTAATTTTTGGTTTTTGGATCACACCTGGTGATGCTTGTGAATTCCCCCTGGCTCTGCACTCAGGAAACCCTCCTAGCAGTGCTCAAGGGACCATATGGGATGCTGGGGATCGAACCTGAGTCAGCCATGCGAAAGGCAAAAGACCTGCCTGTCGTACCATCACTTTGGCTCTCCAAAATAGTTATACTCTTCACAAGGAATCAGTTCCTATGACAGTGTCTTGAAGTTAGCCAATCTGTATGGATGGACCTATGCTATTTAAAACTTGTATACTTTATTGCTATATTTTCATGCTATTTAAAACATTATAACAAAACTTTATAATGGGCAAGAGGCTAGAAGATTTGAATGCAACACGACCCAATTCCTTAATTGCATCAAATGATTCACCGTTGAGTTTTCTTACCAGGCTAAGGAGAGATGCACATCTGACTTGAACTCAGAAAAAAAAAAAGAACAAAGACGCTTCCTTTTCACTTAGACAAGCAATCAGATCCTAGATTAAAAGTCTGTCACTGCTCACTGGCTTCCTCTGCTTTCATCAACGACAAGAGCTAGCTAAGTTCTGCTTAAATTAGCACTGACGTGTCAGAAAGTTTTTGAAAAGTCGTACAGCTTTCAATCTTTTCAAACTCAAATAGAAAATTATCAAATTTCCAGCGTTCTCCGGGGATGAGCACAGAGCACAATGGTGAACATCGAGTAAGTACTGTAAAAATATTCAATTAGAGATTTTGCAGCCTGATATACCTCATAATGTCTGCTGCTATCTAGGAGTGACAGTCCCTTTACCTGTCATTCCCAAGAAGGGAGAACATCATGGCCAGTATGTCACTTTCCAGGTGCTTTCTATATTGGTCCCTACAGCATACACCACCAGAGGGCATCAATAAGAATTGGAAATCAGTTTTGATGGTAGTGAAAAAGAAAGGAAGAGTGATGTATGAGATATCTAGGTCTTCCTTCTTATATTGTCATTTTTAAAATTCTCTTAAATAAAGAACAGTGCTACAGTGCTACTCTTAAATATAAAAGACAACAGTGTTCTCAAAAGCCTGAACATGTGAAATTATGTATAGAGTGGTACGAACATCTATACCGATAGAACAATGGGCATGCTGAGTTCAATGACTCAAGCCTATTTTTGTCTGAAAAAGATGAAAATGACCAATGATTGTTGCACTGAATACCCTATTGTGATCACTAAGACTGTCCTTTTTGGACCAAGATATCCTGTCACTATGTCACCAACTGCTCATTGATAATTAGTATGTTGCAGACACAAGGTCAAAACTCTTGCTATTCTGCTCACTAAAGAAAATGAGCTTCCCGATGCTTTAAAGGGATGATATTTTTTAAATGAGTAATTTTAAAAACCTAGGTAGGATTTTCTATGTTGAATGACGCCAATATTTTAGCAATATTATACCATGCGTTTTATCTATAGTATTTGAAAATTAAAAAATTCAATAAAAAAACTAGTATCAGGTTTGATCCTGACACCATATTTAGTCACATGAGTATGCATGTAAGTGATTTTTGAGCATAAAGTTAGGAGTAATCCATGACCACAGTCAACTTTGAGCCCATAAACCAAACCAAACTGAGGCCTAGAATGATAGCACAGTGGGTAGGGCATTTGACTTGCACGCGGTGGACCCGGGTTTGATTCCCAGCATCCCATATGGTCCCCCAAGCACCAACAGGAGTAATTCCTGAGTGCATGAGCCAGGAGTAACCACTGTGCATTGCCAGGTGTGACCCGAAAAGCAAAAAAAAAAAAAAAAAATCCCAAATTGGTGCCACAAATGTCTTAAAAGCTTCATAGTATTCTTAATTCTGCCAGTGGTCCTATTATTCCTGGATAGAAGCAGCAGTGGAGGAAGAAGAGCTACATAAGTAGCTGTCCTATGTTTTCAAAACTTTCTAAAAGACACATAGGAGTATGCAGGTGTGAAGGTGGAATGCTAAAGCATTTAAGAAACTAGTGCCCTAGCACTTACCAAAAGCTGTAAGTGATAATTAAAGAGTCCTTTATCTGTTTACCATTAATACTTTTAAAATTCTGTATCATTGCACAGACATCTGAATTAGAACAGTCAACCAACAAGAATGACCTATTGATATGCTCCCCTTTATATTGTTTTAAAAGGGACCAAAGTACAGTGGGTAGGGCATTTGCCTTGCATGTGGCCTCCCTGGTTTGATCTCTGGGATCCCATATGGTCCCCCAAGCACAGCCAGAAGCAATTCCTGAGTGCAGAGCTAGGAGTACCTCTGAGCATCACTGGGTGTGACCCAAAAAGTAAAATATAAAAACACTGTATTAAAACAACAACAACAAAAAATCTCCAGGGCCATAGTAGAGAATCATTTTGATTACTTG
The DNA here is from genome assembly GCF_029834395.1 of Sorex fumeus. Taxonomy (NCBI): domain Eukaryota; kingdom Metazoa; phylum Chordata; class Mammalia; order Eulipotyphla; family Soricidae; genus Sorex; species Sorex fumeus. The sequence goes on along the minus strand of NW_026606200.1, from coordinate 22,670 downwards.
GTTCTTCTATTGGTACTCTGTTTTCAGTTGCCAAGTCATGAGACTATTCACTGCTGATTAACATGCTTTCCAACAGAGATGCAGGTGAGTTGAATGCAGCAGATGTTAGTTAAATTAATCCACTTGGTTTTCTTGTGTTGACAGCTGTGCAAGAGTTGGCAAGGGATGGGGAAATATGCTGTTAATCCTAAGAACCCCATTTACCAGAGTTGCATATACATGGCTATCAATCTATATCTCTTTATTCACCTACATACATTAATTTTTTTGAGGGGGAGAAACACCTGGTAATTCTTACTCCTGGCTCCGCGCTCAGGAATGATACCCGCCAGTGTTCAGGGGACCAAATGGGATGCTGGGGATCAAACTAGATTGTGTCTGTGCAGACAAGTGTCCTGCTTGCTGTATAATTGCTCTGGAAAATTTTAAAGTAATTCATTTATTGAAAAATTAGTTGACATTTAAGTAATATGACCAAAAAAAGCTTAAAAATTGATAAAAAAACAAATGATTTATCTCATTTTTTGTACCCCCAGATGAGAAAAATTAGGTTTAAACTTTAAAGATTTCATTAATGTTGGTTTATGATAAGCATTTAGATTGATAAACATTATACTGTGTGTTAAGTTACGTGATTCTATGTTCTTTTTCCTCCACTAAACAAAGCTGTCTTTTTTTCAAATCTGAAATGATCCATATTTAAAGATATTTTCTTCTATTCAATTGAATTGCAAATTCAAGATAAACACAGCTTGAATAGTCCACTGGCTAAAAATGACACCCTTTCAATAAAAAATATTAATTCAGCAAAATTCGAAGGGAAATAAATACACACATTTCTAGAGCCAATGTAAGTAATGTGTTAGGCTGAATCAGTACAAAACCTCTGCTTTGTAAAAATTCTGCAATATTAAAAGTACCAATTCTGTTAAACTGTGTGACTTGATTTATTAGTAACAGCTTTCCTCAGTAAGACAAGTTTTTATAAAATGTGCTGCTTCATAAGCAAAAGAAGAAAAAATAAAATGGATTTCACAACACTGTTCTTAATACATTTTGGATTGCTTCTACTACTGGTTGGTATATTAATAAGCAGGAGAGGAAACGTAATAAAGTCTTACAACTGTGTCATCAAAACACGTACTCCTAATATATATGACATGTCAGTGTATGCCTATGTAAATGTCCTAACACCACAGAATAATTTTATTATTATTTATTATCACTCCTTGGCTATGAGCGATAGCACAGCAGTAGGGCATTTGCCTTTCATGCAGCCGGCCAGTGAAGCCAGGTTCGATTCCTCCGCCCCTCTCGAGAGCCAGGCAAGCTACCGAGAGTATCTAGCCTGCGCGGCAGAGCCTGGCAAGCTACCCATGACGTATTCAATATGCCAAACACAGTAACAACAAGTTTCAAAATGGAGATGTTACTGGGCCCGCTCAAGCAAATCGATGATCAACGGGAGGACAGTTTTATTTTTTTCTGACAATCACTCCTTGAGATTTGGAACCATTTTGCCTTTGAAACATTCAGTGGGCTCTGATATGAGACAAAGTAGAAAAATAAAGCACACATTTTAAAAACAAACCATCATAGCATTCTTCCTCTTCTTGAATTATTTTTGAATAAAGGTCATGAAAATTATAGTTCCCTATCTCGTTTCAGATCAGAAATAAAAGAAAACTTAAAAGTCACTGGTCATTATTATTTCTATATTTTTGAGTCAGCCATTGAACATAGTTATCTCCAGGGTTAACAAGACATCTTCTTATTGCTAATGTGAAAGAACATTGAGAATAATTTCCTGGTGGATACCATCAGATGATTAAAAACAGAAAATAAGGAGGCTGAGAAACTGGGTCTATTTACAAGGTGGGACATGAAACTGGAGAGATAGTAGAGTGGGTAGTGCAATCGTCTTGCATATGGCCAACCAGGGTTCAGTCCCCTGCCTGCCACATGGTCCTGAGCCCTGACACAAGTGATCCAGAAATCCTGAACACCACCAATTGTGATGCAAAAAGAAAATCAACAAAACAAAATAAGCAAAAGGTGAAATGATAGAAAAGTGGGTATTTCTTTTGTTGGTAACATTGCATTGATATTTATTCCCATTAAAATACCAAATAGTGGGGGTATGGTGCTGCCAGCAGGTCAATCTGTACCTGTGAGGCGAGTGCATCAGCAGCCTCATGGCGCCTTCAGACTTCTAGATACCCCAAAATTGCTGCTGTGCCTTTGGCCAGACCCCCAAAACTTGGGGCAAAGTTTACTAAGAAAGTAAAAGGCCAAAGGTTAGGTATGTGGGAAAAATACACCCACAAACCAACTCCGGCCCAGCTATATAATTGGAGCCATGGCCTCTCTGGTTCCTGATCGAACTGCTTAATGGCCATGATCCCAGAGGCTCAGAAACGAACCTCGGAACCCAGTGGCTTTAGGTAGAAATGCGTCTGGTCTCTGCAGTAGGCTACTGGTGCTGGGCCAACCCAGGCGGGAATAGGTTTCGTGCCTTGGCCTGTTCCCCCTGGCAGCCCAGTGGCCGCCATCCATCTGAGGCCACTGGATAGTCACATTTGGGCCCCCAGTGACGAGACACACTGGGCCTCATGGGATGGGGGTGGAGCCGGGCTTGTCCTCCCCACCCCAACGAGACTCCAAGTCACTGCCCACAAACGGCCTCTCTGGCTCTTGATTAAGCTGCTTAATGGCCATGATCCCAGAGACTCAGAAACAAATCTCAAAACCCAGTGGCTTTTGGCAGAAATGCATCTGGACTCCACAGTATGTTACTGTCGCCAGGCCACCCCAGGGAGGAAAAGGTGTTGTCTCTCCGCCTGCTCCCTCTTGACGACTTGGTGGCTGTCATCCTCCAGAGGCCATTGGACAGTCAGGCTTGGGCCCGCAGTGACAAAACTTGTTGGGCCTCACGGGATGGGGGGTGGGGGGACAGGCCTGTCCTCCCCAACCCTACGAGACCCCAAGTCATCGCCCACGAACAGCCTCTCTGGCTCCTCATCAAGCTGCTCAAAGTTCATGATCCCAGAGACTCAGGAGCAGATCTCTAAACCAGTGGCTTTTGGCAGAAATCCCTCCAGATTTAAGTGTTAAAATTTTGGAATTTCAAAACCCAATGGCCCTACTGCAGCCACACGACATCATATGTTATTCATAACCAGCAATAGAACACAAATTGTCTATTGTTGCCTTTTCAGCAGATCTGAGTGTTGGGGTAAAATCTCAAATAATAGTGGGCCTGGTGTCGAAATAATGAATGTGATCAAAGTAGAGAGAGAGTAATGTGGAAATCATCTGCCCCACAGGCAGGGGGAGGGTGTGGGATGGGGGTATACTGGGATTTTTGGTGGTGGAGAATGGGCATTGGTGAAGGTACGGGTGTTTCATTGTATGACTGAGACTTAGACCCAAAAGCTTTGTAACTGCTCTCACGGTGATTCAATAAATAAAATTATAAAAAATGGAAAAAAAAATTAAGGTGGAGTTCATGCACAATTCAATCAGCTAATCAGTGGCTGAATAAATAGCAGTACTCCTACAAAAAAAATACCAAATAGTTAACTGAATTTAATATGAAGTAAAACAGACATGCATTTATACTATTTTATTAGAATTTCTGATTTTCTTTCAATTAATAATGAGTGCATGGGTTAATTTTATTATACTCGTTCATTATTCCTAAGAACTTGGAAGATAACATGCAATTTCTTAAATTTTTACCCTGTGACTAATGATTACATATTCCTTCATTGTTGTTAGGAGTGAAAGTAAAAGCACATGCATAGTGATAAATTATAAGATATAAAAATTAAATAGCCTCAAAAGCTTTGCAATATACAATATTTTTGAAAGTTAAGTGTATGCTATTAGTTACATTTTTGAATTTCACTGACTTCGTGAGATTAATATCAGAAATATTTTTTGTGCTATTCAAATTGTAGAAAAATCAGAAGATACTTTTCTCTTTCTCTTTTTTTATTTCAAGACAAATTAATGCACTAACTTGCATAAAGCAACGTGTCACAAGGAAACAAAATAAAATTATAAATGCTCCATGTTCTTAGAGGCATGTTTCATACTCTTTGCATTATTTCAGCAGTCAACTTCTTTGAATAAAATTATTGCCATTTAAAATAGAAAATATAATATTTTGCTTCTCCCCTCTAAGAAACATAATTAAAAGAGAATTAAAAGATGACTTTTACTCAGAATTTTCTACCTCTTCCCAGACCTTAATACTTCAGATTTGGGGCAGTAGAGATAAGTAGTTAGGCTGGTTGCCTTGCAGGAAGCTGATACAGGTTCAATCCTTGGCATCCTATATGCCATTTCCCCACCTATCCCAGTACCAGGATTTAATTCCTGAGTGAAAAGGCAGGGGTATTCAAGAATGGCACAAAGAAAGAAAGTCAGTCAGTCAGTCAGACAGACAGACAGACAAAGAAAGAAGGAAGGAAGGAAGGAAGGAAGGAAGGAAGGAAGGAAGGAAGGAAGGAAGGACAGGAAGGAAGGTAAGAAAGAAAAGAAAGAAAAGAAAGAAAGAAAGAAAGAAAGAAAGAAAGAAAGAAAGAAAGAAAGAAAGAAAGAGATGGGGGCTGGAGTGATAGCACAGCGAGTAAGGCGTTTGCCTTGCACGCAGCCAACATGGCCAACACAGGTTCGATTCCCAGCATCCCATATGGTCCCCCGAGCACCGCCAGGAGCAATTCCTGAGTGCATGAGCCAGGAGTAACCCCTGAGCATAGCTGGGTGTGACCCAAAAAGCAAAAAAAAAAAAAAAAGAAAGAAAGAAAGAGGAAAACAAGGAAGAAAGAGACAGAAAGAAAGAAAGAAAGAAAGAAAGAAAGAAAGAAAGAAAGAAAGAAAGAAGAAAAAGTAATGAAAAAGAGAGAGGGAGGAGGGAGTGTGGGAGGAAAGGATGAAAGGAAGGACGGAAGGAAGGACGGAAGGAAGGAAGGAAGGAAGGAAGGAAGGAAGGAAGGAAGGAAGGAAGGAAGGAAAAGGAAGGACGGAAACGAGTTAAAGTGTCATGTCACAGTTCTTGGTTTTAATAAATGTTTTTACTTTACCACACAAATTAGCTCATTTAGAGACTCAGATATTAGCTTTGAAACATTTCTTATAATTTTGATCCAGCCTCTTAAGGGAGCATTATTTTGGATTGACATCTGATTACTTGCTTTCCCCAACGCTGCCATATTGAAGGCTCTTTCGGGGTCAGGGGAATGAGACCCGTTATTGTTACTGTTTTTGGCATAATGAATGTGCCACAGGTAACTTGCCAGGCTTTGCTGTGCATATACACACATCCAGCTGAGCCCTACTCCTGGTTCTGAGGTCAGGCATCTGTACCTCAGGATCTTTATGGGGGTACAGTGGTGGGAATCCAGGTCTGCCATGTGTGATAGGCTGCTTAATCCCAGTGTCATCTCTGCCTCCCTTGTATTCAAGTACCGATTAGTGTTGTGTAAGTATAAAGGACAAATATTTTTGAAAGTCTCATCTTAGGAAAATCGTCCTGACAAGGAACATAATATAATTTAAACAATCACTAATTATATGCTTAGCATGAAGGAAAAGAGCTATTGAGTGTAACAGCAAAACAGAGGAATAAAAGTAGTCAAATCACAGTATATGTATGGGTTATCATTTAGCACACATCATTCCAAAAACTTGCAACAAGGCAAATTAATATTTTGCATAATCATCATGCTAAAATTTAAATTGTATGCACCACTAAGAAAAAAATTGCTTTGTTGATTATAATAAGTTATGCTTAAATATCATCAAATATTTAAATTACAAAGTGGAAGGAAGTGAGGGCTGTTTAGTAAACTTTCAGAATTACGCTCAAAAAATGAACAATAATTCTATGCTTAAATATTTCACAAATTTCCTTTTCCTGGTGGGAGGCAGGGATACTAACATGGTTTGCATTGTGTTGGAGAAAACTCAGAGGTTTTTAATTCCCCTCTTGAGGACAGGGTGCAGTAGAGGGTTAAGCTCACATGGATGTATTTAGAGCTTATTCCTGAATCTCTCTGCACTCAGGAATCACTCCTGGAGATGCCCAGGGGAACACAGGTAGTCCTGAGGATGAGACTGGGAATGCCATGTGACCTAATATGTGACACTCAACGAGTTGAATTGATATTTTTCTTTTTTTCCACTATTTATGTGATGCTGGGAATGGAACAGAAATGGCCACAGAACTTAATGTCACCCTCCAACCCCCGCACCCAGTAGTTAAATTGAGAATATTAACACTCACTGTCCATCTAGCAATAGAAAATGATAACAATATATATTAGGGTACAATGTTGATGAACACCAGAGAAATTATGCCTCATGTAAAGTGTCGATGGTCATCTTTCTGTAAGGGTTTGTTGTTCTTGTAGGGGATTCTCTTGTCTTAAAGCAGCCCCTTTATTCTTTCTTTTAAAGCTGGTTTTGAGTCTATGAAGTTCCTGAGGTGTTCTTTACCCATAAAATAGTGTATCATTCAAAGAAAGTGATATGAAACAATCCCATTCACAAGCATGCCTCAGAAAATCAAGTACCTCAGAATCATCTTAACTAAAGAGGTAAAGAAGCTCTACAAAGAAAACTACAAAATGCTACTTGAGGAAATAAAAGAGGACAAAGGGAAATTGAAACACATCCCCTATTTATGGATTGGGAAATGGAAACACATCCCCTATTTATGGATTGGGAGCATTAACATTGTCAAAATGGCAATGCTCCACAAAGCATTATACAGATTCAATGAGGTCCCTATATAAGGGTACTCGTGACATTCTTCAAAGAAATGTATCAACACTCCTGAAATTCACATGGAACAACAAACCCCCTTGAATAGCTAAAGCAATTCTTGGAAAAAAGAAGATGGTTGGAATCACTTTCCCCACCCTTAAACTCTACTACAAAGCAGTAATAATTAAAACAGAATGGTAGTGGAAGGGGCTGAGGCGATAGCACAGTGGTAGGGTGTTTGCCTTGCATGCAGCCAGCCTGGCTGAGCAGGTTCGATGATTCTGTCACCCCTCTCGGAGAGCCCAGCAAGCTACCAAGAGTATCTCTCCCATGCAGCAAAGCCTGGCAAGCTAACCATGATATATTCAATATGCCAAACACAGTAACAAGTCTCACGATGGAGACTTTACTGGGCCCGCTCGAGCAAATCGATGAACAATGGGAGGACAGTGTTTGTTTTATGTTTGTTTGGTAGTGGAAGGAAGACAGATCTGCAGAACAACGGAATAGGGTTGAATATCCTTATACACACCCTCAAATATATGATCGTATAATCTTTGATAAAGGAGCAAGAAATATATAGTGGAGCAAGGAAAGCATCTTTAACAATGGTGTTGGCAAAACTGGACAGCTACGTGCAAAAAATAAAAATGGGTTCAGACCTCTACCTAGCACCATGCACAAAAGTCAGATCAAAATGGATTAAAGGCCTCAACATCAGACCAGAATCTATATGGCACATTGAAGAAAAGGTTGGCAAATTCCTCCATGACATTGAAGCTAAAGGATCTTCATAGATGAAATGTCACTGACCAAGCAAGTGGAAGCAGAGATTAACAACTGGGACTATTTTAAACTAAGAAGCTTCTATACCTCAAAAGAAACAGTGACCAGAAAACAAAGATAGTCTCATCTACAGAATGGGAAAGGATATTCACCCAATACCCTTCTGATCTGTCTGTCCTCCCATTGTTCATCAATTTGCTCAAGTGGGCCCAGTAACGTCTCCATTGTGAGACTTCTTGTTACTGTGTTTGGCATATTGAATACATCACGGGTAGCTTGCCAGGCTCTCCGAGAGGGGCGGAAGAATCAAACCCGGCTCGGCCCAGCTGGCTGTGCGCAAGACAAGTGTCCTACCACTGTGCTATCAAAGGGGTTAATATCAAGAATATACAAGGCACTGGTTGAACTCTACAAGAAGAAACCATTCAATCCCATCAGAAAATGGTAAATGAACAGAAACTTTCTCAAAGAAGAAATTTGAATGGCCAAAAGGCACATGAAAAAAATGCTCTTCATCACTAATCATCAGAGAGATGGGAATCAAAACAATGAGATATCTCACACCACAGAGACTGACCCACATCCAAAAGAACAAAAGCAACTGGTGTTGGCATCTGTGTGGGAATAAAGGGACTCTCCTTCATTGTTTGTGGGAATAATGGTGGTCCAGCCTTTTTGGAAAACAATAGAGATGTTTCTCAATAAACTAGAAATTGAGCTCCCATTTGAACCCTCAATACCACTTCTTGGATTGTATCCTGAGGGTGCAAAAAGCACAGTAGAAATGACATTTGCACTGGTACATTCATTGCAGAACTATTCACAATGATAGAATCTGGAACCAACCAGAGTGCTCAAGAACATATGGCTGGTTAAAGAAACTTTGATATATCTACACAATGGAATACTATGCAACTGTTAGGAAAGATGAAATCATGAAATTTGCTTTGAAGTGAATGGTCATGGAGAGTATCATGCTGAATGAGTCAGAAAGAGAGGAACAGACAACACTCATTTGTGGAATATAAAATATCATAATATAAGACTAATACCCTAGGACAGTAGAGACAAGGGCCCGGGAAGATTGCTCCATGGTTGGAAGCCTGTTTCATGAGCTGGGGGACAAGGCAGCTGGGATAGAGAACGGATCACTAAGTCAATGATGGTTGAAGGGATCATTCTGAATGGGAGATGTGTGCTGAAAGTAGAGAAAGGTCCAAACATGATGGCCTTTATATCTATATCTAAACTATCTATATTGCAAACCATAATACCCACAAGTAGAGAGAGAGTAAGAGGGAAATTATCTACCACAGAGGCAATGGGAAGTGTGGGATGGTGGGTGGGAGGAGGAATACTGGGGACTTTGGTGGTGGAAAATATACACTGTTGGAGAGATGGGTGTTCGATAATTGTATGATTGAAACTCAAACATGAAAATTTTGTAAGTGTAGCTGATGGTGATTCAACTAATAAATTTAAAAAATTAAAAAATAAAATGTTGATGGTCAAGTAGTCCTGGTTGAACCCAGAATGAATTAAATATCTTAGAAATTCACTTGAAAAGTTTTATTTTCATTGAGGACCACAAAATTCCTATTCTCGAGAGGATAGCAGAAATCAAGCAAAATGGACTTGGAAAACTGGCATTTTAGATAGAATATTTGTGGCAGCAAACATAAATGGGAATCAATAGTATTTACTGCTCTATTAACAATTTACTCTAATGAGAGCAATAATTTTTTATGAAGTTCAGAAAATATTAATTAATTAAAAATAGTTTGAAATTCAAGAAAAGACCTAGCAAAAATTTATTTTCCAATCAATTTTCAAATTGACTATTCTTGTAAAGTTATGTTGTTAATTATTAACATTCAAATTACAGCAACTAATAGCAATAAAAGATACTACTTTTATTACCACACTTTCTTCAAAATAATTCAACTTAATATTTGGTACAGAAATAACACCGATATAGTAAAATTGTTATCTGTATTCTTTCATAAACACTCTGGGAAGAAGGTTCACTCTAAGATTTAAAAAAACTATGCATCTAATTTTGATCTTCTTTCATGTACATAGAGAAATGCAGATGAAAGAGTATATTTCAAAACATGTTTTTCTCAATAATACATAAGCTCTTCATGCTATACAGTTATTTGCACAGTATTGATTCATAGCAATAGCACTTCTGAGGGAGTTCTTTGTATATAAAATTTGCATCATTTCTCAGTTGGTGTCTTTTGCTTGATGTAACACCAAAACCTTGAAATGAACAGTGTTTTCTGAGTCAAGAAAAGGGACGAACAAACCACTATCAGCATTCAAGCAGTAACAATACATTCATGCTCAAGCAGCAATTTCTTCCTAGTGAACTCTTATAAAGGCATTCAGAAATGCATAATCACTTATCCTTCATGCCATTCACATTGTTAGCCTCTGAATATACAAATCATCACAACAGCATGGGAAATGAAGAAGAAGGAGCATCATGGGTTTTGTTGTTCAAAGATATCAGCACATTTCCTGATTCGATATGTGCCCAATGGTTCCTATGAGGAAAATCAAATGATTTTAACCACCAGGTTGTGCTTTCTTCTTTCAAAGAAGTTAGAAGAGCCTCTGGAGAAGTTGATATATGACCAGAATTTCTGAATTTACTCCCTTACTGGTTTTAGAAATTATTAGTACAAAGCCTGAGTTTGATGAGAGCCCTACTGTTCGTAACATCATTCTTCCTTCCTAAACAACCTTGAAGAATTTCAAGGTTCATGATTTGAAGGCTCTCTCTCATGGTAGTGATACTGTGACATGCAATGGACCTATTTTTGTGTACTGCCACACTGACCGCTTCCCCACACTCATGCCTCCCCTCCACTCACTTCATTCTGACCTTTGCATCAAATGTATTTGTAATGCTGACTGAAGATCTAGCGGCCTTCCTCTTCCATTTGAATTACATTCTCTCTGTAATACAAATCTACTGCAAATCACAAAATATTTAGAATGCATATTTTAAATTCGATGCTTATGCTTATATTCTATTTCAAATTTTCTGATCAAATTCATTACCACCACAACAATTGAAAATTGTACCTCATGTATTATAAATCATAATTCCCAAAAGGAAAGAGGGTGGAGAGAGAGAGAGAGAGAGAGAGAGAGAGAGAGAGAGAGAGAGAGAGAGTTGGAGAGGCTGAGAGGGAAAATGGGGACACCAATTATAGGAAATGTACACTGGTGAAGGGATGGATTATTGGAACATTGAATGGTTGAAACTCAATTATGAGAAATTTTGTAACTATTTCACAGTGATTCAAGAAAAAAAATAAAAGATTCAAAAACCAGTACTCATAGGATTGAAGAGATGGTACAGGAGTTAAAGAACTAGACTTGCATATACCAGACTCTAGTTTGGTCATTGGCAACAGAGCAGACGTGATCCCCAAGGTCATATTTAGGAGAAAACCCTGAGTACTGCTGGATATAGTCCCCAGAGTAATAATAATGGTAACAATAATACTCAGAAAACTCATTGGTTGTTGTAGCTGGGGAGGAAATTTGGTGATAGGAGAAAAATGAATGAAAAAGATCAAAAGACTCATATTTCCAGTTTTGACAGAATTATAATACAATTAATAGACAAAATTTGTTTGCCCTTTAGTAGAATATTACAATTAATTCAAGAGTTCAAAAGAAAGGCAAATCAATTTTAGCCAGGATGATTAGAAACATCATGGAAATTCTTTGAAATGAGCTGAACTAATAAACTAATTCAATAAGGCTGCAAGATATAAAATCAACATACAAAAATAATTTGTATAATATCATTTACAAAGCATAAAAATTAATGAAATGATAATTAAATAATTTAACCAATGAGGTAAAATGTCTGTAAACTGAAAATTGGAAGACATTGATTAAAGGTAATGAGTATACAAGTAATGGAAAGATAATGGGTTCATTAGTTGAAATAGCTTAAAATATTCATACTATATAAGCATTATTAATTTAATAAAATTCCAGGGGCTGGAGCAATAGTGTAGAAGGTAGGGAATTTGTGTTGCATGTGGCCGAACCGCTTTTGATTCCCAGAGTCCTATATGGTCCCCAGAGCACCGCCAGGAGTAATTTCTGAGTTCAGCCCCAGGAATAATCCCTGAGTATTGCTGGGTATGGCCCCTCAGAAACAAAAAATGCAATAAAATCCCATTATCATTTTTCAGTAAACCAATCTATGTTTAAACTCTGACACCCCAATTGTGTCCCTGAGTTCTGCCAGAAGTAATCCCTGAGCACAGAGCCTGGGGAAGTCCTGAACAATGTGGAGAAAAAGATAAAGGCAGAAAGATAGAAGAAGGAAAAAGGAAAGGAAGAGGAGGAGGAGGAGAAGGAAGAGGAGAAGGAGATTAGAAAATCTTATCCGATAAGGGAATAAAAGCTAAAACAATACTTCACAAAAGAGCAAATAAAAATTACAAAACAATCTGATTAAAAAATGGTCAAAGAACCTGGACTGTTGAGTTTCCAAGATATTAAAATGACCAAGTTATTGGTTCTTAATGTTACAAATCATCAAAAATATGTAAATGAAAACTTCTCTGAGAAAACATTTTACATCAGTTAGAATGTGGACCAATAAACAGGCAAAAAACAAACTCTCCGTACACTAAATAAATATATCAAATTATTGTGTATATCATAAACAATGTTCCATGTTCACTATATCTCAAAATACCTGGAAGAAAAAAGTCTACAAGGGCTAGAGTGTCAGTCCAGCATGTAGGGGGTTTGCCTTGCACACAGCCAACCCAGATTTGATCCCTGGCATCCCAAATGGTCTCCCGAGCACCTCTAGGAGTAATTCCTGAGTGCAGAACCAGGAGTAACCCCGAAATATTTCAGGGTGCAACCCAAAAAGCCAAAAAGAAAAGAAAAAAGAAAAAAAGTATGGAAAAGGAGACTTCTTAACATGACATCACACAGATTCTGCCGAACATGGCTATATAGTTTCAGATGACTGAAGGATGTATTAGGTGATCATTAAGATTCCAAATTAGAGGCCCAAAGGGATTATAATACATGCTTTGTGGGTGTCCCTCGAGATTCAATCCCCTGAACCACATGATACCTAGGCATTGCTGTGACACACTGAGTCCTGACTCACAGAGACCCAAAGGGCCTTAACAACTCCAGGAAGACCCCACTAACGCCTGAGAGCCAGAGCAGCACCACACTCCCTGGCCTCCCACTGAACCACTGGCCTCCATGACAATGACTAGAAATTGCTGGAAGGGTTCTCAACCCCCTTAATACCACTTGGGAGCCCCTCCCCTAATGCAAGAAATGAGAAAAAGTTTCCAATTCATAAAGGGCTTGAAAGGGACATTAAGAGAATACTTGAAATGCTTTCCAGTAACTAAATGTGAGAAAATTTTGAGGGCAGAAAAATAAGCATTGGGAAAAATACATTATAACGCATGGAATAAAATAAGAATCTAAAATGCTATCTTGACTCTAAGAAGTAAACACGTACTTACTTAAAATAGATTGTCCTAAATGAGCAAACATCATAATAGAAAAAAAATCAATGAATGCTAAAATTAATAGGTGAATGTGAGACGAAAACCTATAATGAGAAACAAGATATTGATGTGGTCCTCTAGTATTTCCCCATAATGTACTTGCTAATTACAAAAGGAACAGAGTCATTTTTAAAGTTAAAAAAAAAAACACTTTGGGTGATCACCATTAATGTCAAGAGCAAAGAAATACAGCCACGTTTTATGCAATGAGAAGAATATCATGCTATTTCCAAAAAAAAAAAAAAAGAAAGGAGAAAGAAAAGCACATGCTGAGAACATTTATGAAAACACAAAATATACAGTAATCCACAAAATAATCCTGGGCAGTACTGCGCGCTAACCGATTGCGCCACTGGAGCTCTGGAGTGATAGCACAGCGGGTAGGGCGTTCGCCTTACAAGCGGCCAACATGGCCGACCCGAGTTCGATTCCTCCGCCCCTCTCGGAGAGCCCGGCAAGCTACCGAGAGTATTCGATATGCCAGACACAGTAACAACAAAGTCTCCAATGGAGACGTTACTGGGCCCGCTCGAGCAAATCGACGATCAACGGGAGGGCCTTTAATCCTGGGCAGCTGCATCATCACTGCAGTCATGGTACGGACTCAAGCCAAAAATTCTCTGCAGAGATGCCAAACCTGGAATAATTCCAGGTACCCAGGCACCCAGATTGAGACCACTGGAGTCTTCTCAGAGTCACCCAGGAACCCAGACTGAGACCATTAGAGTCCTCTGAGTCCGGGTGGACACCAACTGTTTCAGGCCCCTCAGCCTGGAATTTCCAGAAGATTCTGCAGCCACACCCATCTCCCACATCACCTCCAACAAACTCATTGACCCATACAATGGATCCTGAGGTCTCTGGACATCTCCTACATCTCAATACTGAAATTCAAATAGGAGCACACCAAGTTAGGTGGGAAAGTAACATAGAAGCCAAACAAACTCAACAAACAATAGCACAGACATTGAACAATAATAGCAACCAACAGCTTCATAAAATTTTAGATAAGAATTTAATAACCCGTGATCAGAGATACCAATTCCACATAAAAATTAACCATTTTACATATTGATTTTAATATTGAAGCTGTTATCTATTCCACTTCACCTCTAGAACTGTATCAACCATTGTGTCTTTTGTCCACATTTAAATAAATAAATAAAATAGGGTAAAAGACATGGGAACGAAATGCAATGGATGGCTTTATTCAGAAAAATGACACTAATTGGGAAACTGATGGACTCTCCTGTGGTCTGTAGATTCAAGTAGCATATCAATAGTAGCTTCTAGACAATCATCACCGTAATGCGGTTATAGGTATTTGGAGAATGTAGGTGAAGGTTATATGGGCATTTTGTGTTATTTATACAACTTTTACATTAGCCTAAGGGAACCCTGAAATTAAGGAATTTCAGATTAAATTAGGGGGTCAGACACTTGCAGGTGCTCAGGGGATCGTGCAGTGCCAGGGATCTACCCTTAGACACCTTGTACTGGAACTGTGTGTTCTAACCTTGAAATCAAAATTTTCCAAAGAAAAAGTAGATAAATAGAAAGCTTCTGTATAAAAGAACCATGTGGCCAAGCATAAAAGCCCGAGAACAGATGACTGGTTAAAGAAACTTTGGTAATCTACACAATGGAGTACTATGTAGCTGTTAGAAAAGACGAAATCATGAAATTTACATACAAGTGGCACTATATGGAAAGTATCAGGTTAAGCGAAATGACTCAGAAAGAAAGGGATAGACACAGAAAGATTGCATTCATCTGGGGAACATAAAGTAACAAAATGGGAGACTAACACCCAGGAGTGGCTGAGATCAGTACCAGGAATTTTGCTCCATGACTTGGAGGCCAGCCACATGTGCTACAGGAAAAGGAAGCTCAGATAGAGAAGGGAGCACCAAATAAAGCGTGTGGGGAGGATCCTCCCAGGGTGGGAGAAGCATGCTGAAAGTAGACTATAGACCAAACATGATTGTCACCCATTGCCTCTTTTGCAAACCACAACACCCAAAAGGAGAGAGAACAGAAGGGAATACCTTGCCACAGAGGCAGGGTGGGATGGGGGGATGGAGGGAAGGAGGGATACTGGGATCCGTGTTGGTGGGAAATGGGCACTGGTGGAGGGATGGGTATTTGATCATTATATAATTGAAACATAAGCACAAAAATTTGTAAGTCTACAACTGTACCTCATATGTCTCACTAATAAAAAAAAAAGTATGATAAGCAGCACACAAGAAGTTTTGCCGGAAGCAATGGCCACAGCAGAGTATAAGATAGGCTGGAAGATTGAGGCCACAGAACTGTATAACCAAGGCCCGGGTGGCCTTTGAACTATCAACTAAGGTATTTGTATTTGACCCTATTGTTAACGGAGAGTCTATGGGACTTATTCAGCTGGCTAATGACAAGCTTACACATGGGATTTGGAGATGAGGAATGGAACAAATAGATCAGACCAAAACCATTAGGATTAGGTTATCCATAAAACCCTGTGTATTAGTTCTAACTTGAGTGATGAGAGGTGCAAAAAATAGATTTAAAGGATGAAAATATCCCAAGACAAACATGACAGTATTATTTGTCAGTTTCTTAAGCAGGAGTCTACAATAAGCAGTGCAATGCACTAACCAGATATTCTGTTAGAATTATAAAGTTTGTGAGGAATTTCAACTAAGGAGATGATTTTGCAAAAAAAAAAATGCATTTTCTTCTCACTGGAAAAATTGTGTTCATTAACTGGTGAAAGCATTTTAAAAAAGTCCAAGTTCAGTCTTGACCCAATAATGAACAAGGGTGAAGGTATCGCTGACATTCAGGACTTCTGATGAGACCAATTAGAAGTTTTGTGGAAGTACATTATGCCAAACAGCCTTTTACAAGCTTATCTGCATCAAGAGTTAAACCAAATCAGGAAGAGAATGAAAAATAACGCTGAGGATTCAAGTATGGGCATAAGAGAAACATGGCAGTGCGCACCCTGAATATGAAAGAAATACAAATCAGGTATTTAAAGAAAAATTATGGAGGGGGTTGAAGGTACTTGCAGACATGCCTCAGAATTCCCCTAAATAGAGCAACGAATAAACAAATAACATTTTGAATATGGAGAGATCATATCATTGGGTAGGCAGTTGGCTTTTCTCTGACTGAACAGCCTTGAATCTTGGCACCAGAGATTATCCCTTAGCACTGCCAGGAATGGTCCTTAAGAAGAAAGCCAGAGTAAGTCCTCAGAAGGGAGGGAGGGAGGGAGTGAGGGAGGGAGTGAGGGAAGGAGGGAGGGAGGGAGGGAGGGAGGGAGGGAGGGGGAAGGAAGGAAGAAAAGAGGAAGAGAGAGAGAGGAAGGGAGGGGGAGGGAAGGAGGAAGGAAGGAAAGAAGGAAGGAAGGAAGGAAGGAAGGAAGGAAGGAAGGAAGGAAGGAAGGAAGGAAGGAAGGAGGGAGGGAGGGAGGGAGGGAGGGAGGGAGGGAGGGAGGGAGGGAAGGAGGGAGGGAGGGAGGGAGGGGAAGGGAGGGAGGGAGGAAAGAAGAAAGGAAGAAGGAATGGAGGGGGAGTGAGGGAGGGAGGAAGGAAGGAAGGAAGGAAGGAAGGAAGGAAGGAAGGAAGGAAGGAGGGAGGGAGGGAGGGAGGGAGGGAGGGACAGAGGAGGAAGGAAGGAAGGAAGGAAGGAAGGAAGGAAGGGAGGGAGGGAGGGAGGGAGGGAGGGAGGGAGGAAGGAAGGAAGGAAAGAAGGAGGGAGGGAAGGAGGGACAGAGGAGGAAGGAAAGAAGGAGGGAGGGAAGGAGGGAGGGAGGGAGGGAGGGAAGGAAGGAAGGAGGGAGGGAGGAAAGAAGGAAGGAAGGACGAAAGGAGGGAGGGAGGGAGGAAGGTAAGAAGAAGGAAGAAGGAATGGAGCGAAGGGGGAGGGCAGGAGGGAGGGAAGGCGGAAGGGAGGGGAGGAGGCAGGGAGGAAATGTGGAAGAAAGGAGAAAGGGAGGGAGGAGGAAGGCAGAAAGGAAGAAAAGTGAAGAGTGGATTTTATAATGTGGAAATTGAGACTGTGTTAGAAGACAGAAAAGTCCAGTAATAGTCCAAATTCGCATAGTTTCAACTGGGGAAGTGGGAGCATGCTCAGAGTAACGGATGCAAATGTAGCCCCCATCCAGATAGAGAAGACAGCTCAGTCCTATTTGGAGTATCGCTGTTGCTTCCCTGCTTCTATTATCCACTGAGGAAATCCAAATAGCCCAAGATCTATTATTTGATTCCTGATAAGATTTCTTTGCAAGTAAATTCTCTTTGGTCTGAGTATTACTCATGTGTTCAAATGGTCTAGCTGAGGATTTAGATTAGCATCTTGGACAAGTTTTGAGCAATGTTAAACCATTTCATCTGCTCAAAGATACAATAACTGCTTCTTTTTAAAGCTTCCAATGAGATAAGAAATCACCTCCCACCCAAATAAGTCATTTTAGACAGGGACACTATAGAACTTAGTGAAGTTCAGAATCTGAAAAAAAAAATGAAAAGTTCAAACTTTCCAAATAAAATAGGCTATCAGGACCCGAGCAGTAGACCCTGTGAGGTTGATGTTTATTTAATGTACTTTTTCTGCCTCGGTGGAGGATGAAAACTGAAAAGGTTCTGACTGCGCTGTTAAAATAATAAATAGAAGCATGTTCTAATCTATAAAAATACAACATCTTGCTTTCCATTCTGAGCACTTACCAAAGTTTTTTTTTTTTAACTCATTCATAAGTATTTTTTCTGTCTCCGGTAACCTAAACTACAACGTTCAGAATCATAACACTCTGCATTAAAATTTGATTCCCTTTTCATGACTATGTAGTTTAATCTTACACATGTAAAGACACAGTCTCAGATGGGAGTTTATGACTTGACTATTATAAAGTGAATTCAAAAGAAGATACACTAATTTATTATGCTTCTGTTCAAATATTAATTGAACTATACGCTAAACCATGCTACCTAAAAAAAATAACACTTTAGTGGAGAAACAGAAGACTTGGGGGGAAATAAGAGTTATGGGAATTTGGGGAAAATTACAATTTTCTAAATACCTTCTATGAACCTTCTATGGCAATTCCCGAAAGTTTATCATCTTTCATTCTTATTACCCAATATATTTGGGAAGTTATGATGTGGTTATAGTCACCCTTCCATTACCCATTACACTAAACATTAAAGTTAGAACAAAGGAGATTGATTATATCAAATATCACATTCCTGTCATCTGCCTATATTGTATGGCTGTTGGATGGTACAAATAACATGGACCTTGGCGGGGGCAAAAAGTTTCCCCTAACTAAAACAGAGACTATAAAACCCAGCTTCTGGAAGAGAACAGCACAGAGTCTCCTGCCCCCGCACGTGGCTCCTCACAGCCCCTTGGAGGGGGGGTGGGTTGAGTTTCCCTCCCTTACCTGAGCAGAGCCCCGGCAGCCTCAGGCCTCCAGAACCAGCCACAGCCATGCTGAGACCACTCTCCACACGTCCAGACAAACCTCATACATGAAGGAACCAGTAGAGGAACCCAGGCATGCAGGTCCCGGGGCTGAGATCTCCAAGCCTGCTCGGATGAGGACTGGGCCTTCTCCACCCAGATCCCCCATCTTTCAGTAGGTAGGCGTTACATCCACCAACTGCCGCTGGCGCCAGGTTGGTCCCGTCAACGGCCAAGACCCAGAGACTATAAAACACAGCTCCTGGAAGCACACAGCCACATTTGCGGCCACACGACATCTTATTATCTCGTTTTTACTTTGGAGAACCTAGCAAGCTACTGAAAGTATCCTGCCCGTACAGCAGAGTCTGGCAAACTTCCCGTGTCGTACTCAATATGCCAAATACCAGCAACAATGAAGAGTCTCATTCTCCTAGCCCTGAAAGAGCCTTGAATATGGCTCTTTTAAAATCTCAGGGCTAGGAAGAATGAGATGTTACTGGTGCCTGCTCGAGGCAATTGACGAACAACAGGATGATTGTGATTGATTGTGATTGAAATATCACATTCCTGTCATATATATTTTCACCTTTAATTTTTTAGTCTTCCCAAACTGTTGTACTTTAGGTTTCAGCACTGTGCATAACTATTCTATCACATACATCAAGAGTGTATCACATAACTCATCAGTTTTTTTCAGAATTGATAGAAAGAGGAATGTGCATGGTCCCATTTATTCCCATAATATATCACCTCTGTAACTTTATTATGCATCATCATCAAAGAAGACTGATTAAGGTCAGCAAGACTTCTTCGTTTTAGATTATCTTGGAAGAATTCCAACTTAGTCTACTCTGATTAACAACTGAAATTAATCCTAATCCTTAGTAGCTTGTCATTATTTCAAGTATACCAAATGTTGTAGACATCAAGATATGGCAATAGTGAAACTTTTTTTCACTTATTTATTTTTTTACTACAAAAATATGTTTATCATATAGGAATACGCATTGGATCGATAGGTACTAATAAATTAATATATTTCCTAAATGTAGATGTGTTTCAATTAAAATAACACAAAAAAGTAATTTTATATCTAACTTAGCTGTAAAAAAGAACAGCAAGCCCTTTTTATTGATTTTTCTAAGCGTCAATAATGTAACTTAGTGACTTGTTTTTGAGTGCCCTAAGCTATGATTAGAAGGCCCAGGGGCTCCCCAGCTCAATGAAAGGTCTCAAGGATGCCAAGCCGCTTCCTGGTGCTGCAGAGCGCTGAAGAACTTGTGTCAAAGGCATCAGTGCTGAAGGGTCTCCAGGCTACACACAGTGACTCTCAGGGGACCCTGTGGCACTAAGGATTGAAGACTGGTTAGAAGCATGCAAGTCGGGGGCCCTAACTGCTGTACTATCCTCTCAGCCACCAAGGTAGTTTACATTTTTGAAATGAATTGAGATCTTTTTAGATATCACGATCACCATCACGATCATCCTGTTGTTTGTCGATCGCCTCAAGCAGGCCCCAGTAACGTCTCCTTCGTCCTAGTCCTGAGATTTTAAAAAGTGCCATATTCAAGGCTCTATCAGGGTTATGAGAATGAGACCCATCATTGTTACTGATATTTGGCATATTGGGTATATCACGGGGAGTTTTCCAGACTCTGCCATGTGGGCAGGTAACATAGGGTAGCCTGCCAGGTTGTCCAAAATAAGAATGAGATAATAACATGTCACTTTCAGGAGCTGGGTTTTATAGTCTCAGAGTCTTGGCCATTGATGGGATTATACGGCACCAGGGGGCCAGTTGGTGGGTGTGACCCCTGCCTACTGGAATTTGGAGGATCTGGGTGGAGGATACACAGCCCTCATCCAAGCAGGCTTGGAGATCTCAGTTCCGGGACCCGCATGCCTTTGTTCCTCTGCCAGTACCTTCATGCATGTGGAGAGTGGTCTCAGCATGGTGGTGGCTGGTTCTGGAGGTCTTCGGCTGCTGGAGCTCTGCTGGGGCGAGGAGGGAAACTCAACCCACCCCCCTCCAAGGGCCCCCAGCGAGGACAGCCAGTAGCAGGGGCAGGAGACTGCACTATTCTCTAGATATCAGAATCCCAAAATCCTTTCTGAGACCCATATTAATTCACATAATTATCAGTCATACTCAGGCATATATGAGGGGAGGATTATAGGGGGAGGTTAATGGGGCAGGACTATAAGGGGAAGGTTTGGAGGGAAAGTTAGAGGGGAAGGTTAGGGGGGGAGGTAAAAGGGAAGGTTACAGTTTAGAGGGACTGGAGCAATAGCACAGTGGTAGGGCATTACCCTGTACGTGGCTGACCTGGGTTCAATTCCTCCATCTCTCTCGGAGAGCTCAGCAAGCTACCGAGAGTATCTCGCCTGCACAGCAAAACCTGGCAAGTTCCCCGTGACATATTTGATATGCCAAAAACAGTAACAACAAGTCTCACAGCGGAGATGTTACTGGTGCCCGCTCGAGCATATTGATGAACAATGAGACGATAGTGCTACCGTGCTACCCAGGTATGTAATAATATTCTGTTATGTGCAATGCTGAAATCTAAGAAAGTACAGTGATTTGCTCCAAATTAGATATCTTGTGAGAGGAGCATTTTCAGAAATCTATATTTTAGACATTTAATCTTTCATTTTGTACACGGGACTATGAAAATACCATTGGGCAGCTAATAATCATGTACTAAACTTGAGTTTCTAAATCTGTATAAATTTACAAAAATTATAGATAAATATAAAAATCTTTAGTCTCAGTAAAACTACTTTTGTATCTCATATGTTTGTAATATTTTTTTTTTGTTTTGGGGCACACCCAGCAATGCTCAGGGGTCCTCTCCTGACTCTCTGCTCAGGAATCACTCCTGCGGTCCTCAGCGAACCATATGGGATGCTGGGGATGGAACCCAGGTCAGCTGCGTACAAGGCAACACCCTCCATGCTGTGCTATCACCCCGGCCCATATATTTTTCTAACAAAACAGATTTTTTTTATAATTTTGGTGGTGCTCAGGTCTTATTCCTGGATCTGTGTTCAGGGATCACACCTGCTGAAACTCAAGGGGCCATATGGGGTCCAAGGGATTGAACTTGGGTCCAGCCGGGTGCAAGGTGAACACCCTATGTTTGGGACTCCAGCCTCAAATATATGTTTTTTTAAACTTTTTTCTTTTTTAAAAAAATGGAATCACTAAGAGGTATACAGTTACAAAGTTGTTCATGATCAACACCCCAAATAGATTTTAGTGATGCCTCTGATCTATGCCAGATAGTTCATTTGACTTCAATACCCCAACTCTCTCAAGCTGGAGCGATAGCACAGCGGGTAGGGCATTTGCCTTGCATGCAGCCAACATGGCTGACCCGAGTTCGATTCCTCCGCCCCTCTCGGAGAGCCTGGCAAGGTACCAAGAGTATTCGATATGCCAGACACAGTAACAACAAAGTCTCCAATGGAGACCTTACTGGACCCGCTCGAGCAAATCGATGATCAACGGGAGGGCCTTTACTTTACTTTACCCCAACTCTTAGTAAGTGATTTCAAATTTTATTGATTATTTCTTAGCAATACATTGTAACTATTTAGGTAAACAATTATTAGATTAGTAGACTAACAAGGTAAGTGAAGAGTGGCCCCTTAGGATGAGCAATAGCACAGTGGGTAGGGCATTTGCCTTGCACGCGGCGACTGACCCGGGTTCAATTCCCAGCATCCCATAGAGTCCCCCAAGCACGGGCAGAGTAATTCCTGAGTGTAGAGCCAGGAGTAACCCCTGAATATCACCAGGTGTGACCGCCTCCCCCAAATAAGAGTGGCCTCCTAAAAGACAGTATTTGTAACATGGGAAATCAGTTCAAAAACAAATTCTCCAGCCTCCCATCCTATCAAATCAGAACATCTGTGGGTGGGTCACCTATGTCTTAAAAATTTCATTAAGTGACTCAAAGCCATGCTACATATTGATCTCTAGAGCCAGAAATTATTTTCTACCTTTTAAAATTATTTCCTTTCTTTTGATTACATAAGAGAAAGAAAAGGATTTTTCTA